>NC_091301.1:21175858-21338358 GCF_038502225.1 Cherax quadricarinatus | reverse complement strand
AGAGAGAGAGAGAGAGAGAGAGAACACATTTACCTTTTTCTCATTATTCTGGAACTTATCCTGGTTACAGAGATTGGTTGTCTTAAGACTCACTTACCAGTGGTTCAAACGCCATCTGCTCCGTGATTTGTATACCTTTGCTACTGGGTCGCACAGTGCCTCTGCTCCTCCTCCTCTCAGCACTCATGGAGATATGTTACATGGTCCCATTGCTTTTGTTACATCTAGATCACCTGGTTAGTTTCATCACTTTTGTTGTGTGTTTAGTGATTTGGGCTGACTCATTCTGGTGCCTTTCGCTCTGGGCTGACGCATTCTAGTGCCTGTTGCTCTGGGCTTACGCATTCTGTTGCCTGTTGATCTGGGCTGACGCATTCTAGTAGTACCTGTTGCTCTAGGCTGATGCATTCTAGTGTTTGCTGACTTAGGCTGACGCATTCTGGTGCCTGTTGATCTGGGCTGACCCATTCTAGTGTCGGCTGATCTGGGCTGACGCATTCTAGTGCATGTTGCTCTGGGCTGACGCATTCTAGTGTCTGTTGCTCTGGGCTGATGCATTCTAGGACCTTCTGATCATGGCAGACGCATTCTAGTGCCTGTTGCTCTGGGCTGACGCATTCTAGTGCCCGTTCCTCTGGTTTGACACATTCCAGTGTCTGTTGACCTGGGTTAACTACAGTTCCCTCTGGTAACTTTCCACTTCCTTCTGTGTTAGCTATTTACCATTTGTCATAGGGACTTGTCGAAATATATTTGGCATATTGTGTGCGTGCGTGCGTGCGTGTGCGTGCGTCTCCATGTCCACATGTGTGTGTGTGTGTTTGTATGTACTTACCTAGTTGTGGTTTCAGGGGTCGAATCACAGCTTTTGGCCCCGCTTCTTCGCTGGTCGCTACTAGGTCACTCTTCCTGCTCCATGAGCTTTATCATACCTCTTCTTAAAGCTACGTATGGATCCTGCCTCCACTACATCACTTCTCGGCTATTCCACTCCCTGACACCTCTGTGACTGAAGAAATACTTCCAAACATCCTTGTGATTCATCTGACTCTTCAACTTCCAATTGTGACCCGTTGTTGGTGTGTCCCATCTCTGGAACATCCTGTCTCGTCCACCTTGTCGATTCCTCTCAGTATTTTATATACCATCATCATATCCCCCTATCTCTCCTGTCCTCCAGTGTCGTCAGGTGTATTTCCCTTAGCGTCTCTTCGTAGGACATGCCCCTTAGCTCCGGTACTAGTCTTGTTGCAAACCTTTGCAGTTTCTCTAGTTTCCTTACGTGCTTGGCAAGGTGTGGGTTCCAAACTGGTGCCGCATACTCCAATATGGGCCTAACGTAAACAGTGTACAGAGTCTTGAACGATTCCTTATTAAGATGTCGGAATGCTGTTCTTAGGTTTGCTAGGCGCCTGTAAGCTTCAGCTGTTATTTGGTTGATGTGCACTTCAGGAGATGTGCCTGGTGTTATACTCATCCCAAGATCCTTTTCCTTCAGTGAGGTTTGTAGTCTATGGCCCCCTAGACTGTACTCTATCTGCGGTTTTCTTTGCCCTTCTGCAGTCTCCATGACCTTGCTCTTGGTGGGGTTGAACTCCAGGAGCCAGTTGCTAGACCAGGCCTGCAGCCTGCCCAGATCCCATTGTAGTTCTGTCTGGTCTTCGTTCGATTGAATTCTTCTCATCAACTTCACATCATCTGCAGACAGGGATACTTCGGAGTCTATTCCTTCCTTCATGTTCACAAGTACCAGAAACAGCACCGGTCCTAGGACTGACGCCTGTGCAGCCTCGCTTGCCACAGGCGCCCAGTCTGACACCTCGCCACGTACCATGACCCGCTGGTGTCTTCCTGACAGGTATTCCCTGATCCATTGCAATGCCCTTCCTGTTATCCCTGCCTGGTCCGCCCGCTTTTGCACTAATCTCTTGTGTGGAACTGTGTCAAACGCCTTCTTACAGTTGAAGAAAATGCAATCAACCCACTCCTCTCTCTCTCTTGTCTTACTGTTGTCATCCTGTGTGACACAGGATTTCCCATCTCTGAAATCGTGCTGGCTGTATTTAAGCTTATTTCTTTCTAGGTGCTCCACCACTCTTCTCCTGATAATCTTCTCCATGACTTTGCTTACTATGCATGTCAGTGACACTTGTCTGTAGTTTAATGCTTCGTGTCTGTCTCCTTTTTTTAAAAAACTGGGACTATATTTGATGTATTCCATACCTCATGTAGTAGCCCTGTTTCGATAGATGTGTTGAAGATTGTTGTTAGTGGTACACATAGTGCCTCTGCTCCCTCTCTCAGGACCCATGGAGAGATATTATCCTGCCCTATCGCCTTTGATGTATCTAGCTTGCTTAGCAGCCTTTTCACTTCCTCCTCGGTTGTATGTATTGTGTCCAACACTTGTTGGTGTACCTCACCTCTCCGTCTTTCTGGAGTCCATTCTGTCTTCTCTGTGAACACTTCTTTGAATCTCAAGTTGAGTTCCTCACATACTTCACAGTCGTTTCTTGTGTTCTTCCCTCCTTTCCTCAGCATGATTACCTGGACCTTGATTGTTGTATTCCTCCTGATGTGGCTGTACAACAGCTTCGGGTCAGATTTGGCTTTGGCTGTTTTGTCATTTTCGCATTTTCGTTGGGCCTCCCTTCTTACCTGTGCATATTCATTTCTGGCTCTACGACTTCTCTCCTTATTCTCCTGGATCCTTTGCCTTCTATATTTCTTCCATTCTCTTGCACACTTGGTTTTGACCTCTCTATACCTTTGGGTGAACCAAGGGCTCACCCTGGCCTTCTCATTTTTTCTGTTACCCTTGGGTACAAACCACTCCTTAGTTTCCTTGCATATTGTTGTCATATATTCCATGATCTCGTTTACTGATTTCCCTGCCAGTTCTCTATCCCACCGAACCTCGTGCAGGAAATTCTTCATGCCTGTGTAGTCCCCTCACTTGTAGTTTGGCTTCACTCATCCCGCTCTTCCTGGTTCCCTCTCCACTTGTAACTCTACTATGTATTTGAAGTTCAGAACCACGTGATCACTGGCCCCGAGGGGTCTTTCATACGTGATGTCCTCAACATCTGCACTACTTAAGGTGAATACTAGGTCCAGTCTCGCTGGTTCATTTTCTCCTCTCTCTGGTAGTGTCCTTTACGTGTTGGTACATGAGGTATTCCAGTCCAGTGTGTTAGCATTTTGTCCTAGGCACATGTCGATTAGACACTAGGCCTGTTGTATTTGTGTGTGCGTATGTACTCACCTAATTGTGGTTGCAGGGATAGAGACTCAGCTCCTGGCCCCGCCTCTTCACTGAACGCTACTAAGTCCTCTCTCTCCCTGCTCCCTGAGCTTTATCGTACCTCGTCTTAAAGCTATGTATGGTTCCTGCCTCCACTACATCACGCTCCAGACTGTTCCACTTCCTGACCACTCTATGACTGAAGAAATACTTCCTAACATCCCTGTGACTCATTTGAGTCTTCAACTTCTAAGGGTGACCCCTTGTTTCTGTGTCCCCTCTCTGGAACATCTTGTCTCTGTCTACCTTGTCTATTCATAAGAACATAAGAACATAAAAAAAGAAGGAACACTGCAACAGGCCTACTGACCCATGTGAAGCAGGCCCATGTCTCACCCCCCCCCCCGGATTAGCCCAATGACCGACCTAGTTAGATCACTTCCACTTAGGGAAGGAGCACGGCATCAGACCTAATAGCACAAGCTAGTCAGGTCCAACTCACACCCACCCACACCCACTCATGTATTTATCTAACCTATTTTTAAAACTATACAACGTTTTAGCCTCGGGAGTACTCGGGAGTTTATTCCATTCGTCCACAACTCTATTACCAAACCAGTGTTTCCTATATCCTTCCTGAATCTGAATTTTTCCAACTTGAAACCATTGCTGCGAGTCCTGTCTTGGCTGGAAATTTTCAGCACACTATTTACATCCCCTTTATTTATTCCTGTTTTCCATTTATACATCTCGATCACATCCCCCCTAATTCTACGCCTTTGAAGAGAGTGCAGATTCAGTGCCCTCAGTCTATCCTCATAAGGAAGATTTCTGATACATGGGATCAACTTTGTCATCCTCCTCTGTACGTTTTCCAGAGCATTTATATCCATTCTGTAATACGGTGACCAGAACTGTGCAGCATAATTTAAATGAGGCCTAACCAAGGATATATAGTTGAAGAACAACCTGAGGACTTCTATTATTTATACTTCTAGATATGAAGCCAAGGATTCTGTTAGCTTTATTGCGAACACTAATGCACTGTTGTCTTGGTTTTAGATTACTGCTAACCAGAACTCCTAAATCCTTTTCGCAATCAGTAGTATTAAGATCTACATTATTTAGTTTATATGTGGCATGGTTATTTTCCTGTCCAACATTTAGAACTTTGCATTTGTCTATATTGAACTGCATCTAACACTTCTCCGACCACTGCATCAGTCTGTTCAAATCATCCTGGAGTGCTCTAGTGTCCTCACTAGAATGAATTGGACGGCCTATTTTGGTGTCATCAGCAAATTTACTTATGTCGATATTTATTCCCTCATCTATGTCGTTTATGCAAATTGTGAAGAACAACGGGCTCAACACTGACCCCTGCGGAACACCGCTAGTGACGTTCCCCCAATAGCCTCTGATGTGGGACGTTCTTCAATAGCCTCTGATGTGGGACGTTCTTCAATAGCCTCTGATGTGGGACTCTATCGAAAGCCTTACTGAAGTCCATATACACAATATATTCATTACCATGATCTACCTCCTCAAACACCTTAGTGAAAAAAGTTAGAAGATTCGTAAGACAGGAACGCCCCTTTGTAAAACCGTGATGAGATTCATTAACCAATTTATGCCTATCAAGATGGCTACGAATTTCTTCGGCAATTATTGATTCCATAAATTTTCCCACTTGGAGGTAGGGATTATTGGTCTATAGTTCAAAGCCAAGGGCCTGTCACCTGCCTTGTAAATAGGTATTACATTTGCCATTTTCCATTTATCAGGCACTATACACAAATAACCCGCACATAAAAGACAGAAGCTTACGACGACGTTTCGGTCCGACTTGGACCATTGACAAAGTCACACTAACAGAGGTGGAGCAGGACGGCTATATATAGGCAGGAAGAGGTGGAGGTAGTAGTAGTGGTAGTAGTAGTAGTAGTAGTAGTACAAGAATTGTATATAATACCGACAGGATGAAATGACACATGCACAACACCCGGGCATCCCCACCGTAGACGTTTCGCCATCCAGCCAGCCACTGGATGGCGAAACGTCCACAACAAAGACAACCAGACGCCGCACATGTGTCTAATTTCATCAGTAGTTGTAGTAGAAGAAGAAGAGGTAGTAGTAGTGGTAGTGGTAGAAGTGGGAAATAAGGAAGACGAGCCAGTCAAATACAAAGGAAGGGGAGCACTGCAAGAGAGCTAGAAACCCACAGAGGGAGAGCAAGCGCACCGAGGTGCGTGAAAGGGGAAGTGGTGAAATAAAATAAATGAAGAAGGAACAGAAACACGAGACAGGAGAGAGAAAGACAACCCAGAGGAGAAAAGGAGAGAAGAAAGGGGAAGAGGTCTGGTTGTCTTTGTTGTGGACGTTTCGCCATCCAGTGGCTGGCTGGATGGCGAAACGTCTACGGTGGGGATGTCCGGGTGTTGTGCATGTGTCATTTCATCCTGTCGGTATTATATACAATTCTTGTACTACTACTACTACTACTACTACTACTACCACTACTACTACCTCCACCTCTTCCTGCCTATATATAGCCGTCCTGCTCCACCTCTGTTAGTGTGACTTTGTCAATGGTCCAAGTCGGACCGAAACGTCGTCGTAAGCTTCTGTCTTTTATGTGCGGGTTATTTGTGTATCGTTCCAGTCACGGTATTGTGCCTTTTTGTTATTTATCAGGCACTATGCCAGTTTGTAGTGATATGTTGAAAAGATTAGCCAAAGGTTTGCTAAGCTTCTCTTTACATTCCTTTAACATCCTTGCAAACAGTTCATCAGGACCTGGGGATTTGTTAGGGTTTTAATTTCTCTATTTGTCTGAGGACCATGTCACTAGTTACCGTAATTGTGCATAGTTTATTATCGTCCTGTTCTACATAATCTATTATTTCAGGAATTTCGCTAGTATTCTCCTGGGTAAAAACTCAGAGGAAGTAGGTACTGAAAATTTCACACATATCCTTATCATTGTGAGTGATCTGATCTTAAGTGGGCCTATCTTGTCCCTAATATTACCTCTGCATACCTGAAAGAACCCTTTTGGGTTAGTCTTCGAATCCCTTGCGACCTTAGCCTCATAATCCCTTTTTGCTTTTCTTATTCCTTTTTTTATTTCTCTCTTTGATTGAATATATTGATTTCTTAACTGCCCATCCCCTCTTTTGATACCATTGAGATGTTTTAATCTATTGTTCATCCATTTGGGATCATTTTTATTAGATCTAATTACTCTACTCGGAACAAAAGTTGTCTGGGCAGCTAGATTTATGCTCTGAAAAACATCATATTGGCAACCAAGATCACCTACCTGACCCATAGTCAGGTCATCCCAATTTAGCCCACCCAGGTAATTTATCAGTCCCATTAAATCAGCCAAGCGAAAGTCTGGGACAGAGATTTATCTGGGTAATTCCATGATATATTGAAACTAAGTGATTTGTGATCACTTTCACCAAGCTCATCATTAACCTCAAGATTATTAATTGGTGATTCTTTGTTGGCAAGAACCAAGTCAAGCAGATTGTTTCCTCTAGTTGGTTCTGTCACAAACTGTTCTAAAAAGCAATCCTGAACCGCATCAAGAAAGTCACTAGACTCAAGATTTCCTGTCATATTGTTCCAATCAATTTGTTAAAGTTAAAATCTCCCATTAACACAACATTTTCATATCTAGATGCCTTATGAATTTCGTCCAATAACAGCTTACTGCACTCCATATCAAGGTTTGGGGGCCTGTAAATCACACCCAAAATTAATTTGTCACGACCCTCGTGAAACTTTAGCCAAACAGATTCTGTGTCCGATGTTTCTAATCTTATATCATATCTAAGACAACAATTTAAAATATCTTTGACATACATCGCCACTCCACCACCCTTCCTGTTGACCCTATCAGTGTGGAATAGTTTATAACCCTGTATGTTGCATTCAGAAGGCATTTCTCTCTCTTTCAGGTTGAACCAGGTCTCTGTTATAACAATAATATCTACATTACCTGCATTTGTAAGTAATCTTAGCTCATCTATCTTATTTCTTAGACTCCTACTATTTGTATAGTAAACCTTAAGGGAGCTAGTCACTCGTTGCCCTTTACTATCTCTCTTTGTTGATCAATTGATTTGCCTTTACTAACAACTTTATTTTGAATTTTGTCTTTTAAACATATCTCTGAGGTATCCCGGTAATATCTGCTGTTTTCAGCTCTAATACTGCAGCCTGATTGTTTCCCACAAACACCTATACCTCTATAATCTATCAGTTTAAAATTCCTAGACAAGTCATCAATTACCCCCTCAATCGAATTGGCTAATGCAACCACTCTAGCCCCTGAGAGATGAACCCCATCCCTTGTCTACATATCACATTTGCCATAGAATATGTCCCAGTTATCAATGAATGTGATTGCAAGTTCCGTGCAGTACCTATCTAGCCAGAAATTTATACCAATTGCCCTAGACATCCATTCATTGTCCACTCCCTTCCTAGGCAAGATGCTACATATGAATGGGATCCCTTATTTAGACCTGACTACTTCTATGGCTAACCTGTATTTATCCAGCAGCTCCTGTCTCCTGCCCTTCCCAATGTCATTACTCCCAGTACTAAGACAGATAATGGGCTTGTTCCCATTACCTGACTTAATATTATCCAATCTGCTGACTATGTCATCAACACCAGCTCCTGGAAGGCACACCCTCTGTCTGATCTTTCTATCTCTGTTACAAAAATCACGATCCATATATCTTACCTGAGAATCTCCTACAATTAAAATATTCTTACCTTGCTTAGCAGGGGAATCAGTGTTACCTTCAACCTCACTAACCACTGAAGTGCACTCGTCCTGGAGAACAGAGAATCGATTTCCTACCTTCACATCTTCTCTGCTAACCCTCCTTATCTTCCTTCTTCCTGAACTGTGAACCACTTGCCACTCTCACTGCTGGTGACCATTTCTTCCTTATCAGCTAAATCCTTCTCACGCTCACTCCCAAACTCCTTTAGGTGAAGCCTCAGCCTCCTATTTTCCTCCTGAAGAAGTAGAACCTCCTCCTTCAACACCTGAACCTGAGATTCTAAAACACTACAACAAGCTATGGTGCTTGGTAACACCCCACGCTAGCCCCCAGAGAGCTTAGGACAGGTATGACCACACGTGACCACTGACCTTAGCGGTATTTTGTATGTCGTTATCATGTCTCTCCTATCTCTCCTGTGTGTCGTCAGGCCGATTTCCCTTAACCTATCTTTATAGGACATTCCCTTTAGCTCTGGAACTAACCTTGTGGCAAACCTTTGCACTTTCTCTAATTTCTTAACATGCTTGACCCGGTGCGGGTTCCAAACTGGTGCTGGTGTGTGTGTGTGTGTGTGTGTGTGTGTGCGTGTGTGTGTGTGTGTGTGTGTGTGTGTGTGTGTGTGTGTGTGTGTGTGTGCTTGTGCTTGTGTATGTTTACCAGAGACGTTGTAATCACCGATTTGCGTTCACAGCATCTAATCTCAACTTCCAGCCCCACATCATCAAGCACAATCACAGGCAATATTGGTTCCTACCCTCCTGGGTTCTGTCTTACCTACTCTTGAAACTGTGTCTAGAGTGAGCCTCCACCACCACCTTGTCTAGTTCGTTCTATTTATTCATTACCCTGTGGCTGAAGTAGTAGTTTCTAATATCCTTTTCACTTAGTTTCCAAGATTGTCCATTGGTTAGCCACGCATCCCGGTCTGTCTCTGTCTGCCATATCAGATCATCTGAGTATCTTTTACATCGTAATCGAATTTTCTCTGATTCTTCTTTCTTTTAAATTTGTCTAGTACGTTTCGCTGTCCATGTCTACTCTCCATCTTCCTACAATATCCATCTTCCTCTCCACTCTCTCTCTCCATACTTCCATTTTCCATTTGTTCACCTCTCAATCTCTCCCCTCTCTCTCTTTCCCTTTCCAGCTCTCCCCTCTTTCCATCTCCCTCCCCTTTCCAACTCTTTACTCTTACCATCTCTCTCTCTCTCTCTCTCTCTCTCTCTCTCTCTTTCTCTCCCCTCTAATCATTGTCCATACACTCAATTTCATTCCGTCAAGTTTTTCTCGACATTCTCATCTTGTGTGTTCCTACCCCGACGGGTGCTTCTCTCCTGCTTCCTCTAACCACTACTCCCTCCCTTCCCTTTTTTATCCTCCTCTTTCCCATCCACTTTCATCTTTCTCTTACCCTACTCGTCTTTTGTCCTTCCTGTATCACCCTTTTCAACCCGTATCGACAATATCTATTGTATGTTTCATTAGGGGGGACAGAAAGCAAAGCAGAGAGCGTAGGGGAAAGCGGAATTCAGGCAGAGATCGTAATTCAGCATATTCCATGCAAGCTACGGGAGTTTTCACTGAAGGATCGTCCGCCTAAAAGCCCTACCAAAGGAATTAATTAACAGGGATATGTAAATATGGGACACACAGGCCCCTCAGCCCTCAGCATCAAGTTAGAGAGCAATGCAATGTGGCTCTTGTATCGCCAGTGACTAGATGTGATATTCATTCTTATTTGTTTTGACCGAAGGAAGCGCCGAGTGGACTGTAAAATGTTATTTAATGCATTAGAAATTAGATTGCTTCGTGTTTATATGCAGCTGCAGGAAACGTTCGCAGTGAGTTCTCACTATATAAATACATCTACATTATATATATATATATATATATATATATATATATATATATATATATATAAATATATCTATATATATATATATATATATATATATATATATATATATATATAAATATATATATATATATATATATATATATATATATATATATATATATATATATATATATATATATATATATATATATATACACACACACATACACACACATACACACACATAATACACACACACACACATATACACATATACACATACACACACACACACACACATACACACACATACACACATATACACACACATACACACACATACACACACATATACACATATACACACACATACACTCAGTGTATGTGCACCCCATCCTTCCCCACCAAGGGGTAAAAAATCGAGAACGCTTGAATCAAAAGAAGTTTGAGTCAATATACATAACCGTCAGTAGTGCTCAAGCATCGTTACCGCAGAAGACCTTTTGATAGACTAACTTTGGCGTTTTTGGCGAAGGACCCACAAATAACCTCTCCGGGAAACTTTACCCAGATTAAATAAATCCTTCAGGCTATCCTTGTGGTTTGAGGCAGGCGTTTCGGGCTCCCTATGATATATTGTGAAATCGTGGCCAAATGGTGTGTGTGTGTGTGTGTGTGTGTGTGTGTGTGTGTGTGTGTGTGTGTGTGTGTGTGTGTGTGTGTGTGTGTGTGTGCGCGCACGCATTGATTTGTGCTTGCGGGGGGTCGAGTCTTAGTGCCTGGCCTTACCTCTTATCTACTACTTTTATGTACTAAGTTTGCCTCTACCACTTCTTCACCCACTTCACTCCACTTCCTTACTACCAAGAAACTACGAAAATAATCCCTAATATCAATACGACTCATCTGTGTTTTTAACTTCCAGTTACGCGTCCTTTTATGTGGTTCTCACATGGTTAAAAGTCTATACATATCCGCCTTATCAGTTCCTCTGAGCGTTTTGCAGGTCTCAGTGTCTTTGTAAGCATCTTGTTGCAAGCCTCAGTATCTTATAAACTTTTTTGAACTTGCATAATCAGGTAGGACTTCAAGATGGCGGTGAAGGTTTGGTAGCTTCGCATGGGCTGCCGAAGTCACAAGATGTGTGCTCCTCCGGCAATGTGTTAGGAGTGATGTTTATTTAAACATCCTCTTCCTTCGTCGATTCCTGTAGTTTTTCACCTAGCAGTCTGTATTCTCTTTATGGTCTTCCCTCCACCACACCAACTTTCATAACATTCCTCTTGTTTGGCTTCAACTCTAGCTGCCACTTATGTGACCACCACTGCAACATGTCTAAATTTCCCTGAAGACCCTCAGTGTCTCCTCGGTCTCGTATTTTTCTCAACAGTTTGACATCTGAAAAAGAGACATAGAAATCGATCTCGTCTCGCAGGTTACTTTCATATATCAAAAAGCAGCAGTGATCCTTTACTGATTTTGTGGGGATACCAATGCTTTTGCCTTACTTGCTGTTTAAACGCTTTTGTCAACCTTACGTGAGGAACTGTGAAAAATGTTGTCTTTGAGTCAAGGAAGATTCATTCTGCCCATAAATATCTTTCCTATATCTCATTAACTCTCTCATAGAACTCCAGTATGTTGGTCAGACAGGATCTCCCATCTCCGAATCCACGTTGCTTTTAATTCACGTAACTCAAGTATCTTCCTCCTCCTGTCAATTTTCTCCATTATTTTGGAAAAGATGCACGTCACTGCATCTTAAATACTGGATTTTCTTAGCCAGTTCCTAGCTTGCAGGTAGTTTCCTCATCTCTAATCACCTGTTGAAAATCTTCACAATGGGCTCACACAGGTTCTGCTGCTTCCCTTTGTACTCATGAGGATGTGATTTCAGGCTCGATTGTTTTTACTGTCTAGTTCCTATAGTATCTTCATTTCCTCCATTATATTGCGTATTTGTTCTAGTGTGGGCTTATCTATCCTTTGCTTTGTAACCTGGCATCATTTCTAGCTCTTCTATGAATTCCACCCTAAAATTTCTGTTTAGCTCCTCGTCAACCTTTCTGTCGTCTACCGTTAGTAGTTTTCCTTCCCTCTTCAATCTTATCATCTTGTTCTTTTCATTTATGTTCCTTCTGAAGGGGTTTTGAAGCAGTTATTTAACCTTCTCTGCTACGTTATTTTCAAATTGTCTCTCATCCTTCCTTCGTACCAATGCATTGTCATTCCTAGCTCTCTGCTTGCTTTCCTGTTTTTTTCTGTGATCTGTATTTCTACATCTCTTTGACCCTGATTGACCTACGGGCTCTCTGTATTTTGTTGGTCTTTCCCTCTTGTCTGATATGAATCTTTTTCTTGCCTATGTACACTGTCTGATATTTTTATCATTGCCTTGACTGTCATACTTTCCAACTTCCCTTCCCAGTAACCTTCTTTTGGAAAACTTCTTGTACCTTCAATGTAGTCTTTGAACTCCGTTCTTACTTTCCTTTCCCTCTGGGAAAACCGCACGCATTCTCCTAATTAGTTTCATCTCTTTGAGTTCTATAATTTTTAGTTAATCCTCTGATATTCTGTCTTTTGCTTGTCATCCCATCTGCATTTGCGTACTAGTCTGTGATCTTCGTGTCTCTTACTGTTTAATATTTATTCTGTTCCTGTTTTTCAGTTTTATTTTGGCAGCTGTTGGGTACGAGTGTTACTGTGGAGAACTGACCGGGACTCAAGGTATAGGAGAAGTCATGTCTATTCATTGTTGCCTACTGCCACTTCCCATTTAAATAAAAATCACCCTGCAGAGGGAAGGGAAGGGAGTTCCTTTCTGCCATTTCTCCTCACTTTCATTCTCTCCCGTCTCTACTGCTCTTCTTGTCTTCCTCTTGGTGAATTTCTGGTGAAGACTATCGAATCTGTATTTTCCCCTTGCCTGGGGATGGGGGTGTTATGCAGGCTACTACCGTATTATATAAAATATATTTATAGCTTTGTTATAAATAAGTTGCTCAGTGTGTAAAAAGAGCTCCACAAATGTATAATTTATGTCGGCGTTTTGTGGACGCTGTTCATGAGTGACGTCACGGTGTCACTACAGGGGGAGATCTTTGGGAAAATAGCTGTCATGTGAGGAATAAGTAACTGTAGGCTTGCCAAGTCTATCATGCCAAATTTTAAACTGCTAAAATTTATGCGTAGATCTACGTAAGTGACCTGACGTCAATAATGTAGTTCTACGGATTTTGTGGCGATGCCTAGGCTGTAGGTAATGTTTGATATTGATTTTATACTAACATAAGCCCCTAAGAAGTGCCTGGCCCTGTTATGTGAGTAGTGAAGGTAGGAGAGAGCAGAAATGTTATTATAATCAAAGAAAGCGCTAAACCGACAAGGGTCATACAGCTCTGGAGAGCAGAAATAATAGTATTTATCGCCACGCTTTGATAATACCGGCCTACTATGGACACTGGTCATGGTAATTTTCTTACTGCCCAGTTTACGAGTGTGTAAACTATAGGTTTTGCGATGTTTATTGAGGGCAGAGTAAGGCGGTTTATTGACGCATGTACTGGATGTTGATATATGTTTTTTTTTCTTAAAGTCGATTTTATTTAATCTTCTCTGAGGATCAAACCTTGGGTTTATTGGCCACTGCATTGATCACCAGTTTAGCGCCGTTTTTGAGTTTAGAGGGAGTCTGGCCCTAGGGTAGTTTTGTTTTAACAATTTTTATTAAGGTAAATTTTTCATCCCCTAGACAGTTATCTAACTTTACCCACCCCCCTTCCTCCTAGAGGTCCCCTCACAAGGTAAACAAACGAAATTACGTTGTCCACATTGCTTGCTCTCGTTTATGTCACAATGTCCTTCATTCTCCAGTTATCTTTCTCCTACTCTTCCGAGTCAAAAGCAATCAGGTTTCTTTCCCTTACCTCCCCTCCCTCTTACGTACGTTTTTCTTTTTTTTCACCGTTGCATTTAGTTTTTCACCAGAATCTCTTATGCAAAGTTCACTACTTCATTTACTCCCCCCCTCCCCTTTCGAGTATCTGTTCCCTGTCCCTATTCCCTGTCGTTCACTGTCCACCTCTTCTCTTAGGTCCCTGACATCTCAAAGTTATTCTTCCTCTCTGTCTCATCAGATATTTTATCTATCTTCTCTTGTCTGAACTTCTCCCTCTTTCATGCCTCATTCCAAATTACACAATATCATTCATTCTCAACTCTCTCTCTTTCCAGATTCTTTGGTCCATTGCTGGTAACACAGCTTCTAATTCACTCAAACACTCCCCTTTCTCCATCCTGTTATTTTTTTCTTCTCTCGGTACTGATTTCATGTTTTCCTGCCTAATTTCTGCCTTCCTTTATGTTTGATCTCATTTTCCCTTATATATGGTGCCTATTAATTCACTGAATGTAGTGGTATAGGTATGTTTTGTGTTTTATTATAAATGTGTGAGTGAAGAGGGTTTTGAGTTGGGTGGAACGTGTGGCTAAGGAGGGTATGTAGGGTATACAGGAATGTCTGGAATAGAGAGAGATGAAAAGCAGGGGCTGACCAAGGGGCTGACCCAGAGGCCGACCCAAGGGCTGACCCAGGGGCTGACCCAGGGGCTGACCCAGGGGCCGACCCAAGGGCTGACCCAGGGTGGTCCATGGCCTTTCCCAGGGTCACACTGAAAGACCATTTTTTTGGCATAAAAAGTGTAAAAGAAAGAACATTATTATTATTATTATTATCAAAAAGAGGAGCTAAACCCACTAGGGTCAAAAGTAAGAACAATCCAGCGAAGCGATATTTCATATTTTAGATTACGTATTGACTCTCAGTGAGAAGTTTGGTGGTCAATTTAAAATTCCTTGAATTGTAGCAGGACACTCACACAAAGAAAATCATGTATCATTCTATGTCTTGACATTCTAACGCATCAAAAATAAGTACATTCGAATCTGACATCAAAGGTCATTTTAGAAACATTTGGGCCCCATTAATCTTAGTGATTATAATAAAGATCAATTTCAAGGTGTTATTTATTATTGCAACATGAAATGGCATGGAAAAAAATAAGATAAAACTATACCAAAATAATCATCACAAACATTAAATGAATATGACAAAATATTTGATTGAAAAATGTATATTTTGCTGCAAATATTTGTAACTTTCCCTATCAGTGTAGCACTGCTAACTGTAGTTTTGCAGCCTCACGCAGGCTGACTAAAACTACTGGCTGACACGACTGACGATCAGCTGCTCGGACTGGCAATGCTTCACGTTCACTGACATTTTAGTTGATTGAGGACAATGTTACTAAACGATTTGCTACATTAGTAAATCGGAGTCCGTAATTTATGGAGTATATCAGGCCTATGAGGTTTAGGTAATAATAATTCAAATCGTTTACATATTATTGTTCTTTTTATTGTAAGACAGCAATCATGATATTTATGCTTTAGTAAATAAGTATGTAAAGTAAAAGGACATAAGTGCAACTAATGTGACATTTGATTGTGGCAACGTTTCGCTCTCCAGGAGCTTTGTCAAGCCGTTACAAACAGTACATGGACACATAGGGTATATATAGGTTTAGAGTGAGGTAGAAGTAGTAGTAGTAGTGATATAAGTAGTAGTAGTAGTGATACAATATGGTAGAACAATAAACTTGCACATGAGTAAAAGGATATAAAAACTATTACTTGGGTAGCATAAAAATAGGTTAGACAAATATTTCTATTGGAGGCTGGATTAGTGCACATCTCTGTAATGTGCTTGTGTAGTATTAACAAGAGAGACTATGTGATGGCAGGGTTTACTGTTTTCAGGAGGATTCTTGCTAAGACTTCAGAGATGGTGGAGCTGCACTTGTGTCCTTTTACTTTACATACTGTCGGTAATTCTACCAACATATGTACAGTCATTTTTAATGGAACACCTAATCTTGAATAATAAAATCATTTGAGCTTAATTATAATTAAAACAAAATACATACATACAATGGTGTAATATATATATATATATATATATATATATATATATATATATATATATATATATATATATATATATATATATATATATATATATATATATATATATATATGCAATAAGATCACAGTAAACAGGTGATTTCAAAATATGCAAAACAACCACTCTGAAAGAATAGAGAAATTCCAAGCGCTTTCGTGACTACTCACATTATCAAGGAACTATGAAAGTAAAGCATCCAAGGAAGCTATATAAGGGGTCTGGCCAGCACCTCACTATCAGATCCCACAACGGTTAAACACCTGACGCGCGCCGACCCAACTTGGATAGGTCCTTTGCACAACTCACCCACAAACTATTCTACCCAAGAAAATTTAAAAATTATTATTTGGACAAATTGGTAAAGCACTGCGTACCTTGTTCCAAGGTTCGTAGGTTCGAGTCTCTTTCAGCCAGAGATCAGTGTTTACACACACACACACACACACACACATATATATATATATATATATATATATATATATATATATATATATATATATATATATATATATATATATATGTATGTGTGTGTGTGTGTGTGTGTGTGTGTGTGTGTGTGTGTGTGTGTGTGTGTGTGTGTGTGTGTACATATATATACTAATCATAATAATAATAATAATAATAATAATAATAATGTAATGTAATATACATAGTGGCGTTTTAAGCCTGGTCCTCATTTCCCGCCACGTGCCTTTCCGTCATTCGAGTCCACATGACTGGACGGGAACAAAGCAGCAAAAAAAGACATGCACACATTTCCCTCCATTCGCTTTGGGTCTTGGCCAGTCTAGATAACAGGACGCAATATGCAGGAATAACAAAATGGTTTGGAAAAAAAAATGGGGCGTTTGGGATTGGGGCAGAAGGGAGGGGAAAGCTAAGCTGACGACTTTGAATAATAAAAGGAAGAGAAGGATGGTACTAAAGGAGAGTGCCCATAAAAATTAAACTAGGACACAGCCTTTCAATTAAGCAAAACATAAGGGAGGTCTTTGAGTTGACGGACAATTGCCTTCCCAGGGAACACTGTGCTGGATCAGGGAATGCATTAAGGTCTTCGCGCTGTGGGTTCGATATTTTTGAGTGACGCTCTGTGGTGAATTTTTTTTAACAAATACTATGTGCTAGTCCTTTATATAACCTTCATTTCTATGAGAACATGAGTAATTTAAAGTATTCTCTTATATAGTAAATACTTTCTTTGCCTCTAATACTTTTTTAAGATTAACCGCAAAACAATGGGGGAATTTGATTAATAATGCTCTAAAAATACTGCACTGTACTTTCCACCTCCAGGACTCAAGTCCGGCTTACGGTTTTCCATTGAATCTCTATATATTACCATGATCGCACTTGTCTTCACTCACTTCTGTCTCTAAGACGCTCACACAGCCTCCTCCTCGTTCATCTGTGATCGTGTCTCAACTCGTGCTAACATGAATTGGGACGCAACTTAAGACACAAGTTAGGGCACATCATGGGACACTAGCTTGATGATCACTCACTTCAGCTGGAAGATCTGAGATGGTGTCCAGTCTCTTGCCATTGGTGAGAGTAACCTTCTTCCACCAGATCTGACTGACGTGCTTCACTCTCAGTGTATGGCTCAGGGCAAGAAGTGCAGCACTCTGACCGGTGTCTGTCACAAAGAACACGTTTCCAGCACGTTATACCACTACTGCTCTGGCAAAGTCAGCTGTTGCAGTTCGTACACTACGAAAGAATAGTTTCAATCTGGAGATGAAATTGTCGAGATGAAGGATGCTTAGGAGAGTTCATAAGAGGAGAGTGAAGGCTATGAGGATGTTGAAGATTGTCTTGCTGGTCCTGATTATCTGGAGGAGTGAGTAGGTTTAGGCAAAAGGTTATTCCATGATATTCATAGAAGGGAATGGAAGGCATTCAGGCTCAATTCAGGGAACTGGAGCATAGGTCCAATTCCCTAGATCAAGAGCCCCTCGCCAGTGTCAAGGAACCTCCCTTGAGGGTGGGTCCGACAACAGCATAGCGTAGTGTAAGATATAATTACAGTACGCGTTTCAGATGTCACATTTTTTTCTCTCACTAACGAATGTGCAAAATATCGTATGTATATCCATTTCGTTTCATGGGTAAATTAAATTACCATTTAGTAGAACTTTCCATTCATTTTCCACCTACGGCAACCCTGACAGGCATGTAGAAGATAAAACGGGGAATTTAGAATTTAGCAGCTGGTAAAGTTAGTATAGCAGGCGACTCAGAGGTATTTAGCAGATGTCACGAGGTATTTAACAGGTGCCACATGGTATTCAGCAGGTGGCGCAGGTTATTAAGCAGATAGCTTGGGGTAATTAGTAGGTGACATGGGGTAATTTACAAATGCTGAAGGGTATTTAGATGGGCCACTTAGCAGGGGGTGGTGAACTTTAGCAGGTAATGTGAGATGTTTAGCAAGAGACCCGGGTTATTTAGCAGGTAGCTCGGGGTATTTAGCAGAACACACACGAAACTACAGAACCAAATTAACATGTATTGTACACACTTGCATAAACAAATAAAAACATGAAAAACGATAAGCAATAATGTAATGAAAATTCTCCGAACCATAAAAAATATTAGCAATAATGAGAAATATACGACTTCTACCACAATTAAAGACCTAGTCAAGGAGGAGTCAGTCGGACTCGCTGAGCCTAAAGCAGGAATATATACATTATACCAAGTAGAGGATGCAAAGAACAATGGGTGGGAGAAACGTCAAGAAGCCTAGAGGAGTGAGAGCACACCAGTACGCCTACAGTAAGGATGACCAAAACAATGCCTGCGCGATCCACTGCAATTTTCACCATCACCTTATGAAATGTAGTGAGGCCAGACTTGTCATCAGTGAAGAGTCTACTCAAGGGAAAATGTTTGGAATGTAAGATAACCACCAACGGAGGCATATCAAGGGGACGTTCCTGGTTGTCTAGAAAGTCCACTTCGAAGCCTAAGCAATTTGTTCGATATATTTTTGATTTGCCTTCATCTCCCTCCCTTGCCTTTCCATTTAATTTTAATTTATAAAGACCAAAAACAAGCCTCTTGAATGTAAGACCTATGCATACGTGCCTAATTTTGAGTCATGCAAAGTCATGACTCAGGGTCTCGCAAAAGTACGACAAGTTTTTCTCGGGGAACTTCCAATCTGTGAAACTTTCCTACCAGAAACCTGTATACGCCCCTGATATATGCTGTCGACAGGAATACTGGACGACAGTGTATGTCAGGCACGTATATATTATGTACGGAAGCTCTGAATAAATTAATTTACTCCAAAGCTATGCTAGTAGATGAGTAGCGGCTACGACCCTCTACATCTGACCTCATCCTAGCTTAAACATTTGTAATCTTCTTATTCTTATGACTGTAATCTACAGAGAAGCTCCTGTCGGTCGAGAAATTTCCTCAGTAAATATTCTATTATGATACGGGCGTCGTATTTCATATATCAGTTGTTTTAAATTCGTTATCTCTAAAATATTAAAATAGTATGCCAGACACCTGTCTCCTGGTGTTGGTCACTCTTCAGAGTCTGATTACTCTCAGAACCTTGAGAGATCATTTCTTGAACGGTAGAGCAGGACATAGCTAAACCAGAATATTGGAAAGCAGCGGAACAACACATACAAGAACTAGCAGCAGCAGATTGTGCAAGGCAATTAGTCTTCATCCGAGAAAAACGTAACTCCAATTCCACGCAGCAAGACTCTCAGCAGCATCCAGGTGCTGCTCCTGAAGTACAATCAGCAACAATTCATGGCTTAGGACGACATGTGATAAATCCAGGTAAAGACAGCTAAGAGGAAAGTCAAAGAGGCGGCCCTAAGTGATAGAAGCTCAAAATCCTGCAAACATGACTAAGTGATTACAAACACTATACAAAATGCAGCCATCAGTATTTGCTCGTAAAACGTTCAAAAGTGCGTAAAGCAAAGGCAAATAAAAAAGGAATATAGAGGAATATCGCTAGTCTCCGACAGGAATATTATATTAATCTGGCGGGTTGTTGGATGCCCAGTGGAGCGAGAAAATGGACCAAAATAGTTGAGGGATGAGAGACAGACACACTGTGTATGAGTGTGTGTGTTTATAAATATATATTATATAGTACTTGTGTGAGAGAAAGAAAGAGAACGCGAGTATATATATTTTTGTCAACTATGGGAAATTGTGTCATGGAAAAAGTTATTTATCTGGTAAAAGAGCGAAAATGTGGCAGCAAAAAGTTCCTGTTTGCATTTGTGCGATCGATGACGACATTTATTATTGAGACAGACAGACAGACAGACAGACAGACACACACACACACACACACACACACACACACACACACACACACACACACACACACACACACACACACACAATTTCAAAGAAGTGTTCACAGAGGAGACAAGGGGCTCCAGAAAGACGGAGAGGTGGGGCACACCACCATGTGCTGGACACAGTGCACACAACCGAGGAAGAAGTGAAGAGGCTTCTGAGTGAGTTAGATACCTCAAAGGCAATGGGGCCAGATAACATCTCCCCATGGGTATTGAGAAAGGGAGCAGAGGCGCTATGTGTACCCCTAACAACAATATTCAATACATCTATCGAAACAGGGAGATTGCCTGAGGCATGGAAGACAGCAAATGTAGTCCCAATCTTTAAAAAAGGAGACAGACATGAAGCATTAAACTACAGACCAGTGTCACTGACATGTATAGTATGCAAAATCATGGAGAAGTTTATCAGGAGAAGAGTGGTGGAACACCTAGAAAGGAATGATCTCATCAACAGCAGCCAACATGGTTTCAGGGACAGGAAATCCTGTGTCACAAACCTACTGGAGTTCTATGACATGGTGACAGCAGTAAGACAAGAGAGAGAGAGGGGTGGGTGACTTGCATATTCTTGGACTGCAAGAAGGCGTTTGACACAGTTCCACACAAGAGATTGGTGCAAAAACTGGAGGACCAAGCAGGGATAACAGGGAAGGCACTAAAATGGATCAGGGAATACTTGTCAGGAAGACAGCAGCGAGTCATGGTACGTGGCGAGGTGTCAGAGTGGGCACCTGTGACCAGCGGGGTCCCACAGGGGTCAGTCCTAGGACCAGTGCTGTTTCTGGTATTTGTGAACGACATGACGGAAGGAATAGACTCTGAGGTGTCCCTGTTTGCAGATGACGTGAAGTTGATGAGAAGAATTCACTCGATCGAAGACCAGGCAGAACTACAAAGGGATCTGGACAGGATGCAGACCTGGTCCAGCAATTGGCTCCTGGAGTTCAATCCCACCAAGTGCAAAGTCATGAAGATTGGGGAAGGGCAAAGAAGACCGCAGACGGAGTACAGTCTAGGGGGCCAGAGACTACAAACCTCACTCAAGGAAAAAGATCTTGGGGTGAGTATAACACCAGGCACATCTCCTGAAGCGCACATCAACCAAATAACTGCTGCAGCATATGGGCGCCTAGCAAACCTCAGAACAGCAATCCGACATCTTAATAAGGAATCGTTCAGGACCCTGTACACCGTGTACGTTAGGCCCATATTGGAGTATGCGGCACCAGTTTGGAACCCACACCTAGCCAAGCACGTAAAGAAACTAGAGAAAGTGCAAAGGTTTGCAACAAGACTAGTCCCAGAGCTAAGAGGTATGTCCTACAAGGAGAGGTTAAGAGAAATCAACCTGACGACACTGGAGGACAGGAGAGATAGGGGGGACATGATAACGACATACAAAATACTGAGAGGAATTGACAAGGTGGACAAAGACAGGATGTTCCAGAGATTGGACACAGTAACAAGGGGACACAGTTGGAAGTTGAAGACACAGATGAATCACAGGGATGTTAGGAAGTATTTCTTCAGCCACAGTGTAGTCAGTAAGTGGAATAGTTTGGGAAGCGATGTAGTGGAGGCAGGATCCATACATAGCTTTAAGCAGAGGTATGATGAAGCTCACGGTTCAGGGAGAGTGACCTAGTAGCGATCAGTGAAGAGTCGGGGCCAGGAGCTTGGACTCGGCAAATGCAACCTCAACTAGGTGAGTACAACTATGTGATTACACACACACACACACACACACACACACATGCACACACACACACACACACACACACACACACACACACACTCATAAAAAACAGATGGAAATTTGAGAAAATGGGAGGCATAGACGAGACGGGAGAAAGAGACTACATAGTAGGTACACTTCAGTCTGCGGAGCACAAGGTGGTCATTGCAGTGATGTATAAGCCACCACAGAACTGCAGGAGGCCAAGAGAGGAATATGAAGAGAGCAACAGAGCAATGGTGGACACACTTGCTGAGGTGGCAAGAAGAGCTCACTCCAGCAGAGCAAAGTTTCTGGTTATGGGGGATTTCAACCACAGGGAGATTGACTGGGAAAACCTGGAGCCACATGGGGGTCCCGGAACATGGAGAGCCAAGATGTTGGACGTGGTGCTGGAAAACCTCATGCACCAACATGTTAAGGACACTACCAGAGTGAGAGGGTAGGATGAATCAGCAAGATTGGACCTTGTGTTCACTCTGGGCAGTTCAGACATTGAGGACATCACGTATGAGAGTCCCCTAGGAGCTAGCGGCCACATGGTTCTGTGCTTCGAATACATAGTAGAGCTGCAAGTGGAGAGAGTAACAGGAGTTGAATGGGAAAAGCCTGACTATAAAAGAGGGGACTACATAGGGTTGAGGAACTTCCTGCATGAGCTCCCGTGGGACAGAGAACTGGCAGGAAAGCCAGTAAACGAAATGATGGAATATGTAACAACAAAATGCAAGGAGATAGTGGAAAGGTTTATCCCCAAGGGCAACAGAAACAATGGGAAGACCAGAACGAGCCCCTGGTTTACCCGACGGTGTAAGGAGGCAAAAACAAAGTGCAATAGAGAATGGAAAAAGTACAGAAGACAGAGAACACACGAAAATAGGGAGATCAGTCGCAGAGCCAGGAACGAGTATGCACAGGTAAGGAGGGAGGCCCAGCGACAGTATGAAAATGACATAGCATCGAAAATCAAGACTGACCCGAAACTGTTGTATAGCCACATCAGGAGGAAGACAACAGTCAAAGACCAGGTGATCAGATTGAGGACAGAAGATGGAGAACTCACAAGAAATGATCAGGAGGTATATGAGGAGCTAAACAGGAGATTTAAGGAAGTTTTTACAGTAGAGACAGGAAGGGCTGTGGGAAGACAGCACAGAAGGGAACATCAAGAGGGAATATACCAACAAGTGCTGGATGACATACGAACAACCGAGGAGGAGGTGCAGAAGCTGCTAAGCGACCTTGATACCTCTGGCGATGGGACCGGACAACATCTCCCCATGGGTCCTAAGAGAAGGAGCAGAGATGCTGTGCGTGCCCCTAACCACAATCTTCAACACATCCCTTGAAACTGGGCAACTACCTGAGAAATGGAAGACAGCAAATGTAGTCCCCATATTTAAGAAAGGAAACAGAAATGAGGCACTAAACTACAGACCCGTGTCTCTGACATGTATTGTGTGCAAAGTCATGGAGAAGATTATCAGGAGGAGAGTGGTGGAACACCTGGAACGGAACAAGATTATAAATGAAAACTAGCATGTGTTCATGGAAGGCAAATCCTGTGTCACAAACCTCCTGGAGTTTTATGACAAGGTAACAGAAGTAAGACACGAGAGAGAGGGGTGGGTTGATTGCGTCTTCCTAGACTGCAGAAAGGTCTTTGACACAGTTCCCCACAAGAGATTAGTGCAGAAGCTGGAGGATCAGGCTCATATAACAGGAAGGGCACTGCAATGGAACAGGGAATACCTGACAGGGAGGCAGCAACGAGTCATGGTACGTGAAGAGGTATCACAGTGGGCGCCTGTGACGAGCGGGATCCCACAGGGGTCAGTTCTAGGACCAGTGCTATTTTTGATATATGTGAACGACATGATGGAAGGAATAGACTCTGAAGTGTCCCTATTTGCAGATGATGTGAAGTTGATGAGAAGAATTAAATCGGATGAGGATGAGGCAGGACTGCACAGAGGCTTGGACAGGCTGGACATGTGGTCCAGAAACTGGCTTCTCGAATTCAATCCTGCCAAATGCAAAGTCATGAAGATTGGGGAGGGGCAAAGAAGACCGCAGACAGAGTATAGGCTAGGTGGACAAAGACTTCAGACCTCACTCAGGGAGAAAGATCTTGGGGTGACCATAACACCGAGCCTCGTCACCGGAGGCACACATCAACCAAATAACTGCTGCAGCATACGGGCGCCTGGCAAACCTGAGAATAGCGTTCCGATACCTTAATAAGGAATCGTTCAAGACACTGTACACTGTGTATGTTAGGCCCATACTGGAGTATGCAGCACCAGTCTGGAACCCACACCTGGTCAAGCACGTCAAGAAGTTAGAGAAAGTACCAAAGTTTGCAACAAGGCTAGTCCCAGAGCTCAAGGGAATTTCGTACGAAGAAAGGTCGAGGGAAATCGGACTGACGACACTGGAGGACAGAAGGGTCAGGGGAGACATGATAACGACATACAAGATACTGCGGGGAATAGACAAGGTGGACAGAGATAGGATGTTCCAGAGAGGGGACACAGAAACAAGGGGTCACAACTGGAAGCTGAAGACTCAGACGAGTCACAGGGACTTTAGGAAGTATTTCTTCAGTCATAGAGTCGTCAGGAAGTGGAATAGCCTAGCAAGTGAAGTAGTGGAGGCAGGAACCATACATAGTTTTAAGAAGAGGTATGACAAAGCTCAGGAAGCAGAGAGGTAGAGGACCTAGTAGCGATCAGTGAAAAGGCGGGGCCAGGAGCTGAGTGTCGACCCCTGCAACCTCAATTAGGTGAGTACACACACACACACACAGAAAGAGCTCATGAGAGACGATAAGTCTGTAAGAAGCTGAATAAGCAATTTACATTGATGTTCGAAGAGGAAACAGGGACAACAGAACCAAAAAACAAAGAGTGCTTTAAAAGGTACTGGACACTATTCACACAGCAAGAAAAGGTAAAAAAACCATTCGAGTGAGTTAGATACAAAGGCAATGGTACCTAACAAAGTTTTCACTATGGATTCTCGAAGAGCAGACACAGAGAGCAGGAACTATGAGAGAGGAAAAAGTGTACGAGAGCAGAGAGTATAAACTAAGAAACGCTGTCTTGACCACTTACTACAATTTCCATAAGTCAATGGCTAAGAGACTATTGCACTGGTCTACAACACAGGAAATATACAGTTAACCTGCGATATAACGGACTTAAAATTATGAAAAAACCCACTGGTAAAATTATAATTTTAACTCATTTATAACTGTAAACTGTGTACACCGTTCTATATTAGGTATACAGTACAGTACTTCACTGCATTCTTTTATATTTATTTAACATTTTGACTTAACAGACACTCGGATAATCCCCGTACTAATCCGTTATATTGAAGGTTTACTGTAGTGCCAATATTTTAGGAGACAAGAAGGAAGCGTTGAACCACAGACCACTATTGCTGACATTTGTCCGAAGAGACTGGACAAATATACGAGAGGGAGGGGCTGGGTTTGATTGGTACCTGAAGTACGGCAGCAAATTGTTGCGTAACTTTGGGAAAGTTATTATTATAATCAGAAAGAAGCGCTAAACTACAAGGGTTATACAGTGCAGCAGTGCAGGGAAGAATGCAGGGGTAATGGGTAGTAAGAGGGAAAGGGACGATTATTAGGTTATGAAGTGTTGCAGGGCAGTGGATAGTGCAGGGGTAGAGGGTAGCTAGAAATTAAGGTGGAAAGGGCTGAGAAGAGTGCCAGAGACATCATCATCAGAGTTTGCTGTCAAAAAGGCAATGAGAGAGTCTGGATTAAAGGAGGGTCCGTCACCAAGAAGGGAAAGTAAGAAAAGGGCAGCAGAGCGGAGACGACGTTGAAGGTAAATTCTGCGTGCTCGTTGATAGAGTGGGCAGTCCAACAAGAGTGGGCAGTTTCAGTATCCAACAGATGCTGGAACTTGACAATTCTCACAGAGAGGAACAGGACGCCTCTCCATGAGATACCCGTGAGTAAGACGAGTGTGGCCGATGCGAAGACGGGAGAGAGTAGTTTCCCAACCTTGACACCGATGACAAGAAGACTGCCAGAAACCTATACTCGGCTTAACAGAATGAAGTTTGTTATGGAACAGATCAGACCAACGTTGTTGCCAACGGGTGCGAAGATGGGTAGCAATTACAGCAAAATAATCCGTGAATGGAACACCTCTATATAAAACTGGGAGGTCATGTACTGCTGACCGTGCAACAGTGTCTGCCTGCTCATTGCCCTGCACGTCAACATGACCAGGGACCCAGCAAAAAAGAATATCTTTGTGTTTGCTAGAGATATGGCATAACCAAAGTTGGAGGGTGAGGTGCATCAAATTTCTGTATAGCCTGTAAAGCACTAAGGAAGTCTGAAACGACCACAAATGGTGACACAGGCCTAGATGCAATACGGATAAGTGCTACAAGAATGGCACAAAATTCAGCCATAAAAATGCTAGCCAAAGGTAATAAATGCCCTAACACGACACTGTCCAGAAACACTGCTGCGAATCCGATGCCATCAGAAGACTTAGAACCATCGGTGTACACTGCGATAGCATGAGAAAGAGAGTGGAAGTGTTCAAGAAAAAGAAAGCGGGAAGCCACCATAGGCAGTCGGGCTTTTGTGCATGGCAGTGGGAAAGAACAGACATGAACAGCCGGAACTTCCCAAGGGGGCAGGGGAAAAGTGAGAGGCTACATGAACGGAGAGAAAAGGGATGGAGTAAACAGGGGTGATGAACAAATAAAGAATGTTTACTAACATCAGTGACTATCCTATATACGGAAGGATTGTAGAGGTCATGGGATCGAACATAAATGTCTAGCTCGGACAAGACTAAGGTGGAATGCAAATGGAGGAAAGTGCGACGATCTGCTCCCCATGAACGATGCGCAAGAACCTTAAGGAGGTTTAGCTGACCATGGCAAGTTGTCTTTAACGAAGAAATGTGAGGTTTCCACGTCAGCCGGCGGTCAAAGAGCAGGCCCAGAAACCTGACTGTATAACATGTCGGAATACATGAACCGTGTAAGTATAAGGGAGTATCAGGTAGAAGCAGGCGTCTACTGGAGGTAATGAATCGGGTTTTTGTACTGGGAATTTAAAGCCATGAGAAGTGGTCCAATGGGAGGCTCGGTCTATCACTACCTGAGGGAAGGCCGCTACCAGTCGACAGTCAGCGCCCGAGTAAGGTATAGTGAATTCATCAACATAAAGTGATGAGCAAATATGCGACGGAAGAATGGAAGGTAGGTCATTTATAGCTAAGAGAAAAAGAGTAGTACTGAGGACGCAACCTTGTGGGACTCCTTCGGCTTGTACAAAGTCTGAGGAAAGCGAGGCGCCAATACGGACCTGAAAATGTCTATTGGACAAGAAAGCAGCGATGAAGTTTGGTAGATTACCGCAGAGGCCTAAGGAGTGGGCTAGGACTAGAATGTTATACCGCCAAGTGGTGTCATATCCCTTCTTTAGATCAACAAAGACCGCTAGAATAGAGTGGTTTTTAACAAAGGCATTTCGAATATACGTATCGAAGTGGAGCAGAGGGTCTAAAGAAGAGCAGCCATTGCGAAAGCCATATTGGCGAGGGAAAAGGCTGTTGTGTGTCTCTAAGAACCACATCAGACGTCTATTCACCAATCGTTCCATCACCTTGCAGACCACACTGGTCAGGGCAATGGGACGATAGTGAGAGGTGTCAAGCCCTGAGGTGCCAGGTTTGCAAACGGTAGTACAGTAGCTGATTTCCAGTGTTGTGGGAGAACCCCTCACTCACAAATTAGATTGAAAAGATGTAAAAGAACAGGAAGGGCCATAGAATGGAGATGGTGTAGCATACTGATGCGGATATCGTCAGGTCCAGGTGTCGATGGCCGGCACATGGAAAGTGTGGACCCTAACTCTAGAAGAGTGAAAGGTACGTTATATAGCTCCAATCCACTGGAGAAGAAATCTATGGGCAATTGCTCTCTTGTATGTTTAGATGCAAGAAATGAGGGACAGAGGTAAAGCCCTCGGGAGACATGGACAAGATAGTTTCCAATTTCTGTGGCAACTTCTAAAGGTTCTGTGACATCAGCTCCAGCATCCCACAAAACGGGAGCTGGGTCCGGATCGTTCTTACCACACAATTTCCCCACCTTTTTCCAAGTCGCACACATAGGGGAAGACGAGGTAATGGAAGACACGTAGTTTTGCCAACAAGCACATTTAGCGTCGCATATGACATGGCGAGCAGCTGCCCTTGCCTGCTTAAAATCCAACAGATGCTCCGCGATATGGTATTATCAATAACGACCCCATGCAGCACATTTTAAACGCACTGCACAGGCGCACATGGGAGACCACCGAGGTATGCATGTCTGAGAATGCCTACCTGAGGTTTGGCGGAGAGAACGAGTCGCAGCAGTGAAGACTAAGGTTGAAAATTGGTGCGCCAGTTCATCAATAGATGATGAAAGGGGTCCTTGCAACAGGTGGTAAAACGGGAGTATAATTTCCAATCTGCTCAAGCAAATTGCCAGTGAAGGTTACGAAACGGTCGGGTATATGTAGCAGATGTAAGGAGGATAGGAAAGTGATCACTATCATGTAAGTCTGGAAGAACAGACCACATGAAATCAAGTGCAATGGGTGAGGAACAGATGGAAGGATCAATGCAGGAGAGACACTGAGTGCGAGAGTTAAAATGGGTAGGAGCACTTATATTTAAAACATGAAGAGGGTGAGAAGTGAGAAGTCTCCCCAACTGATCACCACGAGAGTCGCAATGGGACCCTCCCCACAGGTGATGGTGAGCGTTAAAGTCACCCAACAGCAAGATGGGTGGCAGTAGAGAAGAAATTAAAAATGCAATATCAGAGATACAGAATGCACAGGAGGGAGAAAGATAGAGAGAGCAAACTGTAAACCATCTGCATAAATAAATCCGAGCTGCAGTATAATGCAGTGGAGAACGAATAAAAACTTGTTGATATGGCATATCAATGCGCACAAGAAGCGCGCTTTCATTAAAAGATTCGTCAGGTAAAGGATCTGAAGAATATAATAGCATGTAGCCCAAAACTGGGCAAATGACAGCAGGATGAATTTTGGGCTCTTGCAACCTAACACATACTGGAGACAACTGGGAGAGCAGCAATTGGAGTTCTCCCCGATTGCCCCTAAGGTCATGAATATTCCATTGTAAAACAGACATTATGTACAGAAATGAAACTGGCAACAATAAGAAACG
Organism: Cherax quadricarinatus; assembly: GCF_038502225.1. Taxonomy (NCBI): domain Eukaryota; kingdom Metazoa; phylum Arthropoda; class Malacostraca; order Decapoda; family Parastacidae; genus Cherax; species Cherax quadricarinatus. The sequence continues at coordinate 21,309,098 of NC_091301.1, read as the reverse complement.
ATAAAACCTATGGGCTATTAGGATATGTAGAGTCAACATGTGGGGGTAACGGTAAGCATGTAAGCAAGGAAGAATGTGAATGTTGCGGAGGAATAGATTGTTGTGAGGGTCGTGAAGTAGAAGGGGTAGAGGGAGTCCCGGTATTCATCGGAGGTATTGTCTCCGCAATATAGCTGGAAACAGCGTCTAACGTCTCAGTCGCTAAAGAAGCCGATGATGCCATGATGCCAGAGACAGGAGAAGCATTGCAAGGAAAGGCCGGAGGAGCTACAGAGGTAACCAAAGAGGTCTGAGGGGGGGGGCAGGGAGTATGAAGCTAGAGATGTGTCGGCTGGGGTAGAAGAGGCCTGCAGTGTAACAGGAGAGGAAGGAAGTTGGAGGATAACTATGGAGGAAGACAGGGAGGGAACAGAAGAGGGGACTACACGAAGGGGAGGGTGAACCTCTACCTTCGTGCGAGAGCTGGAAAGAGGGTGTGAACGAGGCTCCGAGGTAGAAGATATATTTTGTGCAGGTGTTGGATGAGAAGAAAGTGCAGGACTGCGAGGTTTCGTAGATTGAGAAGCAAACGAGTGAGATGAAGAAGTAGGAGGAGGAAGTGGTGCGGAGGTAGGAGTGTCAGAGGATAAAACTGCAAAAGAATTAGAAGTTAGGGCGACCCCAGAAGACACAGACACAGAGGGATTGAGAGGCGGAAGGACCGTCGAGGTTGGAGGTCTTCGAGCTACCCGAGCATATGGTACACGAGGGAGTTTACCTTGAAGGTGGAGCTGAGAGACAGCCAGAGTGTAAACGAGGCCCTCACGCTCCTTAAGATAACACATCTCTCGTTCATTATGATAAACCTGGCAATGGCGTGAAAAGGAAGGATGAGGCTCCTTGCAATTAAGACAAGATGGCAGAAGACTACACTATGTATTGGAATGATCTACTGCACCATAGACCGGGCATTCTGCCGCAGATCTGCAGTGTTTAGCTGGGTGTCCAAAACGCCAGCAATTACGACACTGTTGGGGAGTGGGAACAATTTGATGGACCTCTAGACGATGGGCCGCAATATAGACAGAGGATGGAAGCTCACGGCAGTGGAAGGTTAAACAAGTGATGTTACTAGGAAAGCACATCCGTCCATGAGCAGGCAGGATGTACATATCTACCTTGAGGATAAGGAGGTTCTGAAGGGCTAATTGTTCTAAAATATCCTCGCCGCAAGACAAAAAATCACTCTGTACAATGGTACGCGGCAAGACCACAGTACCACTGCAAGAATTAAGAGTAGCGTGCTTACGAACGGTGACTGGTATGTTATCTATAAAAGCAGGAAGGTAGCGAGTGTTGTGTAGGTCGTTTTTGAGCTGTCATTGACGAGCTGTCGTCAGTATGTTGTCGTGGACGCTTAGGAGTAGGACCGCGGGCGGTCTGACCCGAGGGAGGTGGGTGATTCGAGAACTGTCGCACCGTCGGGGAAGCCAGACACATTGTCAAAGTCATGCTAGAAGCAGCGGTATGAACTGAAATGGGTGATGCCGCAGCACCTGAAGCAGGGTGTTTTTTACAGAGTTCCTACCTTTATTAACAAGCTAGGAGATGTTACCTACATTAGATCATTTGAAAACCTATTTATTTTTATGAGACATTCAAATAGGGAACAGGATGAAGTTAGAGCCATTTGTGGACCAGCAATTTAATTTGGTCAACTGAATTTATTTCATCGATGTCATTATGTTGTATGAACATGCTCCAGATTCAGTCATCCTAGGAATAAATGATCTCAGATGAAGTGATGTTCATGAGAAGGTACAGCCAGAGTAGTTGCTGTTTGCTGCCTGTCTTATTGTGTAGAAGCTGACTTCTCGCTCGCCTTGTACATATGGACCTGCTTTGCATGGGTCAGTAGGCCCGTTGCAGTGTTCCTTCTTTCTTATGGTCTTCTTAATAAGAGGTGCATCTTCTGTGATATGTCCTTTCTTGTTATTTTAAGAAAAAAAAGAAAGAAAAAAAGAGGGACAGTGGAGGGACAGTCGCTAGGAGGCATGGAGGGGCCGAAAGTTCCTCCCATCATCCCAGAGGGCGTCGAGCCCAGTGTCAATGAAGATGCAGCATGGAATCCGTGCCATACTCTACCCTTCACACCAGTAAACCAGCGCTCCGGGATAGCAGCCTCGCATCTACTGAGCTACCTCGGCGGCAAACAAGAGAAAGGACGGTTGGAAACTCGCCACAAAGCATACCTCCTTAGGCTGCCACCCCCCCAGAACCAACAAGCAGCTTCTGGAGATGCACCCATCATCTGTAGGGCACCCTGCCCACGATTTGGAAAACGGAAAGGGACTAGGGCATCCTCAGACTATTCAGATTCCACGGCAAACCACACCACCCCAAGAGACTTCACAGAGGGGGACAAACCCCAGCACGCCAGCCCCCTCCTAGAAACCGCAATGCCAGAGGGAAGGACCCCAGAGGTCACAAATGGGATGGGGAAAAGGGGAGGGTTGGGAGAGGGGAGGGAAGGGAAAAAAGGGAGGGTATGGGGAGGAAGGGATAGGGAAGGGATGATTAGGGGGTAATTAGGTTCGGTCGGAGGAAGACAACCAAGAGGTACAATTCCTCAGACATAGCCTCTTTACCACGACAAGGAGCCCCTCTTAAAGAGGAGCTTTGAGAAAAGGTTGGACAAATACATAAGTGGTTTTGATAAGGACTTGCCTTGTATGGGGCAGTAGGACTGTTGCAGTGTTCCTCTAATCGTATGATCTTATGTAATGGAGGAGGAGTTGTGAAGAACCTAGTGGGAAATGGTTTCTCAACAATAACCAGCAAGGGTTGAAAGACGGTAGATCGTTTCGCAAATTTGCTGGATTTGTGCGAGAAAGTAAAAGTGAAGCAGAAGAGAGGGATGACTGGGGTTGCTTCTTCTTGGAATGCAAGAAGGCTTTTGATGCTGCGCCCCACAAGTAACTACAGCAAAAACTTGAGAAACACATAGCATAGCAGAGAATGTGCTGTAGTCGATCGAAGAATGCCTTATGAAGAGGAGATAAAGTGACTGACAAGAAACGTCAGAATGAAAAAGCATAACACTCCGTTCTGCAAGGATTGTTATCAGAGCTGAACCATTTCTCGGGTATAAGAATCACATCGGAGTGTTCAAGGACCAACAAGCAAAAATTTCTTTCTACATGCTAGAAATGCGATAACTGATGCATATGAATGACAATGCTATGTAAGGAGCAGAATTTCTAGATCACTTGTAACACACATTAGAAGTTAAATTAACAGTTTCTCATCAAACTCCATCTGGGGATTTGGAATCTTCGGTCTTCACGGCTTTAGCTCGAGGATATGATTGTTCAAAAAAGTGTTTGCAGTAGACATGCGAGCCTTTGATTATGGAAGGAAGATGCAGCCAACTTGAATTGTCGGAACTTCTCGAGGATGAGGAGGAGGAAGAGGAGGGAAAAAGCTAGATATGGGATGAAAGTAAAGAGGATGTAAATTAAGAGATGTTACCAGAATGAAAATGGAAATTAATTATCATGTGCTCCTACTTCTCTCAGTCAGTGAAAAAAATGTACCGAGACTTATTCAAGGAATTTCTAAACTAAGCTCAAGTCCACACTCAAAAGTGAACCGATCACAGAGCATTGTGGGCGTTTGAGGCTGAGCGAACATCATCTATAACTCGATGACATTATGATGTGATAACCTTTCATTTAGCAGAACAAAGTACAAGCATACTTCGTTAATACGGCACTAGCTTCGTAAATACGGCGTTTTCTAATTATATGTTAATTAAATCCAGCGCCTACATTGTTCCTGAAATGGTTTTCGGAAATTTAAAAAAAAAAAAAAAAATTTTTACTTTTGCATCTTTTTCGGCCTAGTCCTATTGCAATTAATGATAGTGTAAACAGTTTCAGGTTTTTGTATGTATGGGTAAGTGAAAACGAAAGGCTGTGATTTGCTTTATGGAAGCGGTCCAGAACCTAACCCGCCGTATTGTGAGGTACGCCTGTGACGGGGGGGGGGGACCTATATTATTATTATAATCAAATAAAGAAGCGCTAAGCCACAAGGGCAATACAGCGCTGCAGGGTAGGGAAGGAAGCGAGGGTATTGGATGGCAGAAGGGAGGAGGGATGATCAGTAGGTTACAGAAAACAGCGGAGCAGGGAATAGTACGGGGGTAGAGGGTAGCAAGAGATTGAAGTAGAAAGGGCTGAAGGTATCAGAATTTGTGAAGTCAGTCAGTCTGTTGTCAAAAAGTCAATGAGAGAGTCCAGATGAAAGGTGGGTCCATCAGCGAGAAGGGAAGGTAAAGAGAGAGCAGCGGAGTGAAGACGACGACGGAGGTAAATTCTGCGTGCTCGTTGATAAAGTGGGCAGTCCAACAGAATGTGGCTGACTGATAATGGAGCTTGGCAATTCTCACAGAGAGGAGCAGGGCGCCTCTCCATGAGATATCCATGAGTAAGACGAGTATGGCCAATGCGAAGACGGGAGAGAGTAGTCTCCCAACCTCGACACTGGTGATAAGACGACGGCCAGTAACCTATACTTGGTTTAATAGATTGAAGTTTGTTGCCGAGCATAGTAGACCAACGGTGTTGCCAACGGGTGTGAAGGTGGGAAGATATTGCAGCAAAATAGTCCGTAAATGGAATACCTCTATACGAAACTAGTAGGTCATGTACTGCTGACCGCGCAGCAGTGTCTGCCTGTTCATTGCCCTGTACGTCAACATGGCCAGGGACCCAACAAAAAACATCTTTACAATGCTTGGTAAAGATGCGGCGTAGCCAAAGTTGGATATGGAGGACTAAGGGGTGAGGTGTATCAAATTTCTGTATAGCCTGTAAAGCACTAAGGGAGTCTGAGACAACCACAAATGATGACACAGGCATAGATGCAATACGGATAAGTGCTGCAAGGATGGCATACAATTCAGCAGTAAAAATACTAGCCGAAGATAGTAAATGCCCTCGTACAACGCTGTCCGGAAACACTGCTGCAAATCCTATGCCGTCAGAAGACTTAGAGCCATCTGTGTACACAGCAATGGCATGAGAATGAGAGTGAAAGTGGTCAAGAAAAAGAGAGTGGGAAGTGACCGTAGACAGTTGGGCTTTCGAGCAAGGGAGAGAGAAAGAACAGACTCAAACAGCTGGAACTTCCCAGGGGGGTAGGGAAAAGTGAGATGCTACATGAACATAGAAAGGTGGTAATTGAAGAGAAGGCAAGAGAGAATGAAGGCGAAGAGAGAAGGGACGGAGTAAACAGGGGCGGCGAACAAATAAGGAATGTCTACTAATATCAGTGACCATTCTATAAATGGAAGGATTGTGGAGATCATGAGAGCGTACATAGTAGTGAAGGCAATGGGCATCACGGCGATCGGATAAGGATGGAACGTTCGCTTCTGCATGGAGGCTCTCGACAGGGGAAGAGCGAAAAGCACCAAGGCATAAACGTAATCCTTGGTGATGAATGGGGTTAAGGCTAGAGAGAGTAGCAGGAGATGCCACTGAATAGATCTGGTCACCATAATCAAGTTTCGATAAAATAAGGGTGGAATGTAGGCGAAGGAGAGTTTGACGATCAGCTCCCCATGAAACATGAGCAAGGGTTTTAAGAAGGTTCAGCCAGCTGTGACAAGTTGCCTTCAGAGAGGTAATGTGAGGTTTCCAGGATAACCTACGATCAAAGAGGAGGCCCAGAAACTTTACTGTATCACGTTCAGGGATACGGGAGCCATAGAGGTACAAAGGATGATCTGAGATGACAGAGCATCTAGTGAAAGTAATTTGGTGGGTTTTAGTGCTGGAAAATTTAAACCCATGTGTGGTGGCCCAATTGGAAACACGGTCGACTGCATGCTGGAGAGAAACTGTAATGAGGCGACAGTCAGCGCCTGCACAGGCAATAGCGAAGTCATCAACAGAGTGATGACCAAATATTTGATGGAAGACTAGAGGCCAAATCATTAATAGCAAGGAGAAAAAGTGTTGTGCTCAGAACACATCCCTGGGGGACACCTTCAGCTTGGATAAAGTCCGGGGAGAGCACATTATTAACCCAAACACGGAAATGCCTGTCAGTTAAAAAGTTCTTAAGGAAGGATGGTAGATTGCCTCGAAGGCCTAAGGGGTGGGCTTGGGCTAAAATATTATACCTCCAAGTTGTGTCATATGCCTTCTCAAGGTCAAAAAATATGGCAATAACTGAGTGGTTATTCGCAAAGGCATTACGAACATACGTATCCAAGCGTAGTAAGGGGTCTATGGTAGAACGTCCCTTACAAAAGCCATATTGACGAGTGGAGAGACTGTTGCACGTCTCTAAATACCACACTAAACGTCTATTTACTAGGCGTTCCATCACTTTGCAAACTGCACTGGTAAGAGCAATGGGACGATAGTGGGAGGTTTCATGTCCCGTAGTGCCTGGTTTGCGGAAAGGGAGAACAATGGCGGATTTCCACAGCTGTGGAAGAACTCTTGACCAAATAAGATTGTAAAGGTGTAATAGGACTGCAAGGGCTGACTGATGTAAATGTTATAGCATACGAATATGAATGTCGTCGGGCCCAGCTGCCGATGATCGGCAAGCTGAGTGTGTTGCCTCCAGTTCTTGAAGTGTAAAAGGCACATTATACTGTTCTTCTCTGAGAGAAGAAAAGTCCAAGGGTGCTAACTCTCTGGCAGACTTTGAGGAAAGAAATGAGGGGCATAGATGGAGTCCCTGAGAAATATGGACCAGATGATTGCCAATTTCATTGGCAACATCTAGTGGGTTTGCTATATCAACACCGGCAACCCGCAGAACAGGAGCCGGGTCATGAGAATATTTACCACTTAGTTTTCGTACTTTTTTCCAGACTGCACTCAGAGGAAGCAGAGGTGATGGTGGAGACAATCTCGCCAGCAAGTGCGTTTAGCGTCACGGATGACACGGCGAGCGATCACACACTTCTGCTTAAAATCAAGAAGTCTCTCTGTGGTTCTATTGTACCAGTACCTGCCCCATGCAGCGCGTTTCAAACGTACTGCATGAGCACAAGCAGGAGACCACCAAGGCACGCATTTCTGAGAATGCCTGCCCGAAGTTTGGGGTATAGAATGAGAAGCTGTGGTTAAAACGGAGGATGAGAAGAGGTGTAAAAGCTCATCGATGGAGGACGAAGAAGGAACCTCTCTAAAAACAGTTAGGTGTGAGTAAAGGTTCCAATTTGCCTGATCAAATTGCCAGCGTGGGATGCAAAGAGGTGGTGAATATGAAGGGGAAGTAAGAATGATTGGGAAATGATCGCTGTCATGCAAGTCCGGGAGAACAGACCAAGTGAAGTCTAATGCAGCGAAGGAAGAGCAGACTGAGAGATCGATGCAAGAGAGAGTGAGAGTCCGAGGATCAAAATGGGTGCGAGTACCTGTATTTAAAACATGGAGGGGGTGGGTGGCAAGAAAAGCCTCTAACTGAATGCCACGGGAATCACAGTGAGACCCCCCCCAGAGGAAATGGTGGGCATTAAAATCACCAAGTAACAGAATCGGTGGCGGTAATGACGAAACAAGAAAGGCAATATCTGGAATAGATAATGCCCAAGAAGGAGAGAGATATAAAGGACAGAGCGTATACCACCTATGCAAGTGGATATGGGCTGCTTTGTAATGCAGTGAAGTACTAACAAATAGCTGATGGTACGGAATATCAGTGCGTAGAAGAAGGGCACTTTCATTAAAGGTCCCATCAGGAAAAGGATATGAAGAATACAATAAATTATAGCCTGAGATTGGAGAGATAACAGCAGAGTGTAATTTTGGTTCCTGTAAGCAAACACCAACAGGGGAAAACTGGGAGAGTAACATCTGAAGCTCACCCCAATTACCCGAGGCCACGTATATTCCACTGTAAATAGGCCATGAATGGCAATGATAAAGATACCTGAAATCCGCAGGTAAGGGTTCCTACAGACTAGAGGGGTTAGAAAAGTCCACATGCGGAGGCAGTGGAAAACGTTCAAGCAGTGAAGGAACGGTGCGCTGTGAAGAAAGAAGTTGCGCAGATGGAGCAGAGGAGAGAGAAGGAGCGGAGGGTGGATCAGTGTCCATTGATGGTTTGATCTCTGCAATATATTCAGAGATTGCTTCAAGTGTTTCAGAATTCAGAGACGTCGTATGGGAGACAATATTGGAAATGGTAGGGGGAGGATGAGTAAAGATTGGAACTGTATTGGACTCTACCAAGGTAGGGGGAGGCGAAAGGGTGGAGGGAACAGGAGAAGCATGGAAGGGGACAGAAGAGGCAGAAACATGGGAGGTGGCAGAAGAGGAAGAGACTTGGGAGGGAACAGGGGAGGAAGGTACAGTACGAGGAGGAGGGCGAACCTCTACACTTGTAAAAGAGCCAGTGAGAGGGGGAGAACCAGGTACAGAGACAGGGAAGGTAAAATGAGGAGGTGGAAGATGGGTAGGAGGTGTTAACGGACCTTTTTTTGACTTTTGAGAAGTAGAGGGACGATTGGGAGGAGGTGTCATACGAGATCTCGTCGCTACTGAGGCTTTTGAGAGAGAACACGAAGAAGCGAGATCAGACTGAGGCGTTGAAGTAGGGACGTCTGAGCCGAGGACAGCAAAAGAATTAGATACAGGAGTGACTATGGGAGAGGTAACCACAGAGGTGGGTGCAGAAGATGGGATACCAGAAGTGGGGGGACGTTTTGAAACACGGGAATAAGAAACACGAGGTAGTCTCCCTTGGAGGCAGAGATGAGAAACTGCCATGGCATAAGGGAGACCTTCTGCCTCTTTGAGGTAATGGATTTCCCGCTCGTTTAAGTAGATTTGACAACAGCGAGAGTACGAAGGGTGAGCCTCATGACAATTAAGGCAAGAGGGAGGTCGATTGAAAGACATTAGAATGGTCATCGGCACCACAGACTGGGCATTCGGCGATAGATCTGCAATATTTCGCTGGATGGCCAAATCGCCAGCAATTTCTACACTGTTGCGGTGTAGGGATCACCTTTCGAACTTGTAACCGATGTCCTGCTACATAAACTGAGGATGGGAGTTCACGGCTGTCAAAAGTTAAACGAGCCACATTGCTAGGGTATCGTCTCCGCCCACGGGCAGGAAGAACGTAAGTGTCTACCTTGAGGATTGGGAGATCTTGGAGTTCCAGCTGTTCAAGAATGTCAGTGCCACATGTCTGGAAATTTTGTTGAACTATGGTATTGGGCAGAATGACGGTACCACTACAAGAATTGAGGGAATGATGTTTTTCAATAGTGACAGGAACAGTATCGATATGGGAAAGACGAGAAAGCTCATGAGCCTGGGTAGCATTCTGTACGGTGATGATGCGCGTACCGCACTTAAGAGCATGAAAAGAAATATCTTTACCAACATGGCGTAGGAGTGCCTTGCCAATACTGTAGAGGAAGTCGGTCGAAAAGTGAAGAATTTAGTCCATTGTGTAGTCTGAAACCGAGCGTGGAAAGGTAATGAAGGACGTGTCGATCTTTTCTGAGAAGAACGAGAAGGTGGAGAAGTATCATCAGCAGGTAATTGTCGTTGGCGTTTAGGCGTGGGACCAGAGTTGGTCCGACGTGGAACGGGTCGGCAATTCGAAGTAGAGGCCTCAGTACCTGAAGCGGGTGAGGAAACAGCAACGGCAAGAGGTACAGAGGCATGAGGAGTGTCCGAAGAGTGGTCCAAAGACGAGGCAGGGTCAGAACAGGGTGCGGTATCAAGAAGGGGCCCGGGGGTAGCAGGTTCATGGACTAGGGCTGCCATGGTTAGGTTACTTCTTTCTTTTTGTTAAGAAAAAAAAGAAAGAAAAAATAAAAATAAAAAAAAAAAAAAAAAGGGGACCGGGGAGGGATAGTTCCTAGGAGGAATGAAAGGGCCAGTAATCTCCCTCCGCGCCCAAGAGGACCTCAGCACCACAAGTATCACAGATGCAGCATGGAACCCGTGCCATACCCTACCCATCATGCCAGTAAACCAGCAATCCGGGATAGCAACCTCACATCTGCCGAGCTACCTCGGTGGACAAAAGAGGGTGGCCGGAAATCCGCCACAAAGCATACCTCCTTCGGCCACCACCCCCGGAATCCAAAATGTGGCTTCCAGAGATACACCCGTCGCCCGAGAGACACCCAAAGCCACCCTCCGGGATACCGGAGAGGGATCGGGACATCCCCAGGCAATCCAGATTCCACGGCAAACTACGCCACCGCAAAGAACCTCAATGGAATGGGATGGACCCCGGTACCCTTTCCCCTACCTAGGAACTAGCGTGCCTGTGGGAAAAAAAAAAAACGAAGGCCAAAAAGGAAGGGCAAAAGGGAGGGGTGGGGGAGAGGAGGAGGAGGAGGAAAGGAAAAAGGGGAGGAGGATGGGATAGGGAATGGGGGATTGGGGGGTAATTAGGTTCGGTCTGAGGAAGGGGGGGACCTATAATGACCTCACCACGAATCGAATCTAAGACAAAACCTTCAGACAAAATTAATACACCGGAGGGGTCAGGCTAAATACATAATGATTAGAGGTAGTTGGTCTGATCCCAAGTAGGGAAGGGCAACATGCCTTGGATCAAGATACCCTCATATGTATTAATGCAATTTTTGAAGAGGCATGTGAAATCAAGTCAGCCAAGGAGAGGAATTGGTTCCAGAATAATGTCCATTAACTGTTCTCTTGCAGTTTTAAGAAGTAAAAATTGCAAGGGAAGTATTGTGGAGTACAAATTCTTCAATGAAGTTATAGCTGCTTCAACCTGTGCGTTATAAGGTATACTAGATAAAATATTTAAATTTAACATTTATTTGATCGAAATTAAATACAATAAAACTAATAAAAAATATAATTCATTTTCCAAGTTACTTAATACTAAAAACTACTTTAACAAAAATGTGAAAAATGTTAGCATCCATCTTAACTTTAACCATTATGAAGCTACTTTTTTCTTTCATTAACACAAACTATTAAACAGTAATAAAAAGAGTTACTTAAAATTTTGGTACTCCAAAAATTTATAAATTATTTTAGTATGACATGCCAAGCCTCATAGGCAGACAAACTGAGCTAACAAATATTAAGAGCAAGAATTACTTGAAAAATTCTGCCTTTAATAAACCAGTTTCATGGATTAAAAACAAGTTTATGTAAACACGGCTCATGATATCTTCGTGAGGCAGCCTCCTCTAGTGCCGCCAATGTGATCAAGGCCAGGTGTACTTCACAACTCTCCACAGTCTTCTCTGATGCTAGGCGCAACCTCAGAAATGCTTCACCAAGTCACAGGGTACAACCCTTTCAAGGCTTATGAGAAAGTCTGCGGTTTTGATGCAGAGGAATCCAGAAGATTTAGTTAACCGTTCAAGAACTGTTTCGCTGGCCTGACTTGCACCTCATATCTGAGAAGTTTGAAGAAATTAAAGTTACAGACCCTTAAGTATCTAACGTGTACCACTATATATAACAGTTATGAAATTATTTTAAAGTGAAACTAGCCATATTTTAATTTAACTGTAATTAAGAGTATATTAGTGAATTTAAATCATTTACTAATCTTTAGATTTTTTAAAAAATCTATTAAAAAACAAACGCAGTCAAATATTTAAGTAACTGTCTACTTTAGGCTAGGAGAGAGAGGGGATGTAAAATGGTAAACCTTGAAAAATCTTTTGCGCAAAATCAGACACTAAGATAACTGCTCTTTATAGTCTTTAAAATGAAAAAGGTAGAAATGCCTGACCCAGTGTGTGATGAGTTGTAAAGTAAAATCTATTAGTGCTACACCAATTCTCACGGTTATCAATAATTGTACGGTATCGATACACTTTTTCCGTTGGTATTTTTACCTCTGCCACCGCCTCGGCTGGGACTGTCTGATCGCTGCAAGTTCCTTTCCATAACTTCGGTACTGCTAGTGCTAGGAACTTCCCCAGCTGGACGCGGCTGCATGGCCCTCCTTCGGCCAAGATTACACCGCTGATGCATAGCCTGGCCTCGACTGGAAATACCACTCCTTGGCACTGCCCGGCCTCGGCCAGTTCTACATGCCTTGTGCACGGCCCGGCCTCGAACTGCACTACTCCTACCATGCACGGCCCGGCCTCGACCTGCACTTCCCCGTCGCTGCAGGGCACGGCCTCGACCTGCACTTCCCCTCTTATACACGACCCGGCCACGGCCTGGGCTGCCCGCGTGCTCCACGGCCGCCACCCGGCCTGGGCTGCCCGCGTGCTCCACGGCCGCCACCCGGCCTGGGCTGCCCGTCAGCTCCACGCCCGCCACCCGGCCTGGGCTGCCCGTCAGCTCCACGCCCGCCACCCGGCCTGGGCTGCCCGTCAGCTCCACGCCCGCCACCCGGCCTGGGCTGCCCGTCAGCTCCACGCCCGCCACCCGGCCTGGGCTGCCCGTCAGCTCCACGGCCGCCACCCGGCCTGGGCTGCCCGTCAGCTCCACGGCCGCCACCCGGCCTGGGCTGCCCGTCAGCTCCACGGCCGCCACCCGGCCTGGGCTGCCCGTCAGCTCCACGGCCGCCACCCGGCCTGGGCTGCCCGTCAGCTCCACGGCCGCCACCCGGCCTGGGCTGCCCGTCAGCTCCACGGCCGCCACCCGGCCTGGGCTGCCCGTCAGCTCCACGGCCGCCACCCGGCCTGGGCTGCCCGTCAGCTCCACGGCCGCCACCCGGCCTGGGCTGCCCGTCAGCTCCACGGCCGCCACCCGGCCTGGGCTGCCCGTCAGCTCCACGGCCGCCACCCGGCCTGGGCTGCCCGTCAGCTCCACGGCCGCCACCCGGCCTGGGCTGCCCGTCAGCTCCACGGCCGCCACCCGGCCTGGGCTGCCCGTCAGCTCCACGGCCGCCACCCGGCCTGGGCTGCCCGTCAGCTCCACGGCCGCCACCCGGCCTGGGCTGCCCGTCAGCTCCACGGCCGCCACCCGGCCTGGGCTGCCCGTCAGCTCCACGGCCGCCACCCGGCCTGGGCTGCCCGTCAGCTCCACGGCCGCCACCCGGCCTGGGCTGCCCGTCAGCTCCACGGCCGCCACCCGGCCTGGGCTGCCCGTCAGCTCCACGGCCGCCACCCGGCCTGGGCTGCCCGTCAGCTCCACGGCCGCCACCCGGCCTGGGCTGCCCGTCAGCTCCACGGCCGCCACCCGGCCTGGGCTGCCCGTCAGCTCCACGGCCGCCACCCGGCCTGGGCTGCCCGTCAGCTCCACGGCCGCCACCCGGCCTGGGCTGCCCGTCAGCTCCACGGCCGCCACCCGGCCTGGGCTGCCCGTCAGCTCCACGGCCGCCACCCGGCCTGGGCTGCCCGTCAGCTCCACGGCCGCCACCCGGCCTGGGCTGCCCGTCAGCTCCACGGCCGCCACCCGACCTGGGCTGCCCGTCAGCTCCACGGCCGCCACCCGACCTGGGCTGCCCGTCAGCTCCACGGCCGCCACCCGACCTGGGCTGCCCGTCAGCTCCACGGCCGCCACCCGACCTGGGCTGCCCGTCAGCTCCACCGCCTCCACCCGACCTGGGCTGCCCGCGTGCTCTGCCGCCGCCACCCGACCAGGGCTGCCCGCGTGCTCCACGGCCGCCACCCGACCTGGGCTGCCCGTCAGCTCCACCGCCTCCACCCGACCTGGGCTGCCCGCGTGCTCTGCCGCCGCCACCCGACCAGGGCTGCCCGCGTGCTCCACGGCCGCCACCCGACCTGGGCTGCCCACGTGCTCCACGGCCGCCACCCGATCTGGGCTGCCCGCGTGCTCCACGGCCGCCACCCGACCTGGGCTGCCCGCGTGCTCCACGGCCGCCACCCGACCTGGGCTGCCCGCGTGCTCCACGGCCGCCACCCGACCTGGGCTGCCCGCGTGCCTCACGGCCGCCACCCGACCTGGGCTGCCCACGTGCTCCACGGCCGCCACCCGACCTGGGCTGCCCACGTGCTCCACGGCCGCCACCCGACCTGGGCTGCCCGCGTGCTCCACGGCCGCCACCCGACCTGGGCTGCCCGCGTGCTCCACGGCCGCCACCCGACCTGGGCTGCCCGCGTGCTCCACGGCCGCCACCCGACCTGGACTGCCCGCGTGCTCCACGGCCGGCACCCGACCTGGACTGCCCGCGTGCTCCACGGCCGGCACCCGACCTGGACTGCCCACGTGCTCCACGGCCGGCACCCGACCTGGACTGCCCGCGTGTTCCACGGCCGGCACCCGACCTGGACTGCCCGCGTGTTCCACGGCCGGCACTCGACCTGGACTGCCCGAGTGTTCCACGGCCGGCACCCGACCTGGACTGCCCGAGTGTTCCACGTCCGGCACCAGACCTGGACTGCCAGCGTGCTCCACGGCCGGCACCCGACCTGGACTGCCCGCATGCTCCACGGCCGGCACCCGACCTGGACTGCCCGCGTGCTCCACGGCCGGCACCCGACCTGGACTGCCCACGTGCTCCACGGCCGGCACCCGACCTGGACTGCCCGCGTGTTCCACGGCCGGCACCCGACCTGGACTGCCCGCGTGTTCCACGGCCGGCACTCGACCTGGACTGCCCGAGTGTTCCACGGCGGGCACCCGACCTGGACTGCCCGAGTGTTCCACGTCCGGCACCAGACCTGGACTGCCAGCGTGCTCCACGGCCGCCACCCGACCTGGACTGCCAGCGTGCTCCACGGCCGCCACCCGACCTGGACTGCTCGTGTGCTCCACAGCCTGGCCTTGACCTAAAACTTCTATCTGCTCTGCAGCACGGTCGTGAATGCCCATCTGTTGCATATTTCGGTTTTGACTTAAACTACCACCCTGTTCCACATGCTGGGTAGGACCAGGAACACTCATCTGTTCCACGCCCTGGTTAGGACTAGTAACACTCATCTCTTCAACGCCCTGGTTAGGACTAGTAACACTCATCTCTTCAACGCCCTGGTTAGGACTAGTAACACTCATCTCTTCAATGCCCTGGTTAGGACTAGTAACACTCGACTGTTCCACGCCCTGGGTATGACCGGCAATGCCGAGCTGTTCCACGACCCAGCTATAACTGGGAATGCCCATCTGCTCTGCAGCCCATCCTTGACAAGACATGAACACCTGCTCCACGACCCTGCTAGGATCGGCAATGCCTGTCTGCTCAGTGGCTCGTCTATGATCAGAAGTGACCATCTGCTCCAGGGTCTGGCTATCTCCGGCAATGCCCATCTGCTCCACGACATCCCCATAACCGACAGGGCCCGTCTGCTCCACAGCCTCCCCATAACCAACAGGGCCCATCTGTTCCACTGCCTCCCCATAACCGGCAGGGCCCATCTGCTCCATGGCCTCCCCATAATCGGCAGGGTCCATCTGCTCCATGGCCTCCCCATAACCGGCAGGACCCATCTGCTCCACGGCCTCCCCATAACCGGCAGGACCCATCTGCTCCACGGCCTCCCCATAACCGGCAGGACCCATCTGCTCCACGGCCTCCCCATAACCGGCAGAGTCCATCTGCTCCACAGCCTCGTCATAACCGGCAGGGCCTATTTGCTCCACGTCCTCGCCATAACCGGTAGTGCCCATCCGCTCAACGGCCTCGCCATAACCGGTAGTGCCCATCCGCTCAACGGCCTCGCCATAACCGGTAGTGCCCATCCGCTCAACGGCCTCGCCATAACCGGTAGTGCCCATCCGCTCAACGGTCTCGCCATAACCGGTAGTGCCCATCCGCTCAACGGCCTCGCCATAACCGGTAGTGCCCATCCGCTCAACGGCCTCGCCATAACCGGTAGTGCCCATCCGCTCAACGGCCTCGCCATAACCGGCAGTGCCCATCTGCTCCATGCCCGGGCCATAACCGGCAGTGCCCATCTGCTCCATGCCCGGACCATAACTGGCAGTGCCCATCTGCTCCATGCCCGGACCATAACCGGCAGTGCCCATCTGCTCCATGCCCAGGCCATAACCGGCAGTGCCCATCTGCTCTATGCCCGGGCCATAACCGGCAGTGCCCATCTGCTCTATGCCCGGGCCATAACCGGCAGTGCCCATCTGCTCCATGCTCGTGCCATAACCGGCAGTGCCCATCTGCTCCATGCCCTGGCCATAACCGGTAGTGCCTGTCTGCCCCATGCCTTGACCATAACCGACAGTGCCCATATGCTCCATGGCCCGGCTATGCCCTGCAGAGCCTATATGCTCCATGGCCCGGCTATGACGGGCAGAGCCCGTATGCTCCGTGGCCCGGCTATGACCGGCAATGCCTATATGCTCCATAGCTCCGCTATGACCGGCCGTGCCCATATGCTCCATGGCCCGGCTATAACCGGCAGCGCCCATCTGCTCCATGGCCCGGCTATGACTGGAACTGTGTGTATGCTGGGAGGTTCCTCTAAGAGCTGTTCCGCTAGTACTTGGTACATTTCTGGCGGCACTCTCATCTTGTTGCACAGGTCCAGCATAGCTGGGATTCTGTGTACGGTTTATCTGCACAATATAGCTACGACGTCTGTCCGGTCCTCTATACCCAGAGTAGCCCATAGTTTACTCCACTACTGCTGCTACTGCTGCTGCTGCTACTACTGCTGCTGCTGCTGCTGCTACTGCTGCTGCTGCTGCGTCCCACTTCAAGAGCACTGCCTCAAGGACTTTCCCTTCTCTAGCGGTATGGAGGTACTGACAGCACAGTCTGAAAGCAATAAACATTGTCAAAAAGCACACTTTGGTAGTGGGGGCTCTATGCTCCGTCCGCCTTTCACGGCAGTTTATATATATATAATACACACACTTTTGGCTTAAATGGCAACGCTGTTCTTGCAAGCGAAAATTTGTGTATGCAATAATTTCACAAAAATTATTCCGAACCTAACGAGAAAAATAATTTCATTGTTTATTAAATTGTAAAGTTATGACAAATATTTAGTTGGATTAGGTTAAATTAAAATTGCGCTTGTTATATTAAGGTTACGTAAGTTTTCTAAGGTTCTTCTGGTACAAAGTTATTAATTTTTACATTAACATAAATGAAAAAAACCATCTTGAAACGTACAAGATAACTTTTTAGAAATCAATAATTCGTGTTAAGCGCTAAACCCATGAGGATCATTCAGAGCGAAACTGATGCACTTCCTATTTGTACTTACCCAGATACTTATGGGTTGGAAAACAGTTCTGGTAAGACAGCAGAAGTTTGCATCATTTTATAGGTCCTCTGATGAACCCTGTCAATTGAGTTTATCCAGCTTCCTGACAACCACAAAGGGCTTCTAGGCAGACTACACCTCAAAGAAGGGAGTCACAGGTTTTTTCTAGTCCTAGCTATACGAGGGTAAACATTTTTACCTCCGAGGCCAGAGCCAAAAAACAGGAACCGATAAGTAGTATAAGTTACATATAGCAAGACTAAAAAGCGACGAACAACAACAGTCCCATGCACCATCACAACCCTCCACTACATGCATATCAAAGCCAGACGTTAAATTAATGCCGCTGAATCATCCAATAAACAAAGTTGGACCAGGAAAAGTTCCCTATATAAATAAAACAAAAGATCTACACAGAAAATGCCAAGTCCACTGAAAACAAAGATAGTTAAAAAAAAAAAAATGTTGCTAACGAAGTCCATCATTCAAGATCAAACAAAATGATCAAATTAATCAAACTACTTGCAAGAGAAACTTCCACCAAGTTTAAAATAATCACTACAATTTAAAAATCCCACACAAGTGTTAATGTCAAAAGACTTTCAATTTGAGACCCCTATTGGCACCCAGATAATTATAATAAGCAGTTCAAAATGTGTCTTACGGAAAGTAGTATGGCAAAACTAGAGGGAAAGAAAGGTAGGCAGTAACTCTTGCAAACGGGTAGTCATTAGCCAAATGTGCGCGGCTCATCCTCAATACAGAGATTAGTATACTTTTCTTCTAGTCTGTAGGACACACATGATGCACCAGTATAATCATCTGTACTATAGAACGAGCTCTGTAGCAGCCTCTGCCCATTCTTTTCTCTGGATACCACCAGAATTAAACATCCTTGTGCCCTGAGTAGAGATGAGCTAACCACTTCTGGATCTTTTGAACCATATTGTACGTACTGGGCCAAGGCAAATAAAACATCGAGAATGAACACACAATTAACAAAAATCTATTAATCTTACCAGGTCGAGAGAAGCATGGATTCGTTACCGCAAATCACCAGAAAACATGGCAAAACCAATACAATCCTTATTTTTTGCTTCATCTTTGAAGCGTGAAGCGAATTAAGGTCAAAAGATTAGCCAAGTTAATCACCCGGGGATCGACACTTAGAGGTCCCCCATCGACTGGCTAAAAGGACGAACCTCCGACACCATCCAAAAGCGGCAGAGAGAGAAGACAACCTCTGCCTGAAGACACTAAGGCCACAGTCCAGTAGACGGACCAGTTTTTGATCGCCAAACTTAACAGAAGCCTTGCACTAAGAGCAAAGGATTCAACCTCTTTAGAAAGACTGCGGCATAAACCGGGTTGCCTGAAACTTATCACAGGCCGAGTTCCTCACGGCGGATATCCAGGGAAAGCTCACCAGACTTGACAGAAGCTCTGAAGTGATGAAGTACAGAATGCACCTATGCAAATCCTGATCTTTAAATAAGGAAAGAGGCTTAGCCATCACAACCGAGTAGCAGCTCTGGATGCCATAATACAGCCATAATACGACTCACTCTTCGGGTACAGTGGGACAGCATCCACAGATTCTTAGAGGGAAGGACAACAGTTCCTCTTTCTCAAAAGAAAAGGGCCATATACGGTCTGGGAGCCACACTGAGTGGCTATTAGATTACCTTTCAGAGGAAGAGCTGACTTTACTTTCCAAGATGATGTACCCAGTGCACCATCCTGGCAAAACTAGAAATATCTGAGAATTCTTCTCATTCTTCCCATCCTTAGGATCTGAGGAAGATCGTAAGGATGTGGAGTATCCGGCATTCCCGGATGAAGGCAGATGCCCAGCACTCCTTGGTATAATTAAGTCCTTTGAGCTGCGTCACAGATACTTCCCACTGTCAAAGGACAAATAAGTAACGTTTGTAGCACCCAGGGGAGAGGGAGGACTATAGGCAGAGTCTCAACTGTCGTAGAGGATAACTGAAGCCGTTTCACATGGTCAGGCGTTTCAGAGAAGCAATCTTCAGAGGAACGATTCTCCTCCCTCACCCTGTGGTTCCACCAGTCCTTACCCGCGCCAGATGCATCCCCCATGGGGTCTTCCCTCAGGATTGCAATGAAGGGCCACATGGGACAATGTACGCCCGGGCAAGTGGTAGGGGCCACAGTGAATGCTGAGAAAGTTGCCCATAACCCCCCCCCCCCGACCCTAGGGGTCGCGAAAGGATCGTCCCCTCCAATATGGCAACAGCCACGTAGTATAAGCCACGAGGCAAGAAATACCCTCCTACTTAACTCTGCAAAACCCAGTTTTCAACAAAGTACAGAGGTCACATTTGTGACTCCAATATTACACACAAAGGAGCGAGAAGTAACATTTATGGAGCACTTTGTAGGTCACTTCGGGCTTAAAAGAAAGCAAACTAATCACAATTACCAAGGTACAAGAAAATAAATTTAATCTACATGAAATTAATGCCAAAGACTCGTCTAAATTATAAAAATCACGAAGGTGGAATGTACTAAACCAATATAGGATGAAGTTCTTACGATAAATATAAATTTGCTCCACGATATTACTGTGTTTGTAGAATTTTTATTAGGTTAGGCTGTTTTTAGTTAAGTTAGGTTAACGTAGATCATAACGATGGAGCATTGCAGTAGGTCTATTGCTCACATGCTAGGCAAGGCAAACTCACCCAACCAGACCCACTCGTACACCCATGCAACCTATATTCAAGATACTCAAAATTCCCTTTCCATTGAGTTCGTTCCTTTCATCTACAACTACTGCCAAACTATTTCCTCCCTAAATCCTTTGCACGTCAAAATTTCTCATACTATATTGCAATGCTTCGAGTACTGTATTGGTTAAATACTTTCAGCACGTTATATCTCCTGTAGTCTAATTTTCCATTCGTACACTTCAATCTTACCTTCCCTAACTCTTAAGTTATTTAAGTTATCCAGATCTCAAATTTAGTGATTTCAGCCTGTCTTCAGCATTATTTTTTTTGTACATTCTTCAATAAGACGACCAGAACCAAGCACCACGTGATCAGAGGCCTTACCTAAAGTATGCAAATTTAAAGTATAACCTTTCTTTGTACAAGTCAAAAATTTACGTACCATTCAATATTCATCAAACATAACCCAATGAGGTCGGGTTATGCAGAGTTTCGTTATGCATTTCCATTCCCAAGGTATAAATTATTGCTCAGTTGTGTTAAGGACCATAGTTAACTAATTACCCATTCAACAAATTTACACATTATAAAGTGTACATATAGAGGTAATAGATTATAAAGTAGCAAATATTCTATGTGTACAAAATTTTTGTTACAAGCCTTAATTCACACGGAATAAGAAACATGAAAATAAAGCTGTCCAAATTATCTATTTGTAAAAAACGTCCGTGTCAACGGTATCGAGAAACCTAGCTATCATTAAATTTTCGTACGAAACCCAAGACAGCATTTATAATTTTCTAGTGCCTAATTTTAATATCACATTAAGTTTCAAAACTCGTCAGTGTTTGGGAAATAGAAAGGAAACTAATTTCTGCCTTACATCTTTTAATAACAGTTACCTAGAACAACGAATACGGGCCAACGCAACACTTACCAAAGGTGAATTTACACGAATATATTGGTTAGCTCTGCCCAAGATGATGTTCCTACAGAATATTACTGTCGTGAGAATAAAGTTAAAATTTCAGGAGTCATACAGCGCCCGGGGAAAGGAGTGGGGTAGAGAGAACAATCAGGTTCAATTCATAGAATGGGAGGATTGGTTTAACTCCTTTGATCAAAAGCCCTTCACCGGCATCAGGGAACCTCCCACAAGGGATGGGTGGACAGTAAAAAATCAAGAGGCGAAGGGGAAAAAAATACTTAATTTTTAGCGTTTAAACACTTTTATGCCTTGTTAGCTTATTTCTTTTACCTCTGCAACACCAACCACCTCCAGCACTGTATGAAAACACTAGGTGATGTAACACCTTTCTACCTTTCAACTATTAGAGACTAGCACCGTCCTTTAAGTATAATTACATTCATCCATGTAATTACATCCATGTTTTTAAAGTATCCAAGTTTGTAAAGCATAAAACAAGAGCGAAAGTCACAGCATACATAACTTGAGATACACACACCTATGATTGTAATGACAATCGAACATGTAATATAAACAATAGACGGAATGGTTAGACAAACAGGCAACACTAGAAGCCTTTATTGATGAAATATTTCGTCCAAGATTCCTAGTGTTGTCCCATGTGTCTCACCCTAGAAATTGTTGGTATTATTTATATATACACCATTTGTAACACGATACTAGTCTGACTACTCAATACTTACCAAAACGAGCGTGGAAAACGTTAGGTGCTAGCTGGAAAACACAACAGGACAAGGAGCTCCTCACTGCTTCATATCATTGGCTAAGTAATGAGAAAATTAACAGAAGGTAAACCAGTGGAGGAAAACCTCACTTGAATTATTAATTATCTAATTGGTGTCTTGTATGAGTCGGCAGCCGATTCACAGATGGCGTTGTCATGTGGGTGACGCCTGGTAATGGAGTGGCGGACGTCGGGGAGGTTCAAGTACGTCAAGCAATGGTGTTCTTCATACCAAGTGTTTGCAGTACTTAGAAGATCTGGGGGCTTGTCCAAGCCTCCCTCTGTGCGACGAGTCTGCTATAAGATGTTTCGACCACTGGAAACGCAAATAGTTGAGTACACGTGGAAAAATAAGTATGTACACGCACTCTCTCTCTCTCTCTCTCTCTCTCTCTCTCTCTCTCTCTCTCTCTCTCTCTCTCTCTCTCTCTCTCTCTCTCTCTCTCTCTCTCTCTCTCTCTCTCTCTCTTCACACATTCAAGTAACCAACGCACACATTCCTTTGAGCTCACACCAATACAAACACACCTCTTGCTCTCTCCACACCACAAACAGTCGAGGTGATCAAGTCCGTGTGACCCCCGTGGTGGGCACCTTGCTGGTCGTTAGCCTGTGGTCTCTGGAGGAGCCCTTGTACACAAGACCAGTCACTGTTGTTGACAAACTATCATATGCTCGTGCCGATCACCACCTGTGTCTACTATTGCCTTCCCTTCCCTCCCCTCCCTCCCTCCCTCTCCCAGTCATGTTCTCTTCTTCATTTCCTCATTCTCTCGTTCCCTTCTACCCTCCCTTGCTCCCTTCACTCCTCCTTTCCTCATTAACTTCTTCTGGTTCTCTTTACCCTTCGAATTCGATTAAAGCCCCGTTAAAGAGGGAGGAGGAAGAAAGACTGGAAGGATAAGGAAGGGATTGAATAAATATTGGGAGGAGTAGAGGGATAAAAACAAAAGATAAGTGATCCATCCATTTTCTTCATTTGAACTTGGTAATAGAAATATGTAAACTACGTTTATAGATTTTTCCACCGAAGCGGCTAGTTTTTTGTGCACCTCATATTCATCCTGTTTTCGAAAAGGTTATTGTCACGTTGTTGCAGGCAGGGTTCAATGATAAGGCTTCGGAGGTTTCTTTCTTTATTTGCGGTTTCTGGGTACACAGGCAGTGTGTTAGTGCCCTAGCCCCGGAGAGGCCATGCCCTCTAAGAAGAGAGGAGTAGGCCTTGTTGACTGTGTGAAGGATTGGCGCTGAGTGAGAGGCAGGGTGATGCCGTTTCAAGTGGCATGCCCAATGAGAGGCCTACAGATGGCAATACGAGCATAGAGCGAAATGTGAACTCAGCTGGCAAACAGCATAGGCTGTTTATGCAGAGAGTACAGGCTGTCTACATTCACTCGGCCATGCACCACCATGGTCGTCCTCGACCATGAATGGCAGTAAAAAAAGAACTCGGTCTCTCTTTCGCAGGAGCAGGTCACAGAACACAAAATAAAAACATATATATATATATATATATATATATATATATATATATATATATATATATATATATATATATATATATATATATATATATATATATATATATATATATATACATATATACATGTATAAATATATATATATATATATATATATATATATATATATATATATATATATATATATATATATATATATATATATATATATATATTTTTTTTTTTTTTTTTTTTTTTTTTCAACAAGTCGGCCGTCTCCCACCGAGGCAGGGCGACCCAAAAAAGAAAGAAAATCCCCAAAAAGAAAATACTTTTATCATCATTCAACACTTTCACCACACTCGCACATTATCACTGTTTTTGCAGAGGTGCTCAGAATACAACAGTCTAGAAGCATACACATATAAAGATACACAACATATCCCTCCAAACTGCCAATATCCCAAACCCCTCCTTTAAAGTGCAGGCATTGTACTTCCCATTTCCAGGACTCAAGTCCGACTATGTGAAAATAACCGGTTTCCCTGAATCCCTTCACTAAATATTACCCTGCTCACACTCCAACAGATCGTCAGGTCCCAAGTACCATTCGTCTCCATTCACTCCTATCTAACACGCTCACGCATGAAAATAAAACTTCTTACAGGGAGGGAAGAAAAAAAAAGTGGGGCGTACTAAACATCGTGGTCTAAGGCAGTGTCGATGGGCATCATTGCATGCCTTCCTGCATTTGGACAGATACTGCCATGTAAGCTGCGGCTTAGCTGTGACATAACAGGGTACGGTCTCTGGAGCGGTGAAGAAGTCATCATAGGAGTTGCTGCAGGGTTCACTCTTCCTGGGGCACAACCTGCTGGTGCCCTCGAGTGAGGCATCGTCAGTACTCGGCAGCTAGGCAGGACATCTTCTGGCAAGCGACTCAGGACATTCTTCAACTGGTACTGTCGTTGGGGCTGTCACTGCCGGCGAGTGTGGAGTGAGTCTTGGCAGAGACAACTCGGCGAAACATCTGGAAGTTGTAACATCATACACAGGACTGCAGTGAGTGAGCTAGCAGTGAAAGTGACATCATCTTCATCTTTGTGCAGGCTGCTCACTGATGCTATTTTCTCGACAGTTGGAGTTATAGCAGAATTTAGTCTAAGCGTCCCCAGACTGGTTCTCTACATGTAATTGCTCTGAAGGTCAGGAGGTGAAGTGGAACAAATCTCGATGGAAATTGTAGTGGGTACGATTCTGCAGGGCATCACGAGCGGTGAATATAAGAAGCTTTCTGTACAAGGGGCTCAGACACTGCTAACTGAAGCAGGAGCTGACTAATGTTAGCTGTCAAACGCGCGGGTCACACCGGGTGACAAGTAACACGAGGTGCTACACAGTGGTCCGGGCGCAGGTTGTCTACACTGTGGACTGTAGCGAAAGAACATACGGCTTCACAAAACGCCTAGGAACTAGGCCCTCGATTTATATCTGCAGTTGTCTTACCTGTACAAGCAAATTTAAGATATTTGCTTATTTCATAAGTATCTTATTTACAATATCAAGATACCTTGGAATATCACATAGTTTAATTAATATTAATATTAATATTATATATGTGTGTGAATAAATAAATAAATAAATAAATATATGGACCTGCTCCGCATGGGTCAGTAGGCCTGTTGCAGTGTTCCTTCTTTCTTATGTTCTTGTGTTCTTATTTATATATATATATATATATATATATATATATATATATATATATATATATATATATATATATATATATATATATATATATATATATATATATATATATATATATATATATATATATATGTCGTGCCGAATAGGCAGAACTTGCGATCTTGGCTTAAATAGCAACGCTCATCTTGCCATATAGGACAAGCGAAAATTTGTGTATGCAATAATTTCGCCAAAATCATTCTGAACCTAACGAAAAAAATATATTTCACTGTGTTTATTTAGTATTAAATTACTGTAAACATATCTAAAATATATTTAGTTGGGTTAGGTTAAAATAAATTGTTCTTGTTATAATAAGGTTAGGTAAGTTTTCTAAGATTCTTTTGGTGCAAAATTAAAATTTTTTACATCAACATTAATGAAAAGAATATATCTTTAAACGTATAAGAGAAAATTTCGAAAAGGACTTAATTTTAAATGAGTTCTTGCTAAATGACCAGTTTTACATATTCGGCACGACATATATATATATATATATATATATATATATATATATATATATATATATATATATATATATATATATAAGAACACAAGAACATAAGAATGAAGGAACACTGCAACATGCCTACTGATCCATGCGGAGCAGGTCCATGTCCCATCACCCCGGATTAGCCCAATGACCCATCCAGTCTGGTCATCTCCACTCTAGGAAGGAGCACCGCACTAGACCCAGCAGCACAAGCTAGTCAAGTCCAACTCACACCCACCCACACCCACTCATGTATTTATTTAACCTATTCTTAAAACTACACAATATTATAGCCTCTATAACTGTACTCGAGAGTTTGTTCCACTCACCCACAATATTACAAAACCAGTGCTTTCCTATATCCTTCCTGAATCTGAATTTTTCCAACTTGAAACCATTTCTGCGAGTCCTGTCTTGGCTGGAAATTTTCACCACGCTATTTACATCCCCTTTATTTATTCCTGTTTTCCATTTATACACCTCGATCATATCCCCCCTAATTCTACGCCTTTCGAGAGAGTGCAGATTCAGGGCCCTCAGTCTATCCTCACATGGAAGATTTCTGATACATGGGATCATCTTTGTCATCCTCCTCTGTACGTTTTCCAGAGCATTTATATCCATTTTGTAATACGGTGACCAGAACTGAGCAGCATAGTCTAAATGAGGCCTAACCAAGGATATATAGAGTTGAACAACCTGAAGATTTCTATTATTTATACTTCTAGATATGAAGCCAAGAATTCTGTTTGCTTTATTGCGAACACTAATGCACTATTGTCTTGGTTTTAGATTACTGCTAACCAGAACTCCTAAATCCTTTTCGCAATCAGTAGTATTAAGATCTACATTATTTAGTTCATGTGTGGTATGGTTATTTTCCTGTCCAACATTTAGAACTTTGCATTTGTCTATATTAAACTGCATCTGCACTTATCCGATCATTGCATTAGTCTATTTAAATCATCCTGGAGTGCTCTCTCTCTCTCTCTCTCTCTCTCTCTCTCTCTCTCTCTCTCTCTCTCTCTCTCTCTCTCTCTCTCTCTCTCTCTCTCTCTCTCTCTCTCTCTCTCTCTCTCTCTCTCTCTCTCTCTCTCTCTCTCTCTCTCTCTCTCTCTCTCTCTCTCTCTCTTCTCTCTCTCTCTCTCTCTCTCTCTCTCTCTCTCTCGCGCTCTCTCTCTGTCTATATATATCTATATATATATAGATATATATATATATATATATATATATATATATATATACGTATATGTTCCTCGATAGGTAGGCAAATAAGCACATAGTGTCCAGGAAAGTGACTATAAACTAACCACATACTTTGTATATAGTTTGATCCTATGTGCGTCTGCCAAACTGCGAGAATTTGTAACCAAGCCTAAGTCTGGCTACTCCATCAGTCTTTTCGCACTGCAAATTGCTCCGTAGACATGCTTTTCTACGTTCATTTTATCATTGTGAGTGATAGATATACACTGACTTCTAATTGCATTCCTATGACATTCACTTTCTTTATTTATTTCTCTCCTGTGTATGCAAGAAAAGGTATTTACGTGCTATTTTCATGGTAGGTGTGGGCATGCTGCCTATTCTTTTCCATGAAGTAAATTTCCTTGTGGGGGAAGGTCGCAGGAAGTCATGATTCAGGAGTCTTGTAGGTGCAACGCAGAAACGCAGGTGGCTTGCTGCAGAGCAGTTGTTGACATAGATGATGAACAGTACAGGATTCAGGCACTGAGGTACGTCTGCAGCAAATATGAACGCTTTGGTTGTTTTATAGCGAAAGGAAAGGATAATGGATCTTTTGGTCAAGAAACTGTATATAAATAAAGAATGTCCAGGTGTGGTTGGGCAGATCAGCAAGTTTGAACATGAGATCATCGTGCCAGTGAGCGTCGAATGCCTGTTTTTTTTTTTACTGTTAGCGTGTTGTGTTGCCCTCTGACTTTTGAAACTAAGCTGTTTCTCAATGAAGAGATAATGGAATTCAATGCAGTAATTTAACCTGTTAGAGACATTTTATAATAAAAAAAACATTCCAGTGATTTCTAAGGGAAAATGAGCCTCTAGTTCTCAGACTTATGCTTATCTTTGATAAGTTTGGCAATAAAAAACCTTTTAATTGCTTTGAATACCTATGACAAGTATCTTTAAGCCAAAATGGATTGTATATGTTAAGCAATGAGTCCTTGAAGTTAATGGGGACGTATTAGCTTGGCTGGTATTTCCGAGAGCCCTGAGGCTTTGTTCTTGTCAGCTAAATGACACGTATTCTCTCCTGAAGCGTGGTCTAGTGAGTGGATGGTTCACTTCGAGATTACAAGATTATGAAGATCTATTGTAAGTGTAGGCTGGAAATTAGGTGTTATTGCACTTTCTGTTGCTGTTGTGGGAAAGAATCTTTTACTACACAGATCCCAAAAAATTGTTTGGTCTTGGTAGTTACCTATGTTGATGGTAATTTCCTCATACTATTTGTCTATGAATGTGTATTCCAGGTACGCTGTGGGATTAGCTGAGACCTAAGGCAGTTGCCGTTTTTTTCCTCTAGAACTTACCAGGATGTCTCTCATATTAGTTTGCCCGGTAAATCAAGTATTTCAGATATACCTTTTGTGGAAAGTTGTTAGGGTATTAATCTCTCTCCTCAGCTCTTGTCAAGCTAGTGCTGTGCGTTGACCTGTCTTGTTATATCTGTTGCATTTCGTCTGGTAACTTTTAATTTTATCTGCGATTTTCTAGTTGGTTTGTACTAGTAGTTTACTCTGGTGGATGTTTGGTTGCACCACATTCAATAGCTTTATTAATTCTGTTGCGGATAGTGATTATGACTTGGCCAGTATCAGCAAACGGTGGTTTCTGTACGTTGATGGACTGATCGTTACAAAGGAAGTTTCTATTAAGGTCGGGTTTAGGTGGCGAAGAAAAGCAGGAAGGGTTAGTCTGCAGATGAATTATAACTGGAGTTGATCTGATTCAACGTTACACTCTGGGGTCACCCTACACTGGAACAAGATGTAATCTCTGTTAGTTAAGACAACGTCTGGAGTTTCTGAATTACATCCTTTGAATGTTTCTGAAGCATAATGTTGACGAATTATTAATCCTCGTGGAACCCTGACTAGTTGGCCTGGGCAAAACTGAAGGGAGCTGGATGGTGGCATGGGAGTTGATGTCTCCTGCTTGAACCATAAGGACATGTCTGTTAATATAGTCTATGGAGAGGAATTAACGCAATGTAGAATTGCCTTGGCGGGATGAATGTTGTATCCACTATAAGTGGACCAGGTGAGATTGTTTACTCTACAATAAGGATAAAATCCTCGTCGAAGTGGATGATGTGGCCCTTGTTTTAACTAGGATGGCAACTCCACTGTGAAAACCCTTTGATTTCTCAAGGGTTGAGTGACCTTTCAATTTGATCTACTGGTCTTGTCCTGCCAACATTTCATTCACAAGGATGAAATCTGGGTTGTGGTTACAAAGCTCAGTTTAAGGATACATTTCTTGTTAAAGAAATGTCTGATGTTAACTTGCATAATTATGACACTCATTATTTGCCTCTGCACTTCGGAGTGGCTTCGAAGAACGCAACCAAAAGCTTGACCTCAAGGTTGTCAAAGAGGTCTCGCTACCGCAGTTAATTTCCTCATATTAATCTCAGTGATTCTCACAGTTTTTTTTTTTAATCTTCACAAACACATTCGTATTTTTGTACCGTGCTCAGCAAGACACCACAAAACAGACTACACCGTGCTTCTTGCCGGCTCCACAAGTTTCAACATTTATCTCCATGTGTCACGACCATCGCTTTCGGGGTATTCTAAATGCACTTTAAGTCTGTAGCTTCTCCATTTAGAACTCTCTTGGTACTTGTGAGTTCAGCTTTCTCGGTACCTGTCCTTCAGACGATCTTTTTTTTTAACTGCCCGTTCTTAGATTAGTAAGTTACTTTCTATTTACTTATTATGAACATTAATTTTAACATACGTATAAGAACTGATAAGTCAAAATATAACAAACTCGCGACATATCTGGACATAAGTATCATATAAACAACTATTACCCCAAGTACGATTTTCAATTTATTGTCTTTATCCGTTGGACGCACTTACTCATCAATATACTTATCGGTTAATTAAAATCTAACCAACAAAATCTAACTTTACCTTATCTAGCCTAACCTGGACAACGGATGAAGAGAAATTATAAGAAAAAGTTTTCTGGAAACTAACAGACCAAATTAGATGCTATAAATACGTATGTTATTTATGTTTGGAACAGCTGCATGTGAGGTTTTGACTTGTATCTACATGTAGACATCTGTATTTTAATTAGTGAAAATTAATCGTAATAACAAGCGTTGAATGAATGCACTAGAGCTGTGGGGGGGGGGATGAAGAGGCTTCAGCGCTTTCTACACAAAGAAAGAAGAAAAAAAAAATTACCGCCTTGCTCGAATGATCATGTTGTTTCTGAGGCCTCGTTAATTTCTCCTTGAATTCTTGCAGTTCCTGCCTGGCCTTGGGTTATTCCAATGAATTATATATATATATATATATATATATATATATATATATATATATATATATATATATATATATATATATATATATATATATGGAAAATATTAATTCACTGTATTTTTTATTCATTTCTATCACATCAGGTTGTCAAGATATACGGAAACGTTACTTTTTTCGTATAAGTAAATGAGAAAGTGGTATATTAGCAATTAAAATGCTTACGTTATATTGACTTAAATGTTAAATCTGATATATTTTTCTTTATTTTCAGATTATTAATATGTCTAGAGGCTGCATAAATATACCAGACATATTTTGCTATGTCTATGAGCAATTCATCCCTTCAGATTCCTAGAGCAACATTACTCTTATTGAAGCGCTGCTGCTTTGCTTATGGCTGCAAACTTGGAGACCAGGACAAACCATTTGCACCACACAAAGCTTGCAAGAGTTGCACCAGTAAGCTCCAAATGTCGTCAGTTGGAAAACTTAAATACATGCACTTTGGAGTACTAATGGATAGATGGGAGTAGATGAACCATCATGATGACTGCTACTTTTATATGATTAAAGTAACTGGATTCAACAAGAAGACAAAATCTAATAATATACAAAAATATTCCTTCAACAATAAGGCCTGGTCCATACTCTGAGGATATTCCTGTACCTGTGGCACCTGAGACATTGCAAATTTCATCATTGTCTGATACCGGTGATTCTAAGGAGATGGAAGTAGACTGTGAACCACCAACAAATGACGATCCCAAATTCTTCAACCAAGATGAGCTCAGTGACTTGGCGAGAAACCTTAACCTTTCAAAAGAAAGTGTACAGTTACTTGGCTCTAGATTGAAGGAACAAAGGCTTCTGGTTCCTATAACAAAATTCGCATGGTACCGTCATCATGAAGCGGAATTCACTCAGTTCTTTGACTAAGGGGAATCTTTAGTTTTCTGTTCAGGTATTTTTGGCCTTATTAAAAACATGGGGACGCCATACAAAGAAGATGAATGGAGACTCTTCATTGATTCTTTTGAAAGAAGTTTAAAGGCTGTACTACTTTATAATGGTAAGACAGCTGTATCTATGCCAGTTGGCCATAGTGTAAAAATATCAGAAACTTAAGCAAATATGAAAACACTGAAATCTGCAGTCAAGTACCAGAATCACAATTTTCACATCTGTGGTAATTTAAAAGTTATTGCTCTCCTACAAGGTCTTCAAGGCGGAAGCACCAAGTATCCCTGTTTTCTGTGTCTTTGGGATAGTAGGGCAGACAGTCAGCACTATGAACAAAAAGACTGGTCACCAAGAACTAGCTTCTTACCCGGAAATCACAACGTGAAAACTATGCCACATGTTGACCCCAGGAAAATTCTGCTGCCACCACTCTACATCAAATTAGGGCTTATGAAAAATTTGTGAAGGCCATGAACAAGAATGGAACTGCTCTCAAGTACCTAGAGTTAAAGTTTCCTCGTATAAGTGAAGGCAAGCTAAAGGCAGGAATCTTTGTTGGCCCTCAGATTCGGGAATTGATGAAGGACAAACATTACGATGAAGCATTAGTAGGTGTCGAGGTGAATGCCTGGTTTTCATTCAAGCAGATTGTCCACAACTTCCTGGGAAAGAGGTGCACCTCCGAATATGAAAAAAAATGATGCAAGACCTGATTTCAAGTTTCCAATAACTTGAGTCTAGAATGAGTGGGAAGATGCATTTTTTTTCACTCACATCTTGACAATTTTCCCAACAATTGTGGGAACTACAGTGAGGAATAAGGAGAGCGGTACCATAAGGATATTTGCACCATGGAAAGTCGATACCAGGGTAAATGAAATGTCACCACGATGGCAGATTACTGCTGGTCAATGAAACGTAATGGTCTCGATGCGCTGCACAAGTGCAACTCAAAGCAATCCTCCTATGATTCAATATCTAGGCTAACCATTAGGAGCATATTTAAAAAAAAATAATTTGACTTGATTCGTGTTGATTAGGAATTCATGTGTTCTTAAAACTAACAGAATGTGCTTTTCCATGATTACTTGCCTAATTTACATAAATTAACAATTTATTAAAAATTCACATTCCTATCATTAATTTGAATTTTATTCAAAATTCTTACATGACAGAGCAAAATCGTTTAGATATTTACAATCAGCAGCCCAAGAATATGTAAGATCGCAAACATGAACAAAAATAAAAATTAAAACCATTCCAAATGCAGACCTGAGGTCTGAGAGCTTCTTCATCTCAGAGAAGAGATGGAGAAGCTACTGTGTGATCTTGATACCTCGAAAGTGGTGGGGGCCAGATAATATCTCTCCGGGAGCCCTAAGAGAGAGAACAGAGGTACTGTGTGTGCCACTAACAACACTCTTCAGCAAATCACCTGACACAAGGCAACGGTCAGAAGCGTGAAAGACAACAAATGTAGTTTCAATTTTTAAGAAAGGAGGCAGACGGGTAGCATTAAACTATAGACCAGTGTCACTGACGTGCGTAATATGTAAGGTAAGGGAGAAGATTATCAGGAGAAAAGTAATGGTTCACCTCCCTGGAGTCTACCTGACAAGTGTTCCAGTATAGAACCCACACCTTGTCAAGCATATCAAGAAATTCGAGACAGTGCAAAGGTTTGCAACTAGACTGGTACCAGAGCTATTGGGTATGTCCTACGAGGAGAGGTTTAAGAAATTCACTCTGTTGACACTAGAGGAAAGCACTAAATGTGATATGATAACAACGTACAAATGTCTGAGAGGAATTGATAGGGTGGACAGGGACAGATTGAGAGACGAGAAACAGGAATACTAAGGAATAGCTGGAAGTTGAAAACGTAGCTGAGTCACGGTGAAGTCAGGATGCATTTCTTCACTGCTTGATTAGTCAGGAAGTGGAACGACCGGGAGAATGAAGTGGTAGAGGTTGGATCCATACATAGCTTGAAGAGGAGCTACGAAAACCCCCCGAAGCCAGGAAAGAGTGAACCTAGTAGCGACCAACGACGAGACGGGGGCCAAGAGCTGCAACCACTTAAAAAAGAATTCATATACAGTAGGTGAGTACATCATAAGACTCTTCACAACTTGAGCCCATCACATAAACTTCCTTAGAAACTGACATTTTTCCCAGCTGTGACGACACTTCCGACAGTCCCACAATTTCTAAAAAAAAAAAAAAAAAAAAAAAGAGAGAGAGAGACGAAGCTCAGTTGCACTTCTAACAACAGTACTACTCTTAGAAAAGAATTCTAAAGCCCATCTATTCCACTACACCCACACCAGCACCCACGACTACACCCACACCAACACCCACGACTACACCCACACTTGCACCCACGACTACACCCACACCAGCACCCACGACTACACCCACACCTGCACCCACGACTACACCCACACCAACACCCACGATTACACCCACACCTGCACCCACGACTACACCCACACCAACACCCACGATTACACCCACACCAACACCCACGACTACACCCACACCCACAATTTCCCCATATTCATAATTCGTCCACGTCAATCGTCTCTTGTCTAATCCTTCACAGAGTCACTGGACCGTTCTCGTGACCAGCTTTGTTTGTCAGAGTGAGGGAGGAGGTGAGGAGGGGGGAGATAGAGGGAAAGTGGTAATTGGAAGGGGAGAGGGGAAGAAGAGGTAGGAGGGGGAAGAAGAGGTAGGAGGGGAAAGAAGGGGAGACGGGGAAGTAGTATGTAGAGAGGAAGGGGGGAATGGAAGTGGAATAAGGGATGAGTAGGGGTAAGGTGGAGGGGAAATGGAAAAGTGTTGGGGAAGGGGAAGTGAAAGTGAGGGGACAACGGGCAAGGGGAAAGTAGGAGGGATGGAGGAGGTAGGGAAAGATGGGGAGGCAGCCAAGAGGAAGGGGGATGGGGAGATGAGATGTAGGGAGGGATAGTGCAATGAAGAGATAAAAATTGTAGATAGGTAGGGGTGACTACTGTGAAGCTTGTCACAAAGAAAGAGAAAGCGAGAGAGAGAGAGAGATAGAGAAAGAGAGAGAGGGAGAGAGAGAGAGAGAGAGAGAGAGAGAGAGAGAGAGAGAGAGAGAGAGAGAGAGAGAGAGACAGAGAGAGAGGAGAGAGAGAGAGAGAGAGAGAGGGAGAGAGAGAGAGAGAGAGAGAGAGAGAGAGAGAGAGAGAGAGAGAGAGAGAGAGAGAGAGAGAGAGAGAGAGAGAGAGAGAGAGAGAGAGAGAGAGAGAGACAGAGAGAGAAAGGAGAAAGAGAGGAAGAGGACAGAGAAAGGGAGGGGATAGTAAGAGGAAGGAAAGAAGGAAAAGAGAAGTAAAAACGTAGAAAGGAAGGCAGTGTGAGAAGAGAATAACAGAACGAGAAAAAAATGGAAACGGTTTATATGAGATGGGGGGAAAGAAGAAGACGAAAACAATTCAATGAAAAGAGGAAGAGAAGAGAAAAGAAGATAAATGATGAAAGAGCGAAATAGAAGCCCGGGAGGGAACGGGGGGGTCAGTCTACAAAAGAGGGGGATAGGAAAAACAAAGAGAGGAAAGAACAGGAGGATAGAGGGGGGATAGGGGGATGGAGGGGGGATAGAGAAGAGAGGGGGGGGGGGTCTAAAAGCGTTCGGTTTCGGTAAAAGATTATTCATTTTTTTTTTGTCAACTCTCGACTTTTGTTGTGTTTTAATTGATATGTAAATCTGCTTTTAAAGTATTGACGGCAGGGGAAGGGAGACAAGCGGGTGGCACTTGTTATTGTAGCGTGTTCACCATGTGATTCACACTTACCCAAAACTCTAAAATTCAACACTGGTTGAAGCCTCTGTTAATTTATTATTATTATTATTATTATTATTATTATTATTATTATTATTATTATTATTATTATTATTATTGTTGTTGTTGTTGTTGTTGTTGTTGTTGTTGTTGTTGTTGTTACTACATTTTATTATCATTTTAATTGTTTTTATTATTAATATTGCTACTACTTTTTATTACTACTATTATTATTATTACTATTATTATTTTTATTATTATTACTTTTATTCTTATTTTTATTGTTTTTATTATTATTGCTATTACTACTTTTTATTATTGTTATTACTACTACTTTTTATTGTTACTTTTACTTATTATTATTATTATTATTATTATTATTATTATTATTATTATTATTATTTTATTATTATTATTATTTTCATTGCATTAATGGAATAGTTTATGAATAAGACCCATGTGCAATTCTTGGTTAACTTTACTGACTAAACGTTTCGCCTGCACAGCAGGCTTTTTCAGTCTAATGGAGAGTCGAGTATTATACTGGAGACCCTAGAAGAAAGGAAGATGTAATCAGAAAGGTGTGGAAAAAGACACTTATTTATGGTTCAGGATGAATGGCTTCTTCAGAGAGGCGATGAGACGCCAAAGTACAAACTTAATACGGAAGCGTCGTGACCTGCACAATCTAAACCAGTTAACATGAATTGAGAGCAGGAAGATCATGCGTGTCGCACCGGCTGAACGATTACAAGACTGTGGAGGGTCTTGGATGAAAATTAAAGTATAGCACCAATTTCACAAAGGCAATTTGACAAATGTGATAATTGAGTGATATCACATTAAATGGATATCTGATTTTTTAACGAATAGAATGCAAAGAGGAGTAAAACACAGTAAAACCTAGCTTTACCAAAATCTAAAGCTCAATGCCCCAAGGCACGATCCTAGTGCATATAGTAGATATAGATACAAAAACTAGCCTCAGCTTTGTATAATCATTTACAGAAGAAACGAAAATATACGTGAAGTCATCTCAGTAGAAGAGATGCAAAAACTGCAAGAGGGTATAATTATGCAGTCTACTGGTGGGCAGTGATTAATAACATGATATTCAGTGGTGACAACTTACAACTGCTTAGATAGGGAAAAAATGACGAAATCAAAAGAGGCACTGTATACAAAACACAGGAGGACCACGCAATAGAAAGAAAGGAACATATTAAAGACCTGGGTGTAATAATGTCAACTGCCTTATCATATAAAAAATACAATAGGGTAAATGTTGTAAAAGCTAGTTAAATGATGGAATGGATAATGAAAACTTCCGAAATAAGAATCATTGCCAGTGGTGACATTAGTCAAATTATTTGTGCTCTCTTGCGTGGAGTATTGTTTATTGCTGAAAGTTTGATTCAGGGCAGGAGAGATATCAGAGCTGCAACAGATACAAAGACCGTTCACTTCCCATATTGGAAACACCTGAAATTATTTAATATGTACTCTCAGGAGCGGAAAACAGAGAGATACATGATGATATATACATGGAAAATACTGGAGGGTCTTACAAACTACCACAGTACTAGAGTGAAAGATATGAAACGAAGTGTAAAGTAAAGCTATCGAGAAGCAGGGAAGTCAGTGGAACAAAACAAGATCACTGTGTCAACATCCTGGAGCCTAGACTATGCCACATACTACCAGAAGATATAAGAGATACTGTTGGAAATTG
Source organism: Cherax quadricarinatus (assembly GCF_038502225.1). Classification (NCBI taxonomy): domain Eukaryota; kingdom Metazoa; phylum Arthropoda; class Malacostraca; order Decapoda; family Parastacidae; genus Cherax; species Cherax quadricarinatus. The sequence goes on along the minus strand of NC_091301.1, from coordinate 21,272,851 downwards.
TGTAAAATTCTTCAAGAGGAAATTGAATCACTATTTCCACCAAGTACCATATTAGCCAAGCTGTAATGAATATGTCGGCTAACGGTCCTCCATAAGTAACAGCCTTATTGTCTAGGCAAATGCCAGAAAAGCCTGGTCAACGACCGGGCAGCGGGAATAGGAAGATTCTCGATAATGACCACAGGTAAATCACAGGAAGATTAGATTATGCTTGGGTGACTTAGACCAATAGTAATCAGCGAGGTCTACTTTGACCCCCGTGGGAGGAATTTCAAGTCCAGGGGGAGGTATATTTGTTTGGGCAGGAATTGGGGAGTTTTAAGACCTTCACAAGCTTCCCCATGGATGCAACAAGCGGGTACGGTTCTCCGTTCCTGAAGACCACGCCAGACAATGTTTGCTATCATCTGGTGAGCGCCAGGTCAACTACTCAGCTAATGCCTCTCTCATGTCTGGTGTGCCGGAAGGTAAATAGTTCTGTGTTCTCTTATTTCTATAGATTGTATGCTAGCATCAGTAGTATGTACAATACATGTGTGTTCGCTATTAACTGATCTATTACCATGATAAAATATAACAAACTGCTAAATTTTTTAGATTCTCAGCACAGGACTTAAGGTTCTAATTATAATTGTACAATATCTATGGAAATCTGATATTAAGTTACGATTCTGAGTTTAGAGATTTTTTCTTTTTTTTCTTTTTTTTTATCAAATGATCAACTTGAATTTAATTATTCGTTAATTAAGTGCTTTGTAGAAATAAAAGTTGCTTCATTTTTTCCTTTAAATTTGGTCAGATAATCACCTCTGATTAATTAGTCTACAAAACTAAACAATTACTGTTTAATAACTGAATTTCAATAACTGCTATTAAAAATATATAGAATAATGATGTAGATAACGAGGTATCCCCACCAGTGTATTTACGCCTACGTGATGTTAGTGGAATTCTTAAAACCATTTTTATTATGTATATAAATTTCAGTGTAGAACAAGCCGCATGGGGATGGGAATTTTAAGCTCAAGATCTTTCGCACTTTCGTGCGTAGTCAGGAGCTATGCAATGTGGCAAGAGAGCGACAGATAAGAGGGGAAATTCTCTGAGGTATTAGTGGCAGTCCATATGGACTGCCACTAACACTTTCTGCCTTGCCTCAGAGAATTTTCCCTCCTACCTGTAGCTGTCTTGCAACATTGCATAGTTCCTGACGACGCACGAAAGCGCGAAAGATCTTGAGCTAAGGATTTCCATCCCCATGTGGCTTGTTCTGCATTGTTAAGACCTCCTTTTGGCGACTGTTTTGCAGTATATATATACATTTGAAGAATTCTTAATGAAATAAACTTCAGTTATTATTATTGCACTCGATTTAAACATGTTTCTACATCCAATATGCGATATTTTCTGAAGATAAATCTATTTTTGAGTAATTTTGCGAGTAGGGATTGTCTATCATGGACGTCCATGTTTCATAATGGGCTATGATGTCGTCGTTCTCAGAAGGTGCACAGGCCTTAAAGCTCTGTTTCCTTTTAACATCACGCTTTGAAAACTAATGCAGAAAGATATTAGTATTTGTATTTGATTCTTGAGATTGCCGTTTCTCTACTGGCTTTATGAGATGTTTTGTTTCCCCACTCGGGTACTGCCTCGTATCTTCAGCTTGGTCATGAGTTATGTGAATGTTCCGCAACGATAATATTTTAGCAGTAGGTACCTGAATATTTGTTGAATTTACCTAGCCTAGTTATACTTCAAAACTCGACGTAGGCTGGTGACCTCCAATGCATTTATTTGATTTATTGCATCAAGGAAGAACAGATTTCTTTCATCTGCTTAGGTGCATCCAAAATCTATGCAGTCTCTTTAATCCCTTTCTTCGAACACGGAGGGTAATTTTTTATTTATTGACATAGTTAGCTAGAGAGAATCTCGGAAAGACGTAGCATTCATTTTGCGTTCGTAATGTTCTTGAAAACTTCCCGTCCGCCATCACACATCTAAGCCGAGCTTCCTACAGCAGTACATTTTTGGGGGGCAAGTACTGTACCATCATTGACTGGTTTGAGAATCATGATTGTGGTCCATGAGATGCGCCATTGATTCTTTTGTACACAGGTTGAGAGCTGTGATGCCGCACAAGCTCATTTCAAAGCAAAGCTTTACCTATCGTCTTCTACTACTCATGTTTATAGCTGAGCGAGAAGGGGCAACAGTTGCTGGAAGACTTAACTACACTCTCCCAGCACAGGATGCCACCCACAACAATATACTAACACCCAGGTACCTATTAACTGCTGAGTGAAAAGGGGCAACAGGTGTAAGGTGAGTTACCTCTTTATTCGGAAAAAAAAATCGGCGAATACATGTACAAACCCTCACCGTGTTATAAAGTTAACACGTTAATAACAAGTTTATATCACTTTATTCCAAAACACCTTCAAGAGAACGACAAGTAAATAGAAAAACGTCCAGTCAAGAAGCACTTAAATGACGATCGGCTTCGTTTAAACCTAAGCTCATAACATATTTGAGAGAGAGAGAGAGAGACAGACAGACAGACAGACACACAGAAACAGAGAGAGAGAGATTGTAGAAGCGAGGAAGATTTACAATCGGAACACGTTTTCCAACTCCCACGAATCCTCTGACGTCTATATTTGCGCGCGAAAATAAGGCTTATCCCGTCCCTAATGTTTTGGTTCGAGAGTGTCCGATTCCGTGATCCGGCTCACGGACGATGCAAATTATTTCAAATGGTATCATTCCTTCGTAAATGTACATCACACACACACACACACACACACACACACACACACACACACACACACACACACACACACACACACACACACACACACACACCCACACACACACACACACACACACACACACACACACACACACACACACATGCACGCACGCGCGCACACACACACACACACACACACACACACACGCACGCACACACACACACAAAGAAGACCGCAGACGGAGTACAGTCTAGGAGGCCAGAGACTACAAACCTCACTCAAGGAAAAATATCTTGGGGTGAGTATAACACCAGGCACATCTCCTGAAGCGCACATCAACCAAATAACTGCTGCAGCACATGGGCGCCTGGCAAACCTCAGAACAGCATTCCGACATCTTAATAAGGAGTCGTTCAGGACCCTGTACACCGTGTACGTTAGGCCCATATTGGAGTATGCGGCACCAGTTTGGAACCCACACCTAGCCAAGCATGTAAAGAAACTAGAGAAATTGCAAAGGTTTGCCACAAGACTAGTCCCAGAGCTAAGAGGTATGTCCTACGAGGAGAGGTTAAGGGAAATCAACCTGACGACACTGGAGGACAGGAGAGATAGGGGGGACATGATAACGACTTACAAAATACTGAGAGGAATTGACAAGGTAGACAAAGACAGGATGTTCCAGAGACTGGACACAGCAACAAGGGGACACAGTTGGAAGCTCAAGACACAGATGAATCACAGGAATGTTAGGAAGCATTTCTTCAGCCACAGAGTAGTCAGGAAGTGGAATAGTTTGGGAAGAGATGTAGTGGAGGCAGGATCTATACATAGCTTTAAGCAGAGGTACGATAAAGCTCATGGTTCAGGGAGAGCGAACTAGTGGCGACCAGTGAAGAGGCGGGGCCAGGAGCTTGGACTCGACCCCTGCAACCTCAACTAGGTGAGTACAACTAGGTGAGTACACACACACACCCCACACACACACACGCACACACGCACGCACACACACACGCACACACACGCACACAGACACACACACACACACACACACACACATACACACACACACACTCCCCCTCTCTCCCCCTCTCTCTCCCTCTCCCTCTCTCTCCCTCTCCCTCCCTCTCTATCTCTCTCTACACAGGGTTTGACAGGTTAAGGATCCCTAGCTTTATTGACAGCTATTTACAGGTTAAGGATTCCTAACTTTATTGACAAGCTAAGAGCTGTTACCTACATCAGCTCATTTGAAAGCATTTTTATTGTTATGAGACATACAAGTAGGAAACAGGATGAAGTTGGAGCCATCTGTGGGCCAGCATTTTCATTTGATCAACTGACTTTATCTCGTTGACATCATTATGCTGTACGAATGTGTTCCATACTCGAGTCATCCTGGGTATATATGATCTCAGATGGAGTGATGTTCTGGAGAAGGGTACAGCCAGAGTGAAGTTGCTGCTTTCTGCCCGTCTTGTGGCATAAAAGCTTGTTTCACGCTGTCCTCGAAGTGGATCCAAGTGTGGTATTTTGACAATATTGGCCTTGTACATAACAGTAAGGCCACCCACATCCCTCCTATGTTGAAGGCTCTGCTGAAATGACAGATCTATCCAGGATGGGTCCAGGCGAGAGATGAGACGTCTTGCTCTGTTCTCTACTCTGTCAAGCAGTCGCAGATGAGAGGGGGGCAGGCAAACCAAGAAAGTGGAGCATACTCAAGGTGCGAGGCGTACTTGTGCCTCGTATAGGATCTTGCAACCCCTACTGTCAAGCAGATGGGAGGGAATACGGCGAAGTGCTGTAAGCTTCCTGGCTGCCTTGTTTGCAAGATTTACAACATGGTTCTTCATGGTTAGTTTGGAGTCAAATTTCACCCCAAGGATATCAACTTCTTCTCCAGGTGCCAACACCCTCCAATTCATCCTTTACTACTGCACCAGCATTACCATCATGGTGCCTAGAGACGATCATCATTTGCGTTTTCTCAGGTGCAAATGTTACTTGCCATCTATTTCCCCAAGCTGATATAGCTCTCAGCTGGTGATTGATGTAGCTTAGAGCAGCTGGCATTTCTTCTCTTGGATAAGTGAATGTCAGTGTACAGTCGTCTGCATATGCATGTGATTCTGGGATGAGATGAAGAAGGTCGTTGAAGTAGACATTCCATAACAATGGACCCAGCACGCTTCCTTGTGGAACACTTGCCCCAATAGGATGTCTTGCTGATTCCGTTCCATTGAGAACTACACTTAGAGATCTACCATGAGGAGACATAGCGTAGAGCCTGCAATTCCCAGTGCTTGAAGTTTTGCTAAGAGGCCCTGGTGCCACACCCGGTCGAAAGCGCCAGCAATGTCCAGTGCTACCACACAGCTGACTTTGGATTCATCCAGTGACTGGTGCCACTTAGTGGAGAGGTTTAACAACAGATCAGCAGCAGAGTAACCTTTCCTGAAGCCGTATTGACGATCACAAAGTAGTGAGTGGTAGTCAAAAAACTCTGTCATTTGTCTTGAGATTATTGTCTCAAGGATCTTACCAGTGATTGACAGGAGTGACACTGGTCTGTAGTTGCTGATTTCTGCTCTGCTCTTCTTTTTGTGAACAGGGACTATATTTGCCTCTTTCCATAGAGAGGGCCATTTACACTGTACTAGGCAGTGCTGAAAGATGCGAGTTAGAGGTGCTGCTAGCTGGTTTGCACATCTTCTCAACAATCTTGGGCTTAACTTGTCTGGGCCCACAGCCTTTTCTTGGTCAAGCGATTTAAGTAGGAAATGTACCTCCTCCTGCTTTATTGTCACCACTGACAGTTTTGACACAGTTCTTGCAGCTAGCCAAGGAGGGTCCCTTGCTGGATCAGAAACTTGCATTTTGGTAGCAAAGTGTTCAGCAAAGAGGTCTGCCTTCTCTTGACTACTAGTAGAGGTGGTCCCATCCTGTCGATTTAGAGGTGGAATAAGTTCATCAGGCTGATAACCTTGTCTGTCCTTGACCAGGGACCACCAGGTTTTGGAGCCTACCCTACCTGATGCTAACTTTCTTTTAGTGTCCACCTCTCTCTCTCTCTCTCTCTCTCTCTCTCTCTCTCTCTCTCTCTCTCTCTCTCCCTCTCTCTCTCTCTCTCTCTCTCTCTCTCTCTCTCTCTCTCTCTTGTTCTCTCTCTTCCCCATTTTCCCTTCTCAATCTCCCCCTCTCCTACCCTTCCCTTCACTCTCTCTCCCCCCGCTCTCTCTCACTCTCACTCTCTCTTCCCTTTTTTCCTTCTCACTATCCCCCTCTCTCTTTCTACCTTCCCTTCTCTCTCTCTCTCTCTCTCTCTCTCCATCTCTTCCCCATTTTTCCCTTTCTTCATCTCTCCCCCTTCTTCCCTTCCATTCTTCTCTGTTTCCCCCTCTCACCTCTCCCCCCCTTTCCCCTTCTTCACTCTTCCCCTCCCTCTCTCTCCTTCTACCTTTCCCTTCTCTCTTCTCTCACATGGTGGGGACTCGCAGGAACCAAGGATCAGATGAGAATGGTTCTGGTAGGGAGTGGATGGAGGAGCAGTGGAAAAGGATGGAACAAGAGTGGGAGAGAAAATTAGGAGAGCTTTCTGAAAAAATGGAGAAAGAGCTCTCTGTGAAATTGGAAAAGAGGTTGGAGAAGGAGACAAAGAATTGGGAGGCACAAGTCGAAACTGCAGTAGCCAAGATAAGGGTCCTAGAAGTTGAGATAAATAGGCTGAAGCGAGTTACAGGGGCAGTGACCAGAGAAGACAAAGCATATGAAGCTGCGAGGCCGAACAGGAAGGAAGGAATTATGAATTATGCTAAGGTCATATCAACCTGCCAAAAAGAGCCAAGGAGTGGAAGGGAAGAACAGCTGGTTGCAGACAGAGAGGGTGATAGGTCGAATGCTGAGGCACAATCATGCTATCAAGAGCCACTGGAAAAATCAAGGGAGAAACTGACCACATACAGGCAGGATCCAGAGTCACAGAGGGTGAGGCAATGGGAGGAGGAAAGGGCAAAATCAGTGTTTATCCATGGGCTTCAGGAGAGAGGAAAGGACACACACTGAAAGGCAGCAGGAAGAAAGAAAGGAGATTGAGAAAATCATCATGGAAATAGGTGAAGAGATGGACGAGATAGTAAATTTTCAGAGAATAGGGGTACTCGAAGGGGAGAAACCGACCAATCAAGCTGATTCTCAGGACGGAAACAGTGCAGAACAGGATCCTCCAAGAGAAACCACGATTGAAATACTCGGAAGAGTACAAGAGGGTGTTCTAGACAGAGACAGAACAAAATCAGAACGACAGCAGCTGAGGGAGAGGACAAAAAAAGCGAAAGGAGCTAGGAAAAGAGACAAGGATGGAACCAGCAGAGGTCAGTCAGAGCAGAACAGAACAGCAAGGGCAAGCACACACACAACTATTCTCAGAACCATACAACCTATCACACCATCCCAACACACACTACAATCCATACCCACAGCCTCCACCCAACACCGAGCTATAGAATCCCACAGTATGCTACCAGGTCTCCCACCCTCACAGGCCCCCCAAACCACAGTGTTGGAAAGGAAACTGAAGGTATGGTACACAAACACTGATGGAATAACAAATAAGTGGGAGGAGTGGCATGAAAGAGTCAAAGAGGCATCACCGGACATCATAGCTCTCACAGAAACCAAGCTTACAGGTATGATAACAGTATAATGATGAAATTTAAGTCAGTATAATGATTTGAGTCAGTATAATGATTTGAGTCAGTATAATGATGAAATCTGAAATTATGCTAGTTGGAATTAGTGCCGGATTATTGATGGAACCGCATAACTGATTGCCGGATTAGTGATGACCGACCTGTAGTAGTAATAGTAGTAGTAGTAGTGGTGGTAGTATTGATAGTCGTGGTGGTAGTGGTAGTAAAATTTTCATAGAGAAGCGCTAAACCTCTAGGAGTCATATTGCCACTTGGGAAGGAAAGATCATTAAATTTTGCTCAAGGAAAAGAAGAAGAATAAAAAGCGGGTAGATTAGGTTAGGTTAGGTTAAGTAAGGTTAGATTAGGTTAGGTTAGGTTAGGTTAGGTTAGGTTAGCTTAGGTTCGTCAGGAACCAGGACAAGTGCTTCTGGACTTGGGTCTTAGTCATGTGATGACCTGCAACTGGATCTTTTCGTCGTCTGGCTGAGGCCTTCCGCTGGCTTACCGGTCCACTCCTATACCCCACTACTATGAAAATAGGAGTGGTTTATAGCATAGTTCTCCACCACCGCCTCCATCATCTTAAACGTTCCATGTGTCTGGTGCTCCATGCACCCTCCATGATCTCCTGATATTCTTTCTTTTGCTTGAATTTTCCCATGGTCAGTGTCTACCGATGCTAAGCTTAGCATTAGTTGTTTCGACGTTCCTGGTTGCTTTTGCTATGGTATTTACCATTGTGTGTGTGTGTGTGTGTGTGTGTGTGTACTCACCTATTTGTACTCACCTATTTGTGGTTGCAGGGGTCGAGTCTTAGCTCCTGGCCCCGCCTCTTCACCGATTGCTACTGTGTGTGTGTGTGTGTGTGTGTGTGTGTGTGTGTGTGTGTGTGTGACCGACTGTTTGTTTTGTGTGAGTGGTGGTAAAATAAAACGTTGGAAAGGGTGAGAGTTTAGGGGGTCGGAAAAAAAGGGGAAAATCGGACTAATCCTGTAAAGAAAAACAAGACCTTTGTTTCCATCCGCTGGGCGTCCCTGACACACAATAAAGATTACTCAACTATGTGGCGCCCTAGTTGTCACCCGCGCTGTCATGGGGAGGACGTGGGGAGAGGGTTCAGGGGATGGGGAATAGTCTGAGTGTTGGGGAAGGTGTGTGTTGAAGGAGGGTGTGTGGGGTGGGGTGGGCAAAAGTGAAGGGTGTGGGAGGAGGGACACGCAGTTGTCATCCCACCCTTGAGGTGGATGTAGCTGTCACCCCACACAGGGTGATGGGGTGAGGTAAAGGACTGGGGGATGCATTTATCACCCTTTGCACCATTGGCGTAGGCTGCAAGGGGTAGGTGATGGGAGGCTGTAAAGGTTGAGGAGTTAGTACTTGTCACCCAAATCTTCAGAGTGGAGTATATTAGTAAAGTAAAAGGACACAAGTGCAACTTATGTGACATTTTATTGTAGCAACGTTTTCGCTCTCCAGGAGCTTGACAAAGCTCCTGGAGAGCGAAACGCTGCCTCAATAAAATGTCACATTAGTTGCACTTGTGTCCTTTTACTTTACATATTGTCGGTAATTCTACCAACATTATTGCAAGTATATTAGTGGGAGAGGGTGTAGTAGTATCTTTCCTTATGTATGAAAAAAAAAACTGTGGAGGAAGAACAAAAAAGACGTAATTATGTCAGAGGATCTGGCATAACTGTGTTGGAAAACACAGTAATAACCAGGACAATGACTGGATGGATTATGAGAACTTTCAACACAAGAGAAGCGATGCCAATTATGGTAATTTTCTATAAGCAGATCACATATCCCACGAACACGTGTTGTGTATAATCACAGATGACTAATTCTCTAAGCCAATCTAAATATGCTTATAACTCGCCAAGAGCACAGCCGTTGCTTGCCGTTGAATATACGCTGAATGTATTATATATACCTCTGCTCTAAGATATTATACCATCCTCCCTTTCCAGGATGCAATTGCAACTAAGACCCGGGTACCCATTTACTGCTATGTAAACAGAGGCAGGAAGTGTCAAGAATCATTACCTCGTCTCCACCTCATCAAAACTGAACCTGCTTCCTTCATTTGCGAGCAGAAAGCATTGCTAATTTTAAGTATCTTAACTAAGTAACGGGAGAGACTTCCTTCTCTTCCTAATATCACGTGTAGTGAAGTTTAGTAGCTATGCTTGATTTTTTATCCTTTTAATAGGGTTGACTATATGATGTCTGGCAAATACACTTGTAGCACAACAGTCACAGATTTTTATATGTAGCAAATAACTTTCCAGGTGTGAGAACGTTAACCAACATGACCATCACTGCTCACTTTCCTCGGTCACTGTCACATTATAATGTGATCCAGACGAAATCTGATGGATCCATGCTGATTGGTCCAGTTCATTATCTGATGGATCCATGCTAGTTGGTCCAGTTCATTATCTGATGGATCCATGCTAGTTGGTCCAGTTCATTATCTGATGGATCCATGCTAGTTGGTCCAGTTCATTATCTGATGGATCCATGCTAGTTGGTCCAGTTCATTATCTGATGGATCCATGCTAGTTGGTCCAGTTCATTATCTGATGGATCCATGCTAGTTGGTCCAGTTCATTATCTGATGGATCCATGCTAGTTGGGCCAGACCATATCGGGTAGTCCAGAAGACCATCTGACAATCCCATTACTACTTGATTCAGACCAAAAGCAGATGGCCCTCCCATACTCCTTGGTTTAGACCATCAAAGCGTGAAGCGGGATGAAGGGAAAGAGGGAAGGGAGGGAATGGGGAAAAGAGGAAAGGGGTGAAAGGAGGAGGGATGCAGGGTAAGGTTAGAGGATAGGGGTAACATGCCAGTATGTGTGAGTGCGAAAGAGAGAGAGATAGAGAGAGAGAGAGAGAGAGAGAGAGAGAGAGAGAGAGAGAGAGAGAGAGAGAGAGAGAGAGAGAGAGAGAGAGAGAGAGAGAGACAGACAGACAGAGAGAGAGAGAGACCGACCATATGGTAAACTATCCAGAGCAGAAAATCAATGTTTGATATTTTTCTAGTTTGCTTGTTGCGAGGGTCCAGAGCTATTGACCACGATAACAACCCTTTCTCAATAACGACAATTCCAGGATAACGACCACCTCAGCTATAACGACCGCCTCAACCACAACGACCACCTCAAGCATAACGACTACCTTAACTATAACGACCACCTCACCCATAAGGAATAAGTCAATTATAACGACCAACTCAATCATAACGGCCACCTCAACCATAACGACCACTTTAATCATATCGACCACCTCTACCAAAACGACCACTTCAACCACAACGGCCACATTAATCATAGAGACAACCTCTACGATACCTACCACCTCTACAATAACGACCACCTTAAAGAAAACTACCCTTCACGACAACGACTACCCTCCACGATAACGGCCACCCTCCACAATAAGACCACCCTTTACTCTAACGACCACCCTCCACAACAACGACTACGTTCCACGACAATGACCACGTAGGACAATAAAACGACCTCCTTTCATGAGAACGACCACCATCCACAATAACGACCACCTTCGGCAATAACGACCGCCTTCCACAACAACGACCACCCTCCACAATAACGACTACCTTCCACGACAATGATCACCTTCGACAATAACGACCACTTTCCACGATAACGACCATCCTCCACCATAATGACCACCACCACAATATCAACCACCCTCCACCATAACGCCCCGGACCACAATAGCGACCACCCTCCACCATAACGCCCCGGTCCACAATAGCGACCACCCTCCACCATAACGACCACCTCAACACTAGTAACCACCATCCACAATGAAGACCTCAATAAAATGTTCCAATAAACTGACGAAGGGCTCTTGGTCTAAGCAACTGGAGCAGCTGCCCTTCCCCCTCCTCTGATCAACCCCCAGTACCTCATATTCCACAGGAGACGCACATCTCCTAAGAGTTTAACGCTTCCCCATAAATATAAAAATTATCAATTTGATAATACTGACATTATTTTAGGATTTGATAATTATATATCATAACCTAGATATGATATATATATATATATATATATATATATATATATATATATATATATATATATATATATATATATATATATATATATATACATATATATAGACTAAAAAATACGGAGAATTTGCCCATCATTATATGTTTGTTCCCATAGGCTCAGAGACCCTTGGCTCATGGGGAAAGAGTGCATGTAAGTTCCTTAAGGAGTTAGGCAAAAGACTCATCAAGGTAACTAGGGATCCCAGGGCAGCTAGTTGTCTGTTCCAGCGTCTCAGTGCGGCTGTTCAAAGGGGTAATGCCTGCTGTATTTTGGGCACTCACCCCAGCTCTGAGGAGCTGGATGAGATTTTCACCTTATAATCGGTGACAAACACGTAACAATATGTACTAGATATGTATTGTATATGCCATCTCTATATCAATAATTTATATCTCAAATCTTCTGTACCATATTAAGTAATAAAATATTCATATATATATATATATATATATATATATATATATATATATATATATATATATAATATATATATATATATATATATATATATATATATATATATATATATATATATATATATGTGTGTGTGTGTGTGTGTGTGTGTGTGTGTGTGTGGTGCCGAATATGTAAAACTTGTCAATTAGCAAGAACTCATTATAATTAAGTCCTTTCTAAAATTTTCTCTTATACGTTTAAAGATATATTTTTTTCATGAATGTTAATGTAAAAAATTTTAATTTTGCTCCGAAAGAACTCACCTAGTTGAGGTTGCGGGGGTCGAGTCCGAGCTCCTGGCCCCGCCTCTTCACTGATCGCTACTAGGTCACTCTCCCTGAGCCGTGAGCTTTATCATACCTCTGCTTAAAGCTATGTATGGATCCTGCCTCCACTACATCGCTTCCCAAAATATTCCACTTACTGACTACTCTGTGGCTGAAGAAATACTTCCTAACATCCCTGTGATTCATCTGTGTCTTCAGCTTCCAACTGTGTCCCCTTGTTACTGTGTCCAATCTCTGGAACATCCTGTCTTTGTCCACCTTGTCAATTCCTCTCAGTATTTTGTATGTCGTTATCATGTCCCCCCTATCTCTCCTGTCCTCCAGTGTCGTCAGGTTGATTTCCCTTAACCTCTCCTCGTAGGACATACCTCTTAGCTCTGGGACTAGTCTTGTTGCAAACCTTTGCACTTTCTCTAGTTTCTTTACGTGCTTGGCTAGGTGTGGGTTCCAAACTGGTGCCGCATACTCCAATATGGGCCTAACGTATACGGTGTACAGGGTCCTGAACGATTCCTTATTAAGATGTCGGAATGCTGTTCTGAGGTTTGCTAGGCGCCCATATGCTGCAGCAGTTATTTGGTTGATGTGCGCTTCAGGAGATGTGCCTGGTGTTATACTCACCCCAAGATCATTTTCCTTGAGTGAGGTTTGTAGTCTCTGACCCCCTAGACTGTACTCCGTCTGCGGCCTTCTTTGCCCTTCCCCAATCTTCATGACTTTGCACTTGGTGGGATTGAACTCCAGGAGCCAATTGCTGGACCAGGTCTGCAGCCTGTCCAGATCCCTTTGTAGTTCTGCCTGGTCTTCGATCGAGTGTATTCTTCTCATCAACTTCACGTCATCTGCAAACAGGGACACCTCAGAGTCTATTCCTTCCGTCATGTCGTTCACAAATACCAGAAACAGCACTGGTCCTAGGACTGACCCCTGCGGGACCCCGCTGGTCACAGGTGCCCACTCTGACACCTCGCCACGTACCATGACTCGCTGCTGTCTTCCTGACAAGTATTCCCTGATCCATTGTAGTGCCTTCCCTGTTATCCCTGCTTGGTCCTCCAGTTTTTGCACCAATCTCTTGTGTGGAACTGTGTCAAACGCCTTCTTGCAGTCCAAGAAAATGCAATCCACCCACCCCTCTCTCTCTTGTCTTACTGCTGTCACCATGTCATAGAACTCCAGTAGGTTTGTGACACAGGATTTCCCGTCCCTGAAACCATGCTGGCTGCTGTTGATGAGATCATTCCTTTCTAGGTGTTCCACCACTCTTCTCCTGATAATCTTCTCCATGATTTTGCATACTATACATGTCAGTGACACTGGTCTGTAGTTTAATGCTTCATGTCTGTCTCCTTTTTTAAAGATTGGGACTACATTTGCTGTCTTCTATGCCTCAGGCAATCTCCCTGTTTCGATAGATGTATTGAATATTGTTGTTAGGGGTACACATAGCGCCTCTGCTCCCTCTCTCAATACCCATGGGGAGATGTTATCTGGCCCCATTGCCTTTGAGGTATCTAGCTCACTCAGAAGCCTCTTCACTTCTTCCTCGGTTGTGTGCACTGTGTCCAGCACTTGGTGATGTGCCCCACCTCTCCGTCTTTCTGGAGTCCCTTCTGTCTCCTCTGTGAACACTTCTTTGAATCTCTTGTTGAGTTCTTCACATTCTTCACGGTCATTTCCTGTTGTCTCTCCTCCTTCCTTCCTTAGCCTGATTACCTGGTCCTTGATTGTTGTTTTCCTCCTGATGTGGCTGTACAACAGTTTCGGGTCAGATTTGGCTTTCGCTGCTATGTCATTTTCATATTGTCTTTGGGCCTCCCTTCTTATCTGTGCATATTCGTTTCTGGCTCTACGACTGTTCTCCTTATTCTCCTGGGTCCTTTGCCTTCTATATTTCTTCCATTCCCTAGCACACTTGGTTTTTGCGTCCCTGCACCTTTGGGTAAACCATGGGCTCATCCTGGCTTTTTCATTACTCCTGTTACCCTTGGGTACAAACCTCTCCTCAGCCTCCTTGCATTTTGTTGCTACATATTCCATCATCTCATTAACTGGCTTCCCTGCCAGTTCTCTGTCCCACTGAACCCCGTTCAGGTAGTTCCTCATTCCTGTGTAGTCCCCTTTCTTGTAGTTTGGCTTCATTCGTCCTGGCCTTCCTGCTTCTCCCTCCACTTGTAGCTCTACTGTGTATTCGAAGCTTAAAACCACATGGTCACTGGCCCCAAGGGGTCTTTCATATGTGATGTCCTCGATATCTGCACTACTGAAGGTGAATACTAAGTCCAGCCTTGCTGGTTCATCTTGTAGTGTCCCTTACGTGTTGGTGCATGAAATTTTCCAGTGTGTGTGTGTGTGTGTGTGTGTGTGTGTGTGTGTGTGTGTGTGTGTGTGTGTGTGTGTGTGTGTGTGTGTGTGTGTGTGTGTGTGTGTGTGTGTGTGTGTGTGTGTGTGTGTGTGTGTGTGTGTGCGTGTGTGTATGTGTGTGAACGTTGAGTTAGTATGTGGCTGTATTTTTTTTTTTAGCAGATCAGTTTCACAGGCTCAGAGTTGTTTTCCTACCTCAGTTCATTTCTAAGTCCAGGTATATCACCCCGCTCCCCCTTCTCCCATTCTCCAAGATGCGACCCACATCAGTCGACTAACACCCAGGCACCTACTTACTGCCAGGTGAAAAGGGACAGCATGTGTAAGGAAACAGGCCCAAAGTTTCTGCCGGTGCCGAGTTAGAACCCCGGACCCTCACTATGTATCGTGATAACCATACGCTTTCAATTTCAAAAGAATGCCTCTTCTAATTACCTTCAAAACATTGAAGCTGATGCATGAGATAAGAAGGCTCATACCTTTTCA
This sequence comes from Cherax quadricarinatus, assembly GCF_038502225.1. NCBI lineage: Eukaryota > Metazoa > Arthropoda > Malacostraca > Decapoda > Parastacidae > Cherax > Cherax quadricarinatus. The sequence goes on along the minus strand of NC_091301.1, from coordinate 21,257,713 downwards.
AGTTTAAGCTTTGTTGATGGTTATTTAAAAAACTTAGATTCGCTGGATAACTGGAAAATGTCTCCTTGAAATTTTATACGTTCGTATGTCTTGCTTAGGAGATTAGTTATTATAGTGGGCTATTCAGTCAATAATTTGCTAATGTTATTAATAAAAAAAAAATGACCATCACACTTGTGCTCTTTCGTTGAGACTACTGTTCAGTGTTGACTACCCCATTCAGGGCAGGAAAAATATCAGAGTTAGAATAGATGTAGATATCTTTTACGGCTCGCGTATAGCCAAAAAAGCATTTAAATTACTGGGAATGCCCGAAAGTCGTAAAAATTAACTCACTGGAACTGTAAAGAGAGAGAGAGAGAGAGAGAGAGAGAGAGAGAGAGAGAGAGAGATGCAGACAGAGACAGAGACAGACAGAGACAGACAGACAGACAGACAGACAGACAGACAGAAAATGATAACATATATCTGAGGTTTAGTCCCAATTCTACACACTACCATAAAAAAAAGAAACCCGCGAAATCCATCAAAAGTATATCAGTCCTTAAAAAATAGGGCTGTAAAGCGGAAAAATGAACCAGACCTTTCAAGCACTTCAAACCTACACCGTGTCAATTTTTTTTTTTAAATTTTTATACCAATTTAGGAGATAACATTTTTTTTTATTTTAAATCTGCAACAAATATTATATACTAAGCTCAATTTAAAAAAAACATATTTTTTTACACTGATGTACTAGCTTTTCATAGAAGCATAACTTGGGCCAGTTTCATTAAAATCGGTCTATTGGTTTCAGAGATATGAATTAAGGTAAATTAAAAAGAAAATAGGGACTGTGAATATCGAAGCAATATTTATCTTATATAAGAGCTTAAATGAGCAAATGTCGCTGACGACACGAAAAATAAAAAGATGCCACCGAACTTCAGGAGGATTTAGAAAAGCTCATGTCGTAGTCAGACAAGTGGTAGATGAGGTTCAGTGTAGATGAATGCAAAAATTCCAACCAAGTATAGGATAGTGGTTGGCCTATACTCTTACGAGTGAGAGAATCACACATATATTCGAACTTGTGCACGCTTGTACACATTCGCATATGCACTCATATATGCGCTATCATATACACACTTATACATAGACACACATATTCGTGTGTATATGCTGACATATGCATATGTATGCTTATGAATTCATTTGCACAAGTATGCAGATATCCATACCTGCATTTATACACACATACAACAATACATTCACGCTCACATACCTATGTACCCATATATATACATGCACACACATATATTTAATAAAGTGTATATACTAACAAGCATATGTGCACCAGCATACATATTTTTAGATTTTACTGCAATTTAATTTAAATGACCACCCTGCACTGTTCCTTCAGCATGCATTGAGATACAGGGGGTTGGGCTTATGAGATAAGAGTATACTTTTCTCTGTTCGCGCAGCGACCGAAATACATCTAACTTTCACTCTCCAGATTATTTGCATAAAATTCTTACTGCACATCGTTTTCAGACATATCACTGCCTCCGGCCTCCTCCTCGCTGCTACGTCTAAAACCCATGCCTCATACCCATGCCACCATACTCTAGTACATTACCCGTGTTGTCTCTGTAGATCTGTTTCTTTCTTAATAGTGACTCAATGTACCTTCTTTCATCATCATCATCATCATCATCATCATCATTATTATTATTATTATTATTATTATTATTATTATTATTATTATTATTATTATTATTATTATTATTATTATTATTATTATTATTTTATTAAAAAGAGGGGCTAAACTCGCATTGATCCTACCCTGGGTGGCGTTCAGAAATAACTTGTAAAACATTCACTCCCGACAGACGGTCGATATGTGACGAATGGTTCCCAGTAATGTTGTGTATTATGGCTTCCTGTGACGGCGAGTGTGTAAACAATGTACCTGGTTTTTTCCATGTGATGAAATTCTAGAGGAATTCGAGTAGGTGGAGGAGACGGTCGCATGTGTGATGACTCTTTGTGTTTATTAACGATTGTGTTTAGTAAATTGTGTTTACTGATTCCTGTGTTTGGTGACTTATAGTTACAGATTCCTGCGTCTGGTGACTTGTGTTTACAGATTCCTGTGTTTAGGGACTGGTGTTTACAAATTCTTATGTTTAGGGACTTGTAATTATAGATTCCAGTGTTTAGGAACTTGTGTTTACAGATACTTCTCTTAAGGGACTTTTGTTTACAGATACTTCTATTTAGAGACTTGTGTCTACAGATTCTTGTGTTTAGGGACTTGTGTTTACAGAATCCTGTGTTTGATGATTTGTGTTCACAGATTCCTGTGTTTAGTGACTTGTGTTTAGCGTCTCTTGTGTATAATGACTCATGCAATTACCGATTCATCCTCAGTGACTCATATTTTTAGTGACTCAAGTATTTACTGTGTGTCTACTGACTCGCATGTTGAGTGCCTCATATGTTTCATTATTCACGTTCAGCAACTCCCTCATACATTTATATACATTTATTGACCAACCTGCTAAGTATTTAATGTGTTCATCTGTTATATGTTCGGTGCAGGTGTTCAAGAGCAGTACCGGAGTTGCGGCAACAGTTCATCAGCGATAAAAAAAATATGCAGGCTAGACATGCAGTGCATTAAGAATCATTATCACCTCACTAAGCAGGCTTCAGTCTGCCTCCCTGCGGAAATAAAGATGCCGCTAGCGGAGAATCTTTTCGGTACAATTGTTTCATCGGAAGCGATGCAGCAATGCCTCGGGCGAAACGTCGTATTGAAAGAATTCTCTGCTACCAGTGTTTTTATACCCACTTGTCGGTTTTTTGCCTCTGTCTATCTTCGTGTACGACCACAATGACGCCAGTATTCATGCTGGGCTTGAAGGTGTTCATCAGTGAAGGCAACATACTCAGGATTATGCGTGTTATACTTCTGCGTGTACTCTGCGTATTCTACTCGTTTCCACATACTCTTTGGGCGTAGATTTTCTAAATACAAGCATGCAATCATACAACCGCTGCAATATTCTGTGAATTATATACTTCATTCTTAGACTTTCAAACGCATACACACGCAAGCACAAGCACACACACACAGACACACAGACACAAACACAGACACATAACACAGACACACACGCACACGCACGCGCACACACACACACACACACACACACACACACACACACACACACACACACACACACACACACACACATAGCGATGTAGTGGAGGCAGGATCCATACATAGCTTTAAGCAGAGGTATGATAAAGCTCACGGCTCAGGGAGAGTGACCTAGTAGCGATCAGTGAAGAGGCGGGGCCAGGAGCTCGGACTCGACCCCCGCAACCTCAACTAGGTGAGTACAACTAGGTGAGTACACATACACACACACACACACACACACAAGTTTGGAACACACACCTGGGCAAGCACGTCAGGAAATTAGAGAAAGTGCAAAGGTTAGCAACGACATTAGTCCCGGAGCTAAGGGGCATGTCCTATGAGGAGAGGTTAAAGGAAACTGACCTTACGACACTGGAGGACAGGAGAGACGGGGAGGACATGATAACATCATATATAATACTGAGAATGTTCCAGAGATGGGACACAGCAACAACGGGTCACAGTTGGAAATTGAAGACTCAGATGAATCACAGAGATGTTAGGAAGTATTTCTTCAGTCACAGAGTTGTCAGGAAGTGGAATAGCCTGGGAAGTGATGTAGTGGCGGCAGGATCCATACATAGCTTTAAGAAGAGGTATGATGAAGTTCATGGAGCAGGGAATGAGTGATCCAGTAGCGACCAGTGAAGAGGCGGGACCAGGAGCTATGAATCGACCCCTGCAACCATAATTAGGTGGGTACAAGCTGGAAGATCAAGCAGGTATAACAGGGTAGGCACTGCAATGGATCACAGAATACCTGACGGGAAGGCATCAGCGAGTCTTGGTACGTGATGAGGTGTCAGAGTGGGCGCCTGTGATGAGCGGGGTTCCACAAGGGTCAGTTCTAGGACCGGTGCTGTTTCTGGTATTTGTGAATGGCATGAGGGTAGGAATAGACTCAGAAGTGTCCCTGTTTGCAGACGATGTGAAATTAATGAGGAGAATTCGGTCAGAGGAGGACAAGGACTACAGAGGGATCTGGAGAGGCTGCAGATCTGGTCCAGCAACTGGCTCCTGGAGTTCAACCCCACTAAGTGCAAAGTCATGAAGATCGGGAAAGGAAAAAGAAGACCGCAGACAGTCTAGGGGGCCAAAGACTATAAACCTCACTCATGGAAAAGGATCTCGGAGTGTGTATAATACCGATCACATCTCCTGAGGGGCACATAAACCAAGTAACTGCTGCAGCACATGGGCGACTGGCGAACCTAAGAATAACATTACGGTAAGGAGTCGTTCCAGACCCTGTACACCCTGTACGTCAGGCCCATATTAGATTATGCAGCTCCAGTTTGGAACCCACACCCAAGCACGTCAGGAAACTAGAGAAAATGCAAAAGTTTGCAACGAGACTAGTTCCGGAGCTAAGGGGTATGTCCTACGAGATGTTGAGGGAACTCGACCTGACGACACTGGAGGACAGGAGGGACAGCAACAAGGACACAGCAACAAGGGGCCAAAATTGGAAGTTGAAGACTCAGATGAGCCACAGGGATGTTAGGAAGTATTTCTTCATTCATAGAGTTGTCAGGAAGTGGAATAGCCTAGAAATTGAGGTAGTGGAGGCAGGTACCATATATAGCTTGAAGAAGATGTTCGATAAAGCTCATGGAGGAGGGAGAGAGTGGATCTAGTAGCGACCAGTGACGAGGCGGGGCCAGGAGCTATGACTCGTCCCCTGTAACCACAATTAGGTGAGCACAATTAGGTGTGTACACACACACTCACACACAAGCATACACTACACTTCATACAATTAAAAATACACTACACATACGCTCATGTTTATGCGTAAACACCTTCTTATATACAATACGCAAAGACCTACACTCGCGTGAGTATACTCGCTGCTGTATACTATGGAGTATATGCTGACAGATAACCATAATACTGAATATTTGCATTTAATTCTTGCATTTTAATACTAAAGCAGAGTGGAATAAGAGGCGAAAAAATGTTGTGAATAATGCTCGTAAAAAGTGTTAAATACACTGCGCCTAACTCTCTCCTGTTCTCGCTACTCTTCCATCCATCCCTCCCTCCCTCCCTCCCTCCTTCATCTCCCTCCCTGCTTCCTTCATCTCCCTCCCTGCCTCCTTCATCTCCCTCCCTGCCTCCTTCCCTCCATCTCTCCCTCGCCTTCCCCCTATCCCCTCAAAACATCCACTTTGCCCTTCATTCCTCATATCCGGCGCTCAGAGGAGCAATCTCCACAAGCTGATTTAAATGCATAATTAACTCAGGCCAACTCAAGCACGATGGGGATTAGTTGGCACCGACACCCTGAACAACGTCTCAGGAACCTCCCTTCACTCTCTCTCTCTCTCTCTCTCTCTCTCTCTCTCTCTCTCTCTCTCTCTCTCTCTCTCTCTCTCTCTCTCTCTCTCTCTCTCTCTCTCTCTCTCTCTCTACATACAAACACAAACACATACACATACACACCTATATCACGTGGTGTTACTGAGACCATCATACACAGTCCATGGTATATAGACTAGATTATTATACAATCTCTTTAATAATACTAATAATAATAATAATAATAATATTATTATTATTATTATTATTATTATTATTACCACTACTACTACTACTACTACTACTACCACTACTACTACTACTACTACTACTACTACTACTACTACTACTACTACTACTACTACTACTACTACTACTACTACTACTACTATTACTACTACTACTACTACTACTACTACTACTACTACTACTACTAATAATAATAATAATAATAATAATAATAGTAATAATAATAATAGAGCAAGTCAGTGTGGCCTTTTTGAAGAGCCTGGAATAATCTATGAATTGTCGATATTTACAGACTGATATTTAGGTAAACTCTAAGGGTTCTGTCTGTCAAATTTCAATTTAACATAGGAAAATTGTCTGCAGCTGTATTGATTTATGTTTTAACCCCATCGGGCTGGTAACCATGAGAGCCAAGAAAGTCGCCAAGTCTGTAAATTCCAGGGGGAACCTATGATCCTCTTCTCTAGGCTGCTATCTACAACAGTCTCGCCTAACACTCGGACACCTACATACTGTTAGGTTAAGAGAAGACATCAGGTGCAAGGAAAACTTACTGAACATTTCCACTCGTTCATTGATCGAACCCATGTCCCTTCAGATGTGAGCTGATGACCCTGGAAGAAATCATTTCCATCCTGCACTCTTAATCAAAACCATCCATTGTAGCTCCGTGTATTACTGAGCGTCTGTAACTAGTTTTTTTTTTTTCTCTTTTTTTTTTTTTTTTTTTTTTTACACAGGGTTTGACAAGGTTAAGGATCCCTAGCTTTATTGACAAGCTATTTATAGGTTAAGGATTCCTAACTTTATTGGCAAGCTAAGAGCTGTTACCTACATCAGCTCATTTGAAAGCATTTTTATTGTTATGAGACATACAAGTAGGAAACAGGATGAAGTTGGAGCCATCTGTGGGCCAGCATTTTCATTTGATCAATTGACTTTATCTCGTTGACATCATTATGCTGTACGAATGTGTTCCATACTCGATTCATCCTGGGTATATATGATCTCAGATGGAGTGATGTTCTGGAGAAGGGTAGAGTCAGAGTGAAGTTGCTGCTTTCTGCCCATCTTGTGGCATAAAAGCTTGTTTCACGCTGTCCTCGAAGTGGATCCAAGTGTGGTACTTCGACAATATTGGCCTTGTACATAACAGTAACGCCACCCACATCCCTCCTATGTTGAAGGCTCTGCTGAAATGACATCTATCCATGATGGGTCCAGGCGAGAGATGAGACGTCTTGCTCTGTTCTCTACTCTCTCAAGCAGTCGCAGATGAGAGGGGAGCAGGCAAACCAAGAAAGTGGAGCATACTCAAGGTGTGAGCGTACTTGTGCCTCGTACAGAATCTTGCAACCCCTACTGTCAAGCAGATGCGAGATACGGCGAAGTACTGTAAGCTTCCTGGCTGTCTTGTTTGCAAGATTTACAACATGGTTCTTCATGGTTAGTTTGGAGTCAAATTTCACCCCAAGGATATCAACTTCTTCTCCAGGTGCCAACACCCTCCAATTCATCCTTACTACTGCACCAGCATTACCATCATGGTGCCTAGAGACGATCATCATTTGCGTTTTCTCAGGTGCAAATATTACTTGCCATCTATTTCTCCAAGCTGATATAGCTCTTAGCTGGTGATTGATGTAGCTTAGAGCAGCTGGCATTTCTTCTCTTGGATAAGTGAATGTAAGTGTACAGTCGTCTGCATATGCATGTGATTCTGGGATGAGATGAAGAAGGTCGTTGAAACAGACATTCCATAACAATGGTCCCAGCATGCTTCCTTGTGGAACACTTTCCCCAATAGGATGTCTTGCTGATTCTGTTCCATTGAGAACTACACTTAGAGATCTACCATGAAGGTAATCACTGAGGAGACATAGCATAGAGCCTGCAATTCCCAGTGCTTGAAGTTTTGCTAAGAGGCCCAGGTGCCACACCCGGTCGAGAGCGCCAGCAATGTCCAGTGCTACCACACAGCTGACTTTGGATTCATCCAGTGACTGGTGCCACTTAGTGGAGAGGTTTAATAACAGATCAGCAGCAGATTAACCTTTCCTGAAGCCATATTGATGATCACAAAGTAGTGAGTGGTAGTCAAAAAACTCTGTCATTTGTCTTGAGATTATTGTCTCAAGGAGCTTACCAGTGATTGACAGGAGTGACACTGGTCTATAGTTGCTGATTTCTGCTCTGCTCTTCTTTTTGTGAACAGGGACTACATTTGCCTCTTTCCATAGAGAGGGCTATTTACACTGTACTAGGCAGTGCTGAAAGATGCGAGTTAGAGGTGCTACTAGCTGCTCTGCACATCTTCTCAGCAATCTTGGGCTCAACTTGTCTGGGCCCACAGCCTTTTCTTGGTCAAGCGATTTAAGAAGGAAATGCACCTCCCCCTGCCTTATTGTCACCACTGGCAGTTTTGACACAGTTCTTCCAGCTAGCTAAGGAGGGTCCCTTGCTGGATCAGGAACTTGCATTTTGGTAGCTAAGTGTTCAGCAAAGAGGACCTCTCTTGATTACTAGTAGAGGTGGTCCCATCCTGTCGATTTAGAGAAGGAATGAGTTCATCAGGCAGATAACATTGTCTGTCCTTGACCAGGGACCACCAGGTTTTGGAGCCTACCCTACCTGATGCTAGCTTTCTTTTAGTGTCCACCTCCCATTTAGCAATGGCCTACTTTTGAACGTCACCCATATGCCTACAGGCTTGCCTGTGCAAGTGCCTCTTATAGGTGGTATGATGTCTCTTATACCTTCGCCATGCTTTGTACTTAGCAGTAGCAGCCTCTCTACAAGTTGTCGTAGCTCTTTCACTAATCTCTCTCTCTCTCTCTCTCTCTCTCCTTCTCTCTCTCTCTCTCTCTCTCTCTCTCTCTCTCTCTCTCTCTCTCTCTCTCTCTCTCTCTCTCTCTCTCTCTCTCTCTCTCTCTCTCTCTCTCTCTCTTTACACAGGGTTTGACAAGGTTAGGTTAAGGATCCCTAGCTTTATTGACAAGCTATTTACAGGTTAAGGATTCCAAACTTTATTGACAAGCTAAGAGCTGTTACCTACATCAGGTCATTTGAAAGCATTTTTATTGTTATGAGGCATACAAGTAGGGAGCAGGATGAAGTTGGAGCCATCTGTGGGCCAGCATTTTCATCTGATCAACTGACTTGATCGCGTTGACATCATAATGCTGTACGAATGTGTACCAGACTCGAGTCATCCTGGGAATAAATGATCTCAGATGAAGTGATGTTCTGGAGAAGGGTACAGCCAGAGTGAAGTTGCTGCTTTCTGCCCGTCTTGTGGTATAGAAACTTGCTTCACGCTGTCCTCGAAGTGGATCCAAGTGTGGTACTTTTACAATACTGACCTTGTACAAAACAGTAAGGCCACCCACATCCCTCCTGTGTTGAAGGCTCTGCTGAAATGACAGATCTATCCAGGATTGTCCCAGATGAGAGATGAGACGTCTTGCTCTGTTCTCTACTCTCTCAAGCAGTCGCAGATGAGAAGGGGGGGGGGGGGCAGGCGAACCATGAAAGTGGATCATACTCAAGGTGTGAGCGTACTTGTGCCTCGTACAAAATCTTGCAACCCCTACTGTCAAGCAGATGCGAGATATGGCGAAGTGCTGTAAGCTTCCTGGCTGCCTTGTTTGCAAGATTTACAACGTGGTTTTTCATGGTCAGTTTGAGTCAAATTTCACCCCAAGAATATCAACTTCTTTCCCAGGTGCCAACACCCTCCCATTCATCCTTACTACTGCACCGGCATTACCATCTTGGTGCCTAGAGATCATCATCATTTGTGTTTTCTCAGGTGCAAATGTTACTTGCCATCTATTTCCCCAAGCTGATATAGCCCTTAGCTAGTGATTGATGAAGCTTAGAGCAACTGGCATTTCTTCTCCTGGATAAGTGAATATCAGTGTACAGTCGTTTGCATATGCATGGGATTCTGGGATGAGATGAAGAAGGTCATTGAATTAAACATTCCATAACAATGGTCCCAGAACACTTCCTTGTGGAACACTTGCCCCAATTGGATGTCTTGCTGATTCTGTTCCATTGAGAACTACCCTTAAATATCTACCATGAAGGTAATCACTGAGGAGACATAGCGTAGAGCCTGCAATTCCCAGAGCTTGCAATTTTGCTAAGAGGCCATGGTGCCACACCCGGTCGAAAGCACCAGCAATGTCCAGTGCTACCACACAGCTGACTATGGATTCATCCAGTGACTGGTGCCACTTAGCGGAGAGGTTTTAACAACAGATCAGCAGCAGAGTAACCTTTCCTGAAGTCATATTGACGGTCACAAAGTAGTGAGTGGTAGTCAAAAAACTCTTTCATTTGTCTTAAGATTATTGTCTCAAGGAGCTTACCAGTGATTGACAGGAGTGACACTGGTCTGTAGTTGCTGATTTCTGCTCTGCTCTTCTTTTTGTGAACAGGGACTACATTTACCTCTTTGCACAGAGAAGGCCATTTACACTTTACTAGGCAGTGCTGAAAGATGCGAGTTAGAGGTGCTGCTAACTAGTCTGCTCATCTTCTCATCAATCTTGGTGTCTCTTTCTCTCTCTCTCTCTCTCTGTAAATATATATATATATATATATATGTATATATATATATATATTTATATATATATATATATGTATGTATATATATATATATATATATATGTATGTATATATATATATGTATATATATATATATATATATATATATATATGTATGTATATATATATATGTATATATATATATATATGTATATATATATATATATATATTTATATATATATATATATATATATATATATATATATATATATATATATATATATATATATATATATATATATATATATATATATATATATATATATATATATATATATATATATATATATGCAATAAGATCACGGTAAACAGGTGATTTCAAAATATGCAAAACAACCACTCTGAAAGAAATAGAGAAATTGCAAGCGCTTTCGTGACTACTCACATTATCAAGGAACTATGAAAGTGAAGCATCCAAGGAAGCTATATAAGGGGTCGGCCAGCACCTCACTATCAGATCCCACAACGGTTAAACACGTGACGCGCGGCGAGCCAACTTGGATAGGTCCTTTGCAAAACTCACCCCCAAGCTATTTATTTGTCCAGTGTATTATTAAATTCTTCCCAAATTCTATTAATTATAAATGCATGTAATTTATATAAACCAAAGGAAATATTCATATTATTGTCAAAACTGCTTTTTATGAAACAAGATTCAATTATATTCCTGTCGACCATGGACTTGCTTGATACTTCTTTCTCAACTTTTTGAAAATCAATTGGATGGTTAAAATCTCTTACATGAATAAATAGAGCATTGGAATCTTGTCCAGTTCTAATGCTATATTTATGTTGTTTTAATCTTAGTTCGAGATTTTTACCAGTTTGACCGTAATAAACTTTATCGCAAATTTTACAAGGAATCTTATAGACACATCCATCAGTATTTTGGGGGGAATTCTTAATCAAAAGTTTTTTTACTGTATCAAGATTTTTGAATACAACTTTAATATTAAAAGTCTTAAGAAGAGAAGGCATATCAACCAAGTTTTCATGGTAAGGGAGAACCAACATATTTTTAGTTGAATAAGGCTGGTTGCCCTTTTTTGGATTATAAAAAGTGTTCCTAGCAACTTTAAAAGATTTATCAATTACATTTCTTGGGTATTTTAAATCATTACCTATTTCATAAATTTTGGATATTTCCTCATCTATGAACTCAGGACTGCAAATTCGTAAAGCTCTCAAAAACATTGATGAGAAAACAGACAGTTTGACTCTATCTTGATGCGAGGAATAATAGTGGACATAGGAACAGTTATTTGTAGGTTTTCTGTAAATTTTAAATTTGAATTCATTATTACCCTTAATAATTAAAACATCTAGAAAAGGCAATGAGTTATTTTCTTCAAACTCAACAGTAAAGTTTATAGAATGGGCTAAGCTATTTAATTTTCCAAGAAAATGGTGTATATCTACATTTTTGGGCATAAGACACAAAATATCATCAACATATCTGAACCATTTAGCTCTATTAGGGAGGATTGTGTTAAGCAACCTTGTTTCAAAAAATTCCATGTATAGGTTACTAAGAACAGGTGAAAGAGGATTTCCCATTGCCATACCAAACTTCTGAGTGTAAAACTTATCATTAAATACAAATTTTGCATCAACAATGCAAAGTTTAATAAGTTTAATGATAGTAGGAACTGGCAATGGTAAATCATAGTTAACGAGTTCTTCAGATAAGAAACTTAATAAATCATCAACAGGAACTTTCGTAAACAAGGAAGTAACATCAAAACTAACCATGTTAAAATCATTTAAGTCAGTCAAGGAGCTTAATTTATCAACCAAGTCCATGTTGTTTTTAACATTAAAGTTAGAAATTTTGCCAACAATAGGGCAATTTCAATAAAACAATAAAACTTCTACTGAAAGGCAAAGATGAATTAGTCAAACAATTTACTTCCACTAATCCATCTTTACCTTACATGCATGGACTAATAAAAACACACAAACCAGGGAATCCAGTCAGACCAATTATTAGCTCCATAGGGTCAGTTTCATATAAATTATCCAAATGGCTTGTTGATATTTTGAGCCCTATTGTTGGCAAAATTTCTAACTTTAATGTTAAAAACAACATGGACTTGGTTGATAAATTAAGCTCCTTGACTGACTTAAATGATTTTAACATGGTTAGTTTTGATGTTACTTCCTTGTTTACGAAAGTTCCTGTTGATGATTTATTAAGTTTCTTATCTGAAGAACTCGTTAACTATGATTTACCATTGCCAGTTCCTACTATCATTAAACTTATTAAACTTTGCATTGTTGATGCAAAATTTGTATTTAATGATAAGTTTTACACTCAGAAGTTTGGTATGGCAATGGGAAATCCTCTTTCACCTGTTCTTAGTAACCTATACATGGAATTTTTTGAAACAAGGTTGCTTAACACAATCCTCCCTAATAGAGCTAAATGGTTCAGATATGTTGATGATATTTTGTGTCTTATGCCCAAAAATGTAGATATACACCATTTTCTTGGAAAATTAAATAGCTTAGCCCATTCTATAACCTTTACTGTTGAGTTTGAAGAAAATAACTCATTGCCTTTTCTAGATGTTTTAATTATTAAGGGTAATAATGAATTCAAATTTAAAATTTACAGAAAACCTACAAATAACTGTTCCTATGTCCACTATTATTCCTCGCATCAAGATAGAGTCAAACTGTCTGTTTTCTCATCAATGTTTTTGAGAGCTTTACGAATTTGTAGTCCTGAGTTCATAGATGAGGAAATATCCAAAATTTATGAAATAGGTAATGATTTAAAATACCCAAGAAATGTAATTGATAAATCTTTTAAAGTTGCTACGAACACTTTTTATAATCCAAAAAAGGGCAACCAGCCTTATTCAACTATAAATATGTTGGTTCTCCCTTACCATGAAAACTTGGTTGATATGCCTTCTCTTCTTAAGACTTTTAATATTAAAGTTGTATTTAAAAATCTTGATACAGTAAAAAAACTTTTGATTAAGAATTCCCCCCAAAATGCTGATGGATGTGTCTATAAGATTCCTTGTAAAATTTGCGATAAAGTTTATTACGGTCAAACTGGTAAAAATCTCGAACTAAGATTAAAACAACATAAATATAGCATTAGAACTGGACAAGATTCCAATGCTCTATTTATTCATGTAAGAGATTTTAACCATCCAATTGATTTTCAAAAAGTTGAGAAAGTAGTATCAAGCAAGTCCATGGTCGACAGGAATATAATTGAATCTTGTTTCATAAAAAGCAGTTTTGACAATAATATGAATATTTCCTTTGGTTTATATAAATTAGATGCATTTATAATTAATAGAATTTGGGAAGAATTTAATAATACACTGGATAAATAAATAGCTTGGGGGTGAGTTTTGCAAAGGACCTATCCAAGTTGGCTCGCCGCGCGTCACGTGTTTAACCGTTGTGGGATCTGATAGTGAGGTGCTGGCCGACCCCTTATATAGCTTCCTTGGATGCTTCACTTTCATAGTTCCTTGATAATGTGAGTAGTCACGAAAACGCTTGCAATTTCTCTATTTCTTTCAGAGTGGTTGTTTTGCATATATATATATATATATATATATATATATATATATATATATATATATATATATATATATATATATATATATATATATATATATATATATATATATATGTATATATATATATATATATATATATATATATATATATATATATATATGTATATATATTTATATATATATATGTATATATGTACACATATATATATATATATATATATATATATATATATATATATATATATATATATATATATATATATATATATATATATATATATGTATATATATATATATATATATATATATATATCTATATAAATATATATATATATCTATATATATATATTGTATATATATATATGTCGTGCCGAATATGTAAAACTGGTCAATTAGCAAGAACTCATTTAAAATTAAGTCCTTTCTAAAAAAAAAATTTGTACTTTTAAAGATATATTTTTTTCATTAATGTTAATGTAAAAATTTTTAATTTTGCACCAAAAGAATCTTATAAAACTTACCTAACCTTATCATAACAAGAACAATTTATTTTAGCCTAACCCAACTAAATATATTTTAAATACGTTTATAATAATTTAATACTAAACAAACAAAATCAAATAAAATTTTTTCGTTAGGTTCAGAATGATTTTGGTGAAATTATTGCATACACAAATTTTCACTTGTCCTATATGGCAAGATGAGCGTTGCTATTTAAGCCAAGATCGCAAGTTCTGCCTATTCGGCACGACATATATATATATATATATAATATATATATATATATATATATATATATATATATATATATATATATATATATATATATATATATATGTATGTATATATATTTTTTTTTTCAACAAGTCGGCCGTCTCCCACCGAGGCAGGGTGACCCAAGAAAGGAAGAAAATCCCCAAAAAGAAAATACTTTCATCATCATTCAACACTTTCACCACACTCACACATTATCACTGCTTTTGCAGAGGTGCTCAGAATACAACAGTTTAGAAGCATATACGTATAAAGATACACAACATATCCCTCCAAACTGCCAATATCCCATACCCCTCCTTTAAAGTGCAGACATTGTACTTCCCATTTCCAGGACTCAAGTCCGACTATATGAAAATAACCGGTTTCCCTGAATCCCTTCACTAAATATTACCCTGCTCACACTCCAACAGATCGTCAGGTCCCAAGTATCATTCGTCTCCATTCACTCCTATCTAACACGCTCATGCACGCTTGCTGGAAGTCCAAGCCCCTCGCCCACAAAACCTCCTTTACCCCCTCTTTCCAACCCTTTCGAGGACGACCCCTACCCCTCCTTCCTTCCCCTATAGATTTATATGCTTTCCATGTCATTCTACTTTGATCCATTCTCTCTAAATGACCAAACCACCTCAACAACCCCTCTTCTGCCCTCTGACTAATGCTTTTATTAACTCCACACCTTCTCCTAATTTCCACACTCCGAATTTTCTGCATAATATTTACACCACACATTGCCCTTAGACAGGACATCTCCACTGCCTCCAACCGTCTCCTCGCTGCTGCATTTACCACCCAAGCTTCACATCCATATAAGAGTGTTGGTACTACTATACTTTCATACATTCCCTTCTTTGTCTCCATAGATAACGTTTTTTGACTCCACATATACCTCAACGCACCACTCACCTTTTTTCCCTCATCAATTCTATGATTAACCTCATCCTTCATAAACCCATCCGCCTACACGTCAACTCCCAAGTATCTGAAAACATTCACTTCTTCCATACTCCTCCTCCAATTTTTCTTTATCTAAATCATTTGATACCCTCATCACCTTACTCTTTTCTATGTTCACTTTCAACTTTCTACCTTTACACACATTCTCAAACTCATCCACTAACCTTTGCAATTTTTCTGTAGAATCTCCCATAAGCACAGTATCATCAGCAAAAAGTAACTGTGTCAGTTCCCATTTTGAATTTGATTCCCCATAATTTAATCCCACCCCTCTCCCGAACACCCTAGCATTTACTTCTTTTACAACCCCATCTATAAATATATTAAACAACCATGGTGACATTACACATCCCTGTCTAAGACCTACTTTTACCGGGAAGTATTCTCCCTCTCTGCTACATACCCTAACCTGAGCCTCACTATCCTCATAAAAGCTCTTCACAGCATTTAGTAACTTACCACCTATTCCATATACTTGCAACATCTGCCACATTGCTCCCCTATCCACTCTATCATATGCCTTTTCTAAATCCATAAATGCAATAAAAACTTCCCTACCTTTATCTAAATACTGTTCACATATATGCTTCAACGTAAACACTTGATCTACACATCCCCTACCCACTCTGAAGCCTCCCTGCTCATCCGCAATCCTACATTCTGTCTTACCTCTAATTCTTTCAATTATAACCCTACCGTATACTTTTCCTGGTATACTCAGTAAACTTATTCCTCTATAATTTTTACAATCTCTTTTGTCCCCTTTCCCTTTATATAAAGGGACTATACATGCTCTCCGCCAATCCGTAGGTACCTTCTCCTCTTTCATACATTTATTAAACAAAAGTACCAATCACTCCAACACTATATCCCCCCCTGCTTTAACATTTCTGTCATGATCCCATCAGTTCCAGCTGCTTTACCCCCTTTCATTCTACGTAATGCCTCACGTACCTCCACCACACTTACATTCTGCTCTTCTTCACTCCTAAAAGATGGTATACCTCCCTGGCCAGTGCATGAAATTACCGCCTCCCTTTGTTCCTCAACATCTAAAAGTTCCTCAAAATATTCTCGCCATCTACCTAACACCTCCCTCTCCCCATCTACTAACTCCCGTACTCTGTTTTTAACTGACAAATCCATACTTTCCCTAGGCTTTCTTAACTTGTTTAACTCACTCCAAAATTTTTTCTTATTTTCATTAAAATTTCTTGACAGTGCCTCTCCCACTCTTTCATATATATATATATATATATATATATATATATATATATATATATATATATATATATATATATATATATATGTATATATATATATATGTATATATATATATATATATATATATATATATATATATATATATATATATACATATATATGTATATATATATGTGTGTGTGTGTGTGTGTGTGTGTGTGTGTGTGTGTGTGTGTGTGTGTGTGTGTGTGTGTGTGTGTGTGTGTGTGTGTGTGTGTGTGTGTGTGTGTGTGTGTGTGTGTGAGTGTGTACTCACCTAATTGTACTCACCTAATTGTGGTTGCAGGGGTCGAGACCCAGCTCCTGACCCCGCCTCTTCACTTATCGCTACTAGGTCTTCTCTCTCTCTGCTTCCTGAGCTTTACCATACCTCTTCTTAAAGCTATGTATGGTTCCTGCCTCCACTACTTCACTTGCTAGGCTATTCCACTTCCTGACGACTCTATGACTGAAGAAATACTTCCTAACGTCCCTGTGACTCGTCTGAGTCTTCAGCTTCCAGTTGTGACCCCTTGTTCCTGTGTCCCCTCTCTGGAACATCCTATCTCTCTCCACCTTGTCTATTCCCCGCAGTATCTTGTATGTCGTTATCATGTCTCCCCTGACCCTTCTGTCCTCCAGCGTCGTCAGTCCGATTTCCCTCAACCTTTCCTCATACGACATTTCCCTGAGCTCTGGGACTAGCCTTGTTGCAAACCTTTGTACTTTCTCTAACTTCTTGACGTGCTTGACCAGGTGTGGGTTCCAGACTGGTGCTGCATACTCCAGTATGGGCCTAACATACACAGTGTACAGTGTCTTGAACGATTCATTATTAAGGTATCGGAACGCTATTCTCAGGTTTGCCAGGCTGTCTTCCATTTCTCAGGTAGTTGCCCAGTTTTAAGGGATGTGTTGAAGATTGTGGTTAGAGGCACGCACAGCATCTCTGCTCCTTCTCTAAGGACCCATGGGGAGATGTTGTCCGGTCCCATCGCCTTTGAGGTATCAAGGTCACTTAGGAGCTTCTTCACCTCCTCCTCGGTTGTTCGTATGTCATCCAACACTTGTTGGTATATTCCCTCTTGATGTTCCCTTCTGTGCTGTCTTCCCACAGCCCTTCCTGTCTCTACTGTAAAAACTTCCTTAAATCTCCTGTTCAGCTCCTCACATACCTCCTGATCACTTCTTGTGAGTTCTCCACCTTCTGTCCTTAATCTGATCACCTGGTCTTTGACTGTTGTCTTCCTCCTGATGTGGCTATACAACAGTTTCGGGTCAGTCTTGATTTTCGATGCTATGTCATTTTCATACTGTCGCTGGGCCTCCCTCCTTACCTGTGCATACTCGTTCCTGGCTCTGAGACTGATCTCCCTATTTTCGTGTGTTCTCTGCCTTCTGTACTTTTTCCATTCTCTACAGCACTTTGTTTTTGCCTCCTTACACCATCGGGTAAACCAGGGGCTCGTTCTGGTCTTCCCGTTGTTTCTGTTGCCCATGGGAATAAACCTTTCCACTGCCTCCTTGCATTTTGTTGTTACATATTCCATCATTTCGTTTACTGGCTTTCCTGCCAGTTCTCTGTCCCACTGGACCTCCTGCAGGAAGTTCTTCAACCCTATGTAGTCCCCTCTTTTATAGTCAGGCTTTTCCCATTCAACTCCTGTTACTCTCTCCATTTGCAGCTCTACTATGTATTCAAAGCACTGAACAACGTGGTCGCTAGCTCCTAGAGGACTCTCATACTTGATGTCCTCAATGTCTGAGCTGCCCAGGGTGAACACAAGGTCCAGTCTTGCTGGTTCATCCTCCCCTCTCACTCTGGCAGTGTCCTTAACATGTTGGTGCATGAGGTTTTCCAGCACCACGTCCAACATCTTGGCTCTCCATGTTTCGGGACCCCCATGTGGCTCCAGGGTTTCCCAGTCAATCTCCCTGTGGTTGAAATCCCCCATAACCAGCAACTTTACTCTCCTGGAGTGAGCTCTTCTTGCCACCTCAGCAAGTGTGTCACCATTGCTCTGTTGCTCTCTTCATATTCCTCTCTTGGCCTCCTGCAGTTCTGTGGTGGATTATACATCACTGCAATGACCACCTTGTGTTCCCCAGACTGAAGTGTACCTACTATGTAGTCTCTTTCTCCCGTCTCATCTATTCCTTCCATTTTCTCGAATTTCCATCTGTTTTTTTACGAGCAGAGCAACCCCGCCTCCCCCTCTGCCCCTTCTATCTTTCCTCATGATCTGGTATCCTGGTGAGAAGATTGCATCTGTTATTGTCTCCATGAGTTTTGTTTCTGTAACTGCTATGATGTCTGGGGACTTCTCATTGATTCTTTCTTGCCATTCCTCATATTTATTCATTAATCCATCTGCATTTGTGTACCAAACCTTCAACTTCTGTTCTAATACTGTAACTGTGGTGCGGGGGGTGGGAACAGAGGGATCGGTGTGTGATGGTTGGTTTGGATAGTTCAGTTGCCTTGGGGGTGTCGTGGCTGGAGTCCTTCTGCAGGTGTTTCTGGGGGGTGTGCTTGTCCTTCCATTTGATCCTGGGTTATTCTGCTCTCCTTTTTCATTTCCTCCCATTTCTCCTTTCGTTTTTGAACTCTCTCTTTCATCATCTTTCTTTTGTCCTGTGTTCTGTCTCGATCGAGGTACACACTCATGAACTCCTGCTTACCTCTCAGCCGTGCTTTCTCCTGCAGGATCATGGTTCAGGTTGATTCTGCCTTGAAAATTACTTTGAGAGGCCGATTCCTTTGCTTTGTGAACCACCTGATTCTCCGAAAATTTGCCACCTGGGTCATGTCCCCCTCGCCTATCACCTTCATCATACCTTCAATCGCTTTTTTCTCCTCCTGCTTTCTTTCATCATAAGTTTCCCCTTTAGCTTCGTCTAGCCCATAGACAAACACTGATCTCTCCCTTTCTACCTCCCACTGTGACTCCCAATGCATCCTCTGATGTGTTTTAGTTCCTTCCCGTGGAGTGTTCCTTCCTTCAGTCCCTTCCCTAGATATAGCCCCTATGCTCCTTGGTTTGTCCTTCCTGCTCACCTGTTCCTGGTCCCCATAGGTATCTGGTAAGGTCCCTGCACATGTCCTAGTTCCTTCAATGTCTTCCAACCTCTCATTCTGTCCTAGTGTGCTCCCTGTCTTTGTTTTGGCCCCATGTGGGTTTGACAGGACCTCTGCATACAGTTTAGTTTCCATGTTCCCTTCAGGCCTGTTGTCTGTGTCTGATGTAGCCATTGCGGATGCTACTTCTGTAATATCTTTGTCTCTATGCTGTTTCAGATGTCTCAGCTCCTCTTCTAATCTCTCTATCTTGATTTCTGCTGCTGTGGCATGTTGCTTCCACCTTCTGCATTCTGCTGCTAGCCTCTCTTCCATCTTCCTTGCCAGCTCATCTAGTCTCCTTCCCCAGTATTCCTCCCTTTTTTTGAGCTCTGCCTCCCAGTCCTCCCTCCCAGATTCGTCGTTGGAGCCCCTTGTGCTCATCCTAGTTCTAGGTTCCCCCGTTGTTTCACAGTAGGAAGGGGGACGGGTGATTTGGGGGAGGAGAATAGATGGTTAGGGGGAGAGGGGATGGATAGTTATGGGGGAGGAGGAGGATGCTTATTGGAGGGGCAGAGGTAGTTGGGGGAGGGGGTTAGATGGTTTGGGGGAGGAGTTAGATGGTTTGGGGGAGGGGTAGGTGGCTAGGGTCAGGTGGTTAGGGAAGCGGGAGAGGTGGTTAGGGGAGGGGGGAGTACGTGTTTGAGAGAGAGAGGGGATGGATGGTTATGGGGGAGGGGGAGGATGGTTATTGGAGGGAGGGAGGTAGTTGGGGAGGGGGTTAGATGGTTTGGGGGAGGGGTTTGGTGGTTTGGGGGAGGGGTAGATGGCTAAGGTGAGGTGGTTAGGGAAGGAGGAGAGGTGGTTAGGGGAGGGGGGTACATGTTTGTGTCAAGTGTTTGTGTCAAGTGGTGGTGTGTGTTAGTGTGTGTGTGTGTGTGTGTGTATGTGTGAGTGTGTGTGTGTGTATGTGCATGTGTGTGTGTGTGTGTGTGTTTCTGTGTGTGTGTGTGTGTGTGTGTGTGTGTGTGTGTGTGTGTGTGTGTGTGTGTTTGTGTGTATGTGTATTCGCCTAGTTAGTTACCATATTGTCCTAGTGCAGGTGTGTGTGTGTTTGTGTGTATGGGGGAGTTGTGAGGGGGAGATACTGCTAACATATACCAGTAATTCTGGGTTATAAAAAGTGGAACTTGCTACTAGGGTCTAAGGCTTCTATGAGTGTCTACCCTTGTGTGTGTGTGCTTGTGTGTGAGGGAGGGATGGTTAGGAGGGGTAGGTGGTGTGGTTGAAAGATCCGTTATACCTCTCTGTCATGTAGGCTCAAATTTAGTCTCATCTATCTTTCCCAATAATGCTACTCTCTCCACTTGTTGCCCTTTCTGGATTTAAGTATCAATTATTGCTGGTTATTATCATATTCCTTGTTCACATTGAGAGAGGACTTCCTAGCTTCCCAAGTATTCTTACTGCTAATAACTACCGGTAGTAACACTGCCCTACCCCTGTGTGTGCATGTGTGTGTGAGTGTGTGTGTGTGTGTGAGAGGTGACTTGTGCGGTGTAATGACTGGCCGCAGCTTCTTGTGACCTGACCCCCACCCTCCTGGGACTTGACCCTCGCACCTTCTTACAATGTTGCCCTTAAAAGCTTGTCCTGCCACCTAGCTTATAGTAAGTTACTCGCCTTGTGTGTGTGTGTGTGTCTGGGTTTAAGTATCAATTATTGCTGGTTATTATCCTGTTCCATGTTCACATTGGGAGAGGACTTCCTAGCTTCCTAAGTATTCTTACTACTAATAACTACTTGAAGTAATACTACTCTACTCCTCGCTGGACTCTACCTCCTCACACTCGTCAACACTGTATTCACTATGTCTATGCTATTTCTATTCTAATTCTGGTAATAGCTTGCAGGAGTGAGTGACCAGTATCAAACAGTATGCAAGGCCAGAAGCCAGGGCTTTCAACATGCAAACCACAAATAGGCAAATGAAACTTGCGCTGCAATGGTGCCGTGACAAGTTGCCAGCTGCTGATGATGAAGTAGTCGTACGTTGGCCTTAAATCCCTATTTTGGAGATCCTTCACCCATGATGTTTGTAACCATATATTCTCATACATCCCGCTTCCTCACGCGATTTCACTCTTCACTGATGATAGTATACACTTCACATTATATACACTTCACTTTATATGTATAATGGCACACAACTTGTCGTGACGTCACTGCTTCAGGCCTACTGCTGCCACCTTCCCTTGTTATATTTTTTTATTTTTCCTTTCTCCTCTTGCTTATTAACTTTGTCACTCTCACTGTATGGTGCCCCACATTTCACTTGTTAGCCAAACGCTGGTGATTCTTGAACACCCACTTCCCACCCACTTGAATCAATGTGGCAACAGCGCCTAGTAGACCCACAACAGTTTGCGCTTTGAAATAGTATGATTTCAGCTTTCCTCTCACTTTTTTTTACTAATAATTTTAATTATCACTCGTATTATTGTTCACTGACGTTGCCACTATCACTGATTACTGCTAGATGTTACTGCACGCCTTACAACACTAAGGCTCTCGGAGCCTTGTTACCCACGTCTGC
This sequence comes from Cherax quadricarinatus, assembly GCF_038502225.1. Classification (NCBI taxonomy): domain Eukaryota; kingdom Metazoa; phylum Arthropoda; class Malacostraca; order Decapoda; family Parastacidae; genus Cherax; species Cherax quadricarinatus. Next base: position 21,235,177 of record NC_091301.1, on the reverse strand, counting down.
ACCCCACGGACCCGTGTGTGTGTGTGTGTGTGTGTGTGTGTGTATAGAAAGAGACAGCGAGAGAAAGAGAGAGGCAGATAGATAAATATATAGATAGCTAAATGGATAGAAAGATTGATAGATAGACAGATTGATAGAGATAGATATATACATAGATAAATTGATAGATATTAGGGCTTGTTCAGCATGCTTATCTGCGTTACAACCTCCAACCATGACTGTTATCATACCTTAAACAACAGAACACCTCCAGTACCCCACACCACCACCCAGCCACCAGCCTAGCACCTCCCAGCATCACCCCAGTACCAGCCTAGCACCTCCCCTGCAACACCCCAGTACCAGCCTAGAACCTCCCCAGCATCACCCCAGTACCAGCTTAGCGCCACCCCAGCGCCACCCCAGCACCAGCCTAGCACCTCCCCAGCACCACCCCAGCACCAGCCTAGCACCTCCCCAGCAACACCCCAGTACCAGCCTAGCACCACCCCAGCACAAGGCGAGCACCTCCCCAGCACCGCCTCAGTACCATCCTAGCACCTCATCAGCACCACCACAGTACCAGCCTACCACCCCGAAAACCACACCAGCACCAGCCTAGCACCTCCCCAGCAAAACCCCAGTACCAGCCTTGCACCTCCCCAGCACCACCGCAGCACCAGCCAAACACCTCCCAAGCACCACCCCAGTACCAGCCTAGCACTTTCCCAAGCACCACCCCAGTACCAGCCTAGCACTTTCCTAGCACCACTCCAGTACCAGCCTAACACCACCCCAGTACCAGCCTAGCACCACCCCATCACTAGTATAGCACCTCCCAAGCACCACCCCAGTACCAGCCTAGCACCTTCCCAGCATCACTCCAGTACCAGCCTAGCACCTCATTAGTACCACCCCAGTACCAGCCTAACACCACCCCAGTACCAGCCTAGCACCAGCCTAGCATCTCCCCAACACCACCCCAGCACCAACCTAGCCCCTCCCCAGCACCACCCCAGTACCAGCCTAGCACCACCCCAGCACCACCCCAGCACCAGCCTAGCACCTCCCCAGCTCCACCCCAACACCACCTCTCCACTCAGTCAGCATAATATATATGAAAAAACTGAAAACACACACACTGTTCGAAATAGTTACAAAGTATTTTAAATGGAGTTTAACTTCACTCATGAGAGTAAGAGAGGGACTGGAAGGAGGAGGAGGAAGAAGAAAAAAGAGAAGGAGGACGACGAATAGGAAGAGGAAGAGGTAGAAGAGTGTGAGGAGAAGGAAGAAAAAGAAGAAGATAAGGAGGAGGAATAGGAAGAGGACGGCAAAGAGAAGGAACAAGAAGAAGAGGACAAGGAAGAGGAGGGAAGGGGAAGAGGTGGGAATGGAGGAAAAAAAGGGCATAGAATTAAAAGTAAGGGGAATATGAAAATGTAAGGGGAAGAAGAAAGAGTATGGGGAAGATGAAAGAGTAAGGGAAAGATGAAAGAGAAAGGGGAAGATGAAAGAGAAAGGGGAAGATGATAGAGTAAGGGGAAGATGAAAGAGAAAGGGGAAGATGATAGAGTAAGGGGAAGACGAAAGAGAAAGGGGAAGATGATAGAGTAAGGGGAAGATGAAAAAGTAAAGGAAAGATGAGAGAGTAAGGGGAAGATGAGAGAATAAGGAGAAGATGAAAGAGTAAGGAGAAGATGAAAGAGAAAGGGGAAGATGATAGAGTAAGGGAAAGATGAAAGAGTAAGGGGAAGTTGAGAGAGTAAGGAGAAGATGAGAGAGTAAGAAGATGAAAGAGTAAGGAGAAGATGAAAGAGTAAGGGGAAGATGAGAGAGTAAGGAGAAGATGAAAGAGTAAGGAGAAGATGAAAGAGTAAGGAGAACATGAAAGAGTAAGGGGAAGATGAGAGAGTAAGGAGAAGATGAAAGAGTAAGGGGAAGATGAGAGAGTAAGGAGAAGATGAAAGAGTAAGGGGAAGATGAGAGAGTAAGGAGAAGATGAGAGAGTAAGGAGAAGATGAAAGAGTAAGGAGAAGATGAAAGAGTAAGGGGAAGATGAGAGAGTAAGGAGAAGATGAAAGAGTAAGGAGAAGATGAAAGAGTAAGGGGAAGATGAGAGAGTAAGGAGAAGATGAAAGAGTAAGGGGAAGATGAGAGAGTAAGGAGAAGATGAGAGAGTAAGGAGAAGATGAAAGAGTAAGGAGAACATGAAAGAGTAAGGAGAAGATGAAAGAGTAAGGGGAAGATGAGAGAGTAAGGAGAAGATGAGAGAGTAAGGAGAAGATGAAAGAGTAAGGAGAAGATGAAAGAGTAAGGGGAAGATGAGAGAGTAAGGAGAAGATGAAAGAGTAAGGAGAAGATGAGAGAGTAATGAGAAGATGAGAGAGTAAGGAGAAGATGAAAGAGTAAGGGGAAGATGAGAGAGTAAGGAGAAGATGAGAGAGTAAGGAGAAGATGAAAGAGTAAGGGGAAGATGAAAGAGTAAGGAGAAGATGAGAGAGTAAGAAGATGAAAGAGTAAGGAGAAGATGAAAGAGTAAAGGAAAGATGAGAGAGTGAGAAGATTAAAGAGTAAGGGGAAGATGAAAGAGTAAGGGGAAGATGAGAGAGTAAGGAGAAGATGAGAGAGTAAGAAGATGAAAGAGTAAGGAGAAGATGAAAGAGTAAGGGGAAGATGAGAGAGTAAGGAGAAGATGAAAGAGTAAGGAGAAGATGAAAGAGTAAAGGAAAGATGAGAGAGTGAGAAGATTAAAGAGTAAGGGGAAGATGAAAGAGTAAGGGGAAGATGAGAGAGTAAGGAGAAGATGAAAGAGAAAGGAGAAGATGAAAGAGTAAGGAGAAGATGAAATAGTAAAGGGAAGATGACAGAGTGAGAAGATTAAAGAGTAAGGGGAAGATGAAAGAGTGAAGGAAAGATGAGAGAGTGAGAAGATTAAAGAGTAAGGGGAAGATGAAAGAGTAAGGGGAAGATGAGAGAGTGAGAAGATTAAAGAGTAAGGGGAAGATGAAAGAGTAAGGGGAAGATGATAGGGAAAGGGAAAGATGAAAGAGTAAGGGGAAGATGAAAGAGTAAAGGGAAGATGAGAGAGTAAAGGGAAGATGAAAGAGTAAAGGGAAGATGAGACAGTAAGGGGAAGATGAAAGAGTAAGGGGAAGATGAGAGAGTAAGGGGAAGAGGAAAGAGGCAAATGTAGTCCCTGTTCACAAAAAGAAAAGCAGAGCAGAAATCAGCAACTACAGACCAGTGTCACTGCTGTCAATCACCTGTAAGATCCTTGAGACAATAATCTCAAGACAAATGACAGAGTTTTTTGACTACCACTCACTACTTTGTGATCGTCAATATGGCTTCAGGAAAGGTTAATCTGCTGCTGATCTGTTATTAAACCTCTCCACTAAGTGGCACCAGTCACTGGATGAATCCAAAGTCAGCTGTGTGGTAGCACTGGACATTGCTGGCGCTTTCGACCGGGTGTGGCACCAGGACCTCTTAGCAAAACTTCAAGCACTGGGAATTGCAGGCTCTATGCTATGTCTCCTCAGTGATTACCTTCATGGTAGATCTCTAAGTGAAATTCTCAATGGAACAGAATCAGCATGATATCCTACTAGGGCAAGTGTTCCGCAAGGAAGCGTGCTGGGACCATTGTTATGAAATGTCTACTTCAATGACCTTCTTCAGTTCATTCCAGAATCCCCTGCATATGGAGACGACCGTACTCTGACATTTACTTATCCAAGAGAAGAAATGCCAGCTGCTCTAAGCTACATCAATCACCAGCTGAGAGCTATATCAGCTTGGGGGAAATAGATGACAAGTAACATTTGCACGTGAGAAAACGCAAATTATGATGGTATCTAGGCACCATGATGGTAATGCTGGTGCAGTAGTAAGGATGAATGGGACGGTGTTGGCACCTGGAGAAGAAGTTGATATCCTAGGGGTGAAATTTGACTCCAAACTGACCATGAAGAACCATGTTGTAAATCTTGCAAACATGGCAGCCAGGAAGCTTACAGCACTTCGCCGTTTCTCGCATCTGCTTGACAGTAGGGGTTGCAAGATTCTGTACGAGGCACAAGTACGCTCACACCTTGGGTATGCTCCACTTTCTTGGTTTGCCTGCCCCCCTCTCATCTGCGACTGCTGACAGAGTAGAGAACAGAGCAAGACGTCGCATCTCTAGCCTGGACCCATCCTGGATAGATCTGTGATTTCAGCAGAGCCTTCAACATAGGAGGGATGTGGGTGGCCTTACTGTTATGTACAAGGCCAATATTGTCAAAGTACCACACTTGGATCCACTTCGAGGACAGCGTGAAACAAGCTTTTATGCCACAAGACGGGCAGAAAGCAGCAACTTCACTCTGGCTGTACCCTTCTCCAGAACATCACTCCATCTGAGATCATATATACCCAGGATGACTCGAGTATGGAACACATTCGTACACCATAATGATGTCAACGAGATAAAGTCAGTTGACCAGATGAAATTGCTGGCCCACAGATGGCTCCAACTCCATCCTGTTCCCTACTTGTATGTTTCATAACAATAAAAATGCTTTCAAATGATCTGATGTAGATAACAGCTCTTAGCTTGCCAATAAAGTTAGGAATCTTAACTTGTAAATAGTTTGTCAATAAAGCTAGGGATCCTTAACCTTGTCAAACCCTGTGTAAAAAAAAAAAGAGTATGGGGAAGATGATAGCGTAAGAAGGGAAAGATGAGAGAGTAAGGAGAAGATGAGAGAGTAAGGGGAAGATGAAAGAATAAGGGGAAGATGATAAGGTAAGGGGAAGATGAGAGAGTAAGGGGAAGATGAAAGATTAAAGGGAAAGGGAGGGGGAGAAAATCAGGAAGGAGGTCGGATGGAGGAAAGGGAATATATAGGCTTGAAGGAAGGGAAGGAGGGAATAAACGACGCTAGGGGAATGGAGAGGAAAGGAGGGGAAATAAAGGAGGGGAGGAGTGAGTGAGAAAGAGAGAGAGAGAGAGAGAGAGAGAGAGAGAGAGAGAGAGAGAGAGAGAGAGAGAGAGAGAGAGAGAGAGAGAGAGAGAGAGAGAGAGAGAGAGAGAGAGAGAGAGAGAGAGAGAGCGAAAGAGAGAGGGGGGGAATTTAGACTTTCTCATCGATTTTGTATTATTTTTTTGGAGGGGAGAAAGACGATGCAGAAACATGGTGAACAGATGTCTGTCTGTCTGTCTGTCTGTCTGTCTGTCTGTCTGTCTGTCGTCTGTCTGTATATATGTATGTATGTATGTATGTATGTTTGTATGTATGTATGTATGTATGTATGTATGTATGTATGTATGTATGTATGTATGTATGTTTGTATGTATGTATGTATGTATGTATGTATGTATGTATGTATGAATGTACGTACGTATGTATGTATGTACGTACGTATGTATGTATGCATACATGTATGTATGCACATTATGCTTGTACATTCACCTGTATGAATCGTTATATTTTTGACACTCAGTCTCGTCAACCATTTCTTCAAGAACTTCTCTTATTAGACAATTGGTATTATTCAGAGTATATCTGGCCAAGCCTTACACTCACTCACAACACTGACTCTCTCTCTCTCTCTTTCTCTTTCTCTCTTTTTACAGGATTTTACAAGGTTGTGTTAAGGATGTCTAGCTTTACTTACGAGCAAAGAGCTCTCTCTCTCTCTCTCTCTCTCTCTCTCTCTCTCTCTCTCTCTCTCTCTCTCTCTCTCTCTCTCTCTCTCTCTCTCTCTCTCTCTCTCTCTCTCTCTCTCTCTCTCTCTCTCTCTCTCTCTTTCACTCTCTCTCTCTCTCTCTCTCTCTCTCTCTCTCTGTTACACAGGGGTTCTACAATGTTAAGTGTTCCTAATTTTATTTACAAGCTACGAGCTGTTACCTATATCACCTCGTTTGAAAGCCTTTTTATTGTTATGAAGCATACAAATAGAGAGCAGGATGAAGACTTTCTCTCTCTCTCTTTTTTTTTTTTTTTTTTTATTACACAGGGTTTGACAAGGTTAAGGATCCTTAGCTTTATTGACAGCTATTTACAGGTTAAGGATTCCTAACTTTATTGGCAAGCTAAGAGCTGTTACCTACATCAGCTCATTTGAAAGCATTTTTATTGTTATGAGACATACAAGTAGGAAACAGGATGAAGTTGGAGCCATCTGTGGGCCAGCATTTTCATTTGATCAACTGACTTTATCTCGTTGACATCATTATCCTGTACGAATGTGTTCCATACTCGAGTCATCCTGGGTATGTATGATCTCAGATGGAGTGATGTTCTGGAGAAGGGTACAGCCAGAGTGAAGTTGCTGCTTTCTGCCCGTCTTGTGGCATAAAAGCTTGTTTCACGCTGTCCTCGAAGTGGATCCAAGTGTGGTACTTTGACAATATTGGCCTTGTACATAACAGTAAGGCCACCCACATCCCTCCTATGTTGAAAGCTCTGCTGAAATGACAGATCTATCCAGGATGGGTCCAGGCGAGAGATTAGACGTCATGCTCTGTTCTCTACTCTGTCAAGCAGTCGCAGATGAGAGGGGGGGAAGGCAAACCAAGAAAGTGGAGCATACTCAAGGTGTGAGCGTACTTGTGCCTCGTACAGGATCTTGCAACCCCTACTGTCAAGCAGATGCGAGATACGGCGAAATGCTGTAAGCTTCCTGGCTGCCTTGTTTGCAAGATTTACAACATGGTTCTTCATGGTTAGTTTGGAGTCAAATTTCACCCCAAGGATATCAACTTCTTCTCCAGGTGCCAACATCCTCCCATTCATCCTTACTACTGCACCAGCATTACCCATCATGGTGCCTAGAGACGATCATCATTTGCGTTTTCTCAGGTGCAAATGTTACTTGCCATCTATTTCCCCAAGCTGATATAGCTCTCAGCTGGTGATTGATGTAGCTTAGAGCAGCTGGCATTTCTTCTCTTGGATAAGTGAATGTCAGTGTACAGTCGTCTGCATATGCATGTGATTCTGGGATGAGATGAAGAAGGTCGTTGAAGTAGACATTCCATAACAATGGACCCAGCACGCTTCCTTGTGGAACGCTTGCCCCAATAGGATGCCTTGCTGATTCCGTTCCATTGAGGACTACAATTAGAGATCTACCATGAAGGTAATCACTGAGGAGACATAGCGTAGAGCCTGCAATTCCCAGTGCTTGAAGTTTTGCTAAGAGGCCCTGGTGCCACACCCGGTCGAAAGCGCCAGCAATGTCCAGTGCTACCACACAGCTGACTTTGGATTCATCCAGTGACTGGTGCCACTTAGTGGAGAGGTTTAACAACAGATCAGCAGCAGAGTAACCTTTCCTGAAGCCATATTGACGATCACAAAGTAGTGAGTGGTAGTCAAAAAAATCTGTCATTTGTCTTGAGATTATTGTCTCAAGGATCTTACCAGTGATTGACAGGAGTGACACTGGTCTGTAGTTGCTGATTTCTGCTCTGCTCTTCTTTTCTGAACAGGGACTACATTTGCCTCTTTCCATAGAGACGGCCATTTACACTGTACTAGGCAGTGCTGAAAGATGCGAGTTAGAGGTGCTGCTAGCTGGTCTGCACATCTTCTCAACAATCTTGGGCTCAACTTGTCTGGGCCTACAGCCTTTTCTTGGTCAAGTGATTTAAGAAGGAAATGCACCTCCTCCTGCCTTATTGTCACCACTGACAGTTTTGACACAGTTCTTGCAGCTAGCCAAGGAGGGTCCCTTGCTGGATCAGGAACTTGCGTTTTGGTAGCAAAGTGTTCAGCAAAGAGGTCCGCCTTCTCTTGACTACTAGTAGAGGTGGTCCCATCCTGTCGATTTAGAGGTGGAATAAGTTCATCAGGCAGATAACCTTGTCTGTCCTTGACCAGGGACCACCAGGTTTTGGAGCCTACCCTACCTGATGCTAACTTTCTTTTAGTGTCCACCTCCCATTTAGCAATGGCCCACTTTTGAACATCACCCACCCATATGCCTACAGGCTTGCATGTGCAAGTTCCTGTTATAGGTGGTAGGATGTCTCTTATACCTTCGCCATGCTTTGTACTTAGCAGTAGCAGCCTCTCTACAACGAAAGCCAAACCAAGGCTGATCTGTAGGTTTTGTCACATATTGCCGGTGAGGAATGTGTTCTTGTTGCAGATTAAGGATGTGTCCAGTGAAGGCTTTCACTTGGTTGTCAACATCCCCTTGGAGAAGAGCATTCCAGTCGGTGGTGGCGAGCTCAGAGCAAAGGGCTGGCCAATTACCTCTTTCCCATAGCCAGGTTGTGCGTGTGGACTCCTCACCTCGTTCTGTTGGGATCTTAAGTGTCGTAAAAACAGCCTTGTGGTCAGACGATCCAACGTAGCCGAGGGGTTGACAAGTGACTATGCCTTCTGCTCTCTCTCTCTCTCTCTCTCTCTCTCTCTCTCTCTCTCTCTCTCTCTGTTACACAGGGGTTCTACAATGTTAAGTGTTCCTAATTTTATTTACAAGCTACGGGCTGTTACCTACATCAGCTCGTTCGAAAGCCTTTTTATTGTTATGAAGCATACAAATAGAGAGCAGGATGAAGACTCTCTCTCTCTCTCTCTCACCATCACACGCTGCTCTCAGGTGAAGCTGGAAAAAAAGAATTACTCTGAATATTAGCATATAGTTTTTGTGTACGAATGGTATAAAATACCGACAAGATGAGAGAAAGACACTTGTGCAACATCTGGGTATCTTTATTGTAGACGTTTCGCCATCCAGTGGCTTTATCAATACAAATTCTAGGACATAACTTGAAGACAGTAGAACTATGTACAGAAGATGAGGTAGTCAGTCCCTCAACCTAGGAGTAGGTGCGAACAGCACCATAGTCGTGGAGATTCTGAAGCAGAAGAAAGAATCCTGGCGCTTATATAGTAACGTCAGGTGAAGCAGACGAGGGCAAATTCACTGGTAGGCGGGATTCCCCAGTGGAAGTAGGTCCTTGATAAAGCCACTGGATGGCGAAACGTCTACAATAAAGATACCCAGATGTTGCACAAGTGTCTTTCTCTCATCTTGTCGGTATTTTATACCATTCGTACACAACTTGTCAGACACTGCAACATCATGGAATCTTAATTCTGAGGACATGTACATAACCTTCACGACTACGACAACTACCACTACAACTAACCCATCTCTTTGGGAAGGACCTACTTCCACTGGGGAATCCCGCCTACCAGTGAATTTGCCCTCGTCTGCTTCACCTGACGTTACTATATAAGCGCCAGGATTCTTTCTTCTGCTTCAGAATCTCCACGACTATGGTGCTGTTCGCACCTACTCCTAGGTTGAGGGACTGACTACCTCATCTTCTGTACATAGTTCTACTGTCTTCAAGTTATGTCCTAGAATTTGTATTGATAAAGCCACTGGATGGCGAAACGTCTACAATAAAGATACCCATATAGTTTTTGCTTGTGTTACCGTATTTTTACGTATGTTAACCTGCTTGTGCATATGTTAACCTGCTCGTGCATGTGTTAACCTGCTTGTACATGTGTTAACCTGCTTGTGCATGTGTTAAGCTGCTTGTGCATGTGTTAACCTGCTTGTACATAAGAACATAAGAATGGAGGAACACTGCAGAAGGCCTACTGGCCCATGCGAGGCAGGTCCTTATCAAAACGACCTCTACCTAAAGCTACCCAAGAAATAACTCCCGTACCCAATGACACCAATCAAACCCAGCCCCTCCCACTTATATATTTGTCCAGTCTCTTCTTAAGAAGAGGGACATTAAAAAGGGGATAAGAAAAGCTAAAAGGGACTATGAAATTACAGTTGCTAGGGATTCTAAAACTAACAGATCTGTGTGTGACTCAGATCTGTGTGTGACTTGAAAAAGCCCACTGTGTGGGTGACCTGTGGTGACCTGTACTTAACTCAGTGGTGACCTGTACTTAACTCTGTGAAGAAGTGTCTTGTTTGCTCCCGTGGACTGAACCAAGATGCCCTCCATCGAGCAACTTTACCAGCAACTTAAGGAAGAATTGAGGGCAGCGAAGATGGAGATACGGCGATTGACCGAGGAAAACAAGAGGATTCGTAGTAGTCCTCCTGTTTCGAGTCCTCAGGTCAAGAAGGGATCGTGGTCAGTGACTGGACAGCAGGGGACGACGAAGTTGACGATCAAGAAGACGAATGGAAAGCCAGAAACGATGAAGAAGAAAGAGACTGCTGTGGAAACTCCTGTGGAAACCTCCAACGCATTCTCGGTGCTACCCGACGAATGTGAGTCGACTACTGGGATCGTCACGACGAACGACAACAAGGAAGGTAAGAATATTGTTGTTGTTGGGGATAGCCAGGTTAGATACATGGATAGGGCATTCTGCTTGAAGGACAGGAGTAGGAGACAAAGGGTATGCTTTCCTGGGGCTGGGATGGAGGACATTGTTAGCCGGCTTGACAACATCATGAACGGTAATGGGATCAATCCTATTATTTGCCTCAGTGCTGGAGGCAATGATGTAGGCAAGCGTAGAAGTGAGGATTTAGTTAGAAAGTTCAGGACAGCTATAGACATAATTAGGAAGAAGGGGGGGCGCCCTGTTATATGTGGCATTTTGCCAAGAAGAGGTGTTGGTAATGAATGGTTGTCCAGAGCAATTGGTATTAATTGTTGGCTGGATAAACACTGTAAGGATAATGCAGTACCATTGACAACTGGGACAACTTCTATGGCCGAAATGACATGTATGCCAGGGATGGGGGTTCACTTATTCAGGGCAGGTGTGGGTTTTCTTGCTAACTCAGTTGAGGGGGTTGTTAGGACTTTAAACTAGGATTAGTTAGAGGTATGGGTTTAGAAATGATTAATAATGAGTATGGATATATTGACTTATGCTCTGATATTAAGAATCTTAATAGTAACTGTCATGTAGTAACTCTGGGTAATGATAATTTCAGAAATTGTGTAAAAACAAAGATGAATAGGAAAAATGTGCAGAAGAAAAAACATATGATGGTATTTTATGCTAACAGTCGAAGTGCAAGAAATAAAATTAATGAACTACGTTTGGTAGAAAGTGCTGGGAACTTTGATATCATTGCATTAACTGAAACGTGGTATGATTTAAAGAGTCGGGATATGACTGCTGAGTGTAATATTCAGGGATTTAAGTTGTTCAATGTGGATAGATGTAATGGGAAGGGGGGAGGAGTTGCATTGTATATTCGAGAAAATATTAATTGTTGCATAAAAACAGGTATAAAAATAGATGGAGCAGTAACAGAGTCTGTTTGTTAGGTAAGACACATATGCAACAGTTAGGTATCTTTATTATGAAACGTTTCGCCTACACAGTAGGCTTCTTCAGTCAAGTACAGAAAAGTTGATAGAAGCAGAAGATACTTGAAGACGATGTAATCAGTCCATCACCCAGATACTTGAAGACGATGTAATCAGTGGATGTAATCAGTCCATCAGGGTGATGGACTGATTACATCGTCTTCAAGTATCTTCTGCTTCTATCAACTTTTCTGTACTTGACTGAAGAAGCCTACTGTGTAGGCGAAACGTTTCATAATAAAGATACCTAACTGTTGCATATGTGTCTTACCTAACAACCTGTCGGTATTTTATACCATTTTAATGTTCACAGAGTCTGTTTGGGTAGAGTTCGTGGAGGGTCAAGAAAAACTAATTCTAGGTGTAATATACCGACCTCCAGGCTTGGATCACGATAGAGGGAGACTTCTTTGGGACGAAATTGTTAGGGCTTCTGGACACAGTAACATAGTCATAGTAGGGGACTTTAACTTTAGCCAAATTGACTGGAATTCTTTGACAGGTAATCTAGAGTCCAGTGACTTCATGGAAACAGTTCAGGACTGTTTTCTGAAACAGAGTGTAACTGAGCCTACCAGGGGTAATAATTTGCTAGATCTAGTCTTGTCAAATAAGGAAACACTCGTGAATAATCTGGAGATCACTGAAGAGCTTGGCGCAAGTGATCACAAATCCATCACTTTTAGCATTAACTGGGAATGCAAGAATAATGATAATACAGTAAAAATCCCTGATTTTCGTTCTGCCGATTATAATGGACTTAGGGAACATCTGTCTAATCTTGATTGGGGTTATCTAGCTAATGATTTTATTGACGATAATCATACTTATGAATATGAAGGGATCTGCTTTTATGATTGGTTTCTTAATAATGTACACAGTGCCCAGAGTATATACATTCCCCAGAGAGAAATTAGGTCTAATAATAACGATCCCAAATGGGTTAACAGGAGGCTAAAGCATCTATTAGGGGAGAAAAGGGGAATTTATAGGCGCATCAGAAGAGGAGAGGTTAACCTTACTGACCAATATGTTCAGCTTAAAAGAGAAGTAAAAAAGGCGATTAGAAAGGCTAAACGTGACTATGAAATTAGAGTTGCTAATGAATCAAAGACTAATCCAAAGGGGTTCTTTCAAGTGTATAGGACGAAGGTGAAGGAAAAAGTAGGACCTCTGAAATCTGGGAATGGACAGCTGACGGATAATGAACTGGAAATGTGTTCCTTATTTAATGACTATTTTTTGTCAGTTTTTACACAGGAAGATGTAAATGAGATTCCAGTAATTAACAATTATTTAGTTCCTGATGAATTTAAGTTAACTAATATTACTGTCACGAGGGACATGGTTATTAAACAGATAGACAAACTGAAACAAAATAAGTCCCCGGGACCCGATGAGTTGTTTTCAAGGGTACTTAAGGAATGCAAGATGGAGCTTAGTCAGCCATTAAAGAGTGTATTCAATGCGTCCATCCTTACAAGTGTTGTGCCAGAGTTGTGGAAGATGGCTAATGTGGTTCCTATATTCAAATCAGGGGATAAGTCCACTCCTTCAAATTACCGTCCAATAAGCCTGACATCTATAGTGGGCAAGTTATTAGAATCAATTATAGCTGACATTATCAGAAGTCACCTTGAAGAGCATAACTTGATAAATGAATCTCAGCATGGATTCACGAGAGGTCGTTCCTGCCTGACAAACTTACTGACGTTCTTCAATAGAACATTTGAGGCAGTTGACAGTGATAAGGAATATGATATTGTTTATTTGGATTTTAGTAAAGCCTTCGACAGATCATGGTATAGGAGGTAAAGTTCTAGCATGGATTGAGGCATGGCTTACCAATAGAAAGCAGAGAGTTACCATTAATGGAGTGAAATCTGAATGGGGATTAGTCACTAGTGGCGTTCCACAAGGATCAGTTTTAGGCCCTCTCCTGTTCATAATTTACATTAATGACCATGATGAAGGGATTACTAGTGACATGAGTAAGTTTGCTGATGATACAAAGATAGGCCGTATAATTCACTCTGAGGAGGATATCAATGAACTCCAGGACGATTTGAACAAATTAATGTCTTGGTCTGAAAAATGGCAGATGAAGTTTAATGTGGATAAGTGTAAGGTACTTGCCCTTGGTAATGAAAATAACCCTCGAAGCTATAATCTAGGTGAAGTAGAGCTTGGTCATACAGAATGTGAAAAAGACTTGGGAGTCATGGTAAGCAGAAATCTAAAGCCAAGACAGCAGTGCCTTAGTGTGCGCAACAAGGCCAACAGATTACTTGGATTTATCTCAAGAAGTATAAGTAACAGAAGTCCAAAAGTTATTTTACAGCTCTATACATCACTAGTGAGGCCTCATTTAGATTATGCTGCTCAGTTTTGGTCCCCTTACTACAGGATGGACATAGACTCGTTAGAGAACATACAGAGAAGAATGACTAAAATGATTTACTGTGTAAGGAACCTCCCGTATGAAGATAGACTTAAAGCCTTAAATCTCCACTCTCTGGAGAGGCATAGAATGAGGGGAGATATCATTGAAGTGTATAAGTGGATGACGGGCATAAACAAGGGAGACATTAATAAAGTACTGAGGGTGTCGAACCAGGTAAGAACCAGGAATAATGGATTTAAGTTGGATAAATTTAGATTTAGAAAGGACATAGGTAAGTACTGGTTTTCTAACAGAGTTGTAGATGCGTGGAACAGTCTTCCCAGTGGGGTGATAGAGGCTAGGACCTTGGGTAGCTTTAAGAAGAGACTGGACAAATATATGAGTGGGAGGGGCTGGGTTTGATTGGTGTCATGGGGTACGGGAGTTATTTCTTGGGTAGCTTTAGGTAGATGTCGTTTTGATAAGGACCTGCCTCGTATGGGCCAGTAGGCCTTCTGCAGTGTTCCTACATTCTTATGTTCTTATGTTCAGCCTGGAGTCGATGTGTTCAGTCCATCAATTTTGTAGAATGTACAGCATAGGTTGTTGTTGTTAAAGATTCGCCGGTATTCTCCCGGCCCGGGCCCTTCCAAGTGGTGGCCCGGCACTGGCTCCCTGTCTAGGGAGTGTCTGAGACCTAAGTCTCCCATGGGAGGAGGCACAAGTACCCCCCTCATCTTGTGAGCTACAAACTCGGGCTCTGGCACCAACCCTGCCCTAGAAGGGCAAGGCATGGTGTCGATCGTGCTAGCGCTGTGCTCTCCTGTGTGGAGTGCCGTGTGTTGGTGTTCATTTTCATTCATTCATGTTGATTCGCCGGTACTTCCGGCCCAGATCTTCTCCAGACGGTGACCCGGCAGTGGCTCCCCGGGTGGGGGGTGACGATCATCTTCTTTCTTCTTTCTTGGCCCTCCGGTTGGATGGTGTCGTCTTCTTCTATATTGCGCTGACTTCCCCGAAGAGAAGCGCAGTTGGGCAGAGGCAGAAGATAAGTTTCCCCAGCAAAGTGCTGGGGAAACTTATCTTCATGGTGAATGGTCATGGATAGTCGTGCTAGAGGAGGGTACCGTCTTCAAGGTCCCCATTCTGAAGCATCCTGGATTTCCTCTTTGAGGTGTACTCGACTTCCACAAGGTGTTGGGTGAACATTGAAATGGTATAAAATACCGACAGATTGTTAGGTAAGACACATATGCAACAGTTAGGTATCTTTATTTCGAAACGTTTCGCCTACACAGTAGGCTTCTTCAGTCGAGTACAGAAAAGTTGATAGAAGCAGAAGATAGTAATAAAGTTGGTAGAATTACCGACAATATGTAAAGTAAAAGGACACAAGTGCAACTAATGTGACATTTATTGTGGCAACGTTTCGCTCTCCAGGAGCTTTATCAAGCCATTACAAACAATACATGGACACAGAGGGTATATAAAGGCTCAGAGTGAGGTGAATACTAGTGAGGTACCATTTCGATGTTCACTAGTGGTAGTAGTAGTAGCAGTAGTAGTGGTAGTGACAAAAGTAATACAATATGGTAGAGCAATTAATTCGTACATGAGTAAAAGGATATAAAAGCTTTTGTCACTACCACTACTACTACTACTACTACTACTACCACTAGTGAACATCGAAATGGTACCTCACTAGTATTCACCTCACTCTGAGCCTTTATATACCCTCTGTGTCCATGTATTGTTTGTAATGGCTTGATAAAGCTCCTGGAGAGCGAAACGTTGCCACAATAAATGTCAAATTAGTTGCACTTGTGTCCTTTTACTTTACAAGCAGAAGATACTTGAAGACGATGTAATCAGTCCATCACCCTTAAAGTTTTGAGGTGGTCAGTCCCTCAGTCTGGAGAAGAGCATTGTTCCGTTGTCTGAAACAATATTGTTTCAGACAACGGAACAATGCTCTTCTCCAGACTGAGGGACTGACCACCTCAAAACTTTAAGGGTGATGGACTGATTACATCGTCTTCAAGTATCTTCTGCTTCTATCAACTTTTCTGTACTCGACTGAAGAAGCCTACTGTGTAGGCGAAACGTTTCGAAATAAAGATACCTAACTGTTGCATATGTGTCTTACCTAACAAGGTGTTGGGTGTTGGCAGTGAGTAGTCTGGTCATGTCTGCAGTGGTGTATGTAACAGTTTGGTCGTAGGTATACTTGACTGTTCCGTCCTGGAGGTGCTGATGGATTTCTGAAGACAGCATTGTGTTCTTGTACTGCTTGGTTGTGTAGAAGTATACACCCTTCAGGTATCGGACTTGTTGTGGTGCAGCAGTATCAGTGGCACCGTGAGGTGCATCCGCAGTTTCTTGTGTTTTTGCTTTCTTGGCTGGTGGCTGAACTGGTGAAGGCGAGATTTTCGACTGGTCAGTTGCTCTAGCAGTGGATGCAAGCGGTAGTGGACTCTCATTGGTGGGGTTTGCCGACGTCTCAGTGGTCTCTGATTGGTCCATCTCTGTGTTTAGTGGAGATTATGACAGTGGTGATGCTGGTAATATTTGCAGTAGATTTTAGGATCTCAGTGGAAGGTGGTGATGCAGGGAATGTGAGGCCAGGCATGTTATTTAGTTTGAAAAGTTCATTGATGGTGGTGTTGAAGGAACCAGGCTCAGCTGCATTCTGTACATGAGCATACATAATGCAATAAAGAATCTTGGTGGAGTCGGCAGTAGGTGCTGGCAGGGAAGTGGTGGGAGCAGCTTGCGTGGCATGTAGTATCTTGGTAGTGTCTGCTTGAAGCTTGGCGATAGCAGAATATGTGGTTGCTTGTGGGTTAGGTTTCTTTTGTTGTTGTTGTTTCTTGAGCATGTCTTTTCTGGTAGGGCACCTGGCAGCAAGAGTATGGTGGTCATTCTTGCAGTTCAAGCATTTAGGTGGTGAAGCAGTAGCGCAATTCCTGAAGTCATGACCCTCACACCACATTTGTGGTGTGTAAGTATGAGTAACAATTATAGCACTGTGAGATATGTTGGAATTTCTCTGCTTCGATGAAGGCTGGGTTGATGTGGAAGTAGTGAATAGCCAGGCCCTCAGCTCTGGCTGCCATGTTGACGTCACTGAAGGTGACCTTCAGCATGGATGAAGCATTGGGCATTTTAGTAATGAAGTCCACCTTGGCCCAAGGGTTCTTTGCTTCGATAGATGACTTGATTTCTTCAGTGGCCTGTACAGTGATAAGGTTGTCGTGTCGCTTGAGGAACACAGTTCTCCTGGCCCTCAGTGCTGGGGAAGTCAAGACAAGAAATCCCTGGTCTCGTAGAGTGGTAGAAGAAGTAGTGGTAAGTAGTTTCTCAGCCTCTGTGTCGTCTGTACAGACGACAACAAAGGCCTCCTTGAGCGATAAAATCGCATTACATTTGACTTGCAGCCTGCCACTAACGACAGCTGCAAGTGCTAGTTTGGACGACTCATTGGTTGTGCCACTCGCTGGTTTGATCTTTACTCTGTTAGAGTAATGCATCGTGAGTAAGCAGTGCTCTGGTGTGTTGATTTCCGACTGGTCAGTTTTGGTGTCGTGGTGAGAGAAGAAGTGGAGAAGATCGTTTTGGTTGGTGGGTTTTCGATAGACTTTAAAACTTCTACTCTCACCACGACACCAAAACTAAACGTGGTGTAATTATAGGCTTCTTCCTGCGTGCACTCAGAATATGCAGCAATGAGTTTCTTGAAGAAGAACGCACGATAATTGAACAAGTATTTTCTAAACTCCACTATCCTCGTCACTTCATCAGAGTCTGCAGACGACGGGCATTAAACATCTTCAACACACCCAGAGAAGACACTGCCGAGAAGAGATACATAGTCCTCCCCACCAACTCCATTGCCAAACACGTTTCCAACATCTTTTTCAATACCTCATTCCAAGTATCTACCTCCACAACCACGACCATCAAGGACATTACCAGTGATAGACAGGACAAGCTTCCACCCTCTGCAGGGGTATACATAATCCCTTGTAATGACTGCAACAAATTATACGTGGGCGAAACATCAAGGGACCTCCAAACACGTATTTCAGAACACCAATACGCAAGTAGGTCTGACGACACAAGGAATGCCTGTGTACAACACCGTAATTCACACAACCACTTGATAAACTACAGAAACTCAAGACTTATCGCCACAGAAGACAACACTCAATACCGAAGAATCCTGGAATCACTTATTTCTATATCCGACAACTTCAACCAGAATAGTGGCTTCTATAACATAGCTGAACCACTTGCCAAGAAACTTCTTCATCGCTATCCCACATAAGAACACAGGAATGTAAGAACACTGTAGAAGGTCTGCTCACAAACTTATCCAATCTCCTTTCCAAGCTACCCAAGATTTTAGACTCTATAATCCCACTCGGTACATCATCAGATGCAGCATTCTCCACCTGACCTTAGCATTCTGAACCTGACTATAAATACTCGCGTCCCTTCCACCCCAGGTAGATCTGTTTGTGACTTGAAAAAGCCCACTGTGTGGGCGAAACGTAGTCAATAAAGGATCACATTATACTGCATATGTGTTTATATTTCCACTACACTGGGACTTCACTGTTTTCCTGCCAAAACCCATACCACTAACTATTCCTAGTTTAAAGTCCTAACAGCTCCCTCCACTGCAGTTGCCAGTGCCCCCACCCCAGACCTAGATAAGTGAACCCCATCCCTGGCATACATGTCATTTCTGTCATAGAAGAGGTCCCAGTTGTCAATGAATGTTACCGCATTTTCCTTACAGTATTTGTCCAGCCAGCAATTGACACCAATTGCCCTGGACAACTATTCATTTCCAACTCCTCTCCTTGGCAAAATACCACATATGACAGGGTTCCCACCCTTCCTCCTAATTATTTCTATTGCTGACCTATACCTGTTAATCAGGTTTTCACTCCTACATCTGCCAACATCGTTGCCTCCAGCACTGAGACAGATAATAGGATTGCTCCTATTACATAAGAACATAAGAAAGGAGGAACACTGCAGCAGGCCTGTTTGCCCATACTAGGCAGGTTCTTTACAATTCATCCCACTAACAAAACATTTGACCAACCCAATTTTCAATGCTACCCAAGAAATAAGCTCTGATGTGCAAGTCCCACTCAAATCCAACCCCTCCCACTCATGTATTTATCCAACCTAAATTTGAAACTACCCAAAGTCTCATGATGTCATCCAGACGGCTAACAATATCCTCCACCCCATCCCCAGGAAAGCAAACCCTCTGTCTCCTACTCCTGTCCTTCAAGCAGAACGCCCTATCCATATACCTAACTTGTCTATCCCCAACAACAACAATATTCTTGTAAAGTAAAAGGACACAAGTGCAACTAGTGTGACATTTTATTGTGGCAACGTTTCGCTTTATCAATAAAGCTCCTGGAGAGCGAAACGTTGCCACAATAAAATGTCACATTAGTTGCACTTGTGTCCTTTTACTTTACATATTGTCGGTAATTCTACCAACTTTATTACAACAATATTCTTACCTTCCTTGGTGTCGTTCGTCGTGACGTTCCCAGTAGTCGACTCACATTCGTCGGGTAGCACTGAGAATGTATTGGATGTTTCCACAACAGTTTCCACGGCAGTCTCTTTCTTCTTCATCGTTTCTTCCTTTCCATTCGTCTTCTTGATCGTCAACTTCGTTCCCTGCTGTCCAGCCACTGACCGGTTTCCCTTCTTGACCTGAGGACTCAAAACAGGAGGACTACTACGAATCTTCTTGTTTTCCTCGGTCAGTCGCCGAATCTCTATCTTCGCCATCCTCAATTCTTCCTTAAGCTGTTCGTAAAGTTGCTCGATGGAGGGCATCTTGCTTAAATCCGTGTTAACCTGCTTGTGCATGCGTTAACCTGCTTGTGTATGTGTTAACCTGCTTGTGCATATGTTAACCTGCTTTTGCATGTGTTAACCTGCTTGTGCATGTGTTAACCTGCCTGTACATGTGTTAACCTGCTTGTGCATGCGTTAACCTGCTTCTGCATGTGTTAACCTGCTTGTACATGTGTTACCCTGCTTGTGCATATGTTATCCTGCTTGTGCATGCGCCAACCTCACTCTACACTTGTTAACCTAACTTTACACTTGTTAACCTAACTCCACATTTATCCCTCTAACTGAGCATTGATTAAACTGCTAGGCTTGCTCCTAGCTTCCCTCAGCAGCTGCTAGGCCTATCCTCCTAGCTTCCCTCAGCAGAGGCTGGGCGAGGCCAAAGAAAATATGCCTGGCTGAGGTAATTAAGCCCCGAGGAAAACTTTGCATATTTTTTCCCCGGGGAAAATTAACCCAGCATAGGTAAAATACAAATAAGTAAAGAAATAATTAATTGGGAACCCATGGAAGGAATATATAAAAAAAAAAGTGGGCTGGTAAATACGTGTGTGGGCAAGGCAGCGTTGGTAGTGGGCAGCGAGTGGGCGGGTGACTGCGTTACCGAAGCCAGCGTTAGTTTGCGTTGATGAAACCAGTGTTACTTTGCGTTAATGACGCCAACATTAATGAAGACAGCGTTAGTTTGCGTTGATGAAGCCAGCGTTAGTCTGCGTTAATGAAGCCAGCATTAATGAAGACATCGTTAGTTTACATTAATGAAGCTAGCGTTAGTTTGCGTCGAGGAAGCCAACGTTAGTTTTCGTTGATAAACATAAGAACATAAGAAAGGAGGAACACTGCAGCAGGCCTGTTGGCCTATACTAGGCCAAATTTGAAACTACCCAAAGTCCTAGCCTCAATAACCCAACTAGGTAGACTGTTCCACTCATCAACTACCCTATTTCCTAAATCCAAACTTGTCTAATTTAAATCCATTACTGCGGGTTCTCTCTTGGAGAGACATCCTCAAGACCTTATTAATATCCCTTTATTAATACCCATCTAGTAATTTGCCTACATTTGAGGTTAGGCTTATTGGGCGGTAATTTGACGGTAACGACTTGTCCCCTGCTTTAAAAATAGGAATTACATTAGCCATCTTCCACATATCAGACACGACACCTGTTTGAAGAGAAATATTAAAACTATTAGTCAATGGTACACAAAGTTCCATTTTACACTTTAAGAACCCTTGAAAAAAGTTCATCATGGCCCGTGGATTTATTTTGCTTTAACTGGTCTATCTGTTTGATAACCATTTCGTTAGTGACTGTGATATTGCATAATTTATCATCATCAGGCCCACTATAAAATTAATTACTGGGATATTGCTAGTGTCTTCCTGAGTGAAAACCGAGAGGAAATAATTATTAAGAATAGAGCACATTTCATTCTCCTTACCAGTGAGATGCCCAGAGTTATTTTTAAGGGGACCTATCATATCTCTAACTCTTGTTCTATAAACCTGGAAAAAACTTGTTAGGTTAGTTTTCTAATCCCTAGCAACTTTAATTTCATAGTCCCGTTTAGCTTTTCTCATCCCATTTTTAACGTCCCTCTTAATGTCAATATACCGATTCATAAGATGACTCTCACCTCTTCTGATGCGCCTATAAATCTTTTTTTCTGTCCTAAAAGATATCTGAGCCTATTATTCATCCATTTGGGGTCATTTCAGTTAGATCTAATTTCCTTATATGGGATAAATGTCCTTTGGACAGCATGTATTGTGTTAAGAATTCAAATTCAAAGTTTATTCTCTATAAGGATTACAATGCTGAGTTTACAGAAATTTGGTTATTGTTTGGTTTAACATGTAGTAAAATTGAGATTACAGAGTGTACCACTAGAACGCTTAGCATGGCTAGGCATTTCGGGCTGTCATACTGATAGCTCTCTTCGTTACCCCAGTCCACAGATGATAAGTGTTCTGTAAGCCCATTGTAACCTGCTAAGCGAAAATCTAGGGCCAGTACTGAATTATCCCTACTGTCATACTTCCATTCAATGCTAAAGGTAATTGATTTGTGATCGCTTGTGCCGAGTTCCTCTGTAATTTCTAAATTATTAACAAGGGTTTCCTTGTTTGCCAAAACCAAGTCAAGCAGGTTATTTTCCCTTGTAGACTCTGTCACAAACTGTTTCAAAAAACAACCCTGAACTACTTCTAAGAAGTCGTTTGATCCTAAATTCCCAGTCAAGAAATTCCAATCAATATGGCTAAAGTTAAAGTCTCCTAGAATTACTACGTTATCGTGCCTTGTGGCCTTAACAATTTCCTCCCATAGTCGTCTCCCCTGGTCCCAACTAAGTTTGGGGGACGGTATATCACACCTAAAATCAAATATATCTCACCTAAAATCAAACAGTTGTGCTAAGAAAAGAGGAAAAGTAGCTCCAATTCCTCGGGAAAAGAGCCTTTTACCAAGAACAAGGCACGCTCCTTGCAGAGCCCTGGCTTGTATTCCTAACATTACTTTACCTCACCAAAGAATTGCCATGCCAGATATTATTTAATACTGTAAGTATGTGTATGTTACTGTATGTATGTACTGTGTATGTTACTGTAAGTAGGTCTGTAAGACTGTAAGTAGGTCAGCTTGGATAACCAGGCTGGTCGCTGGCACACAACCTGGATAACCAGGCTGGTCGCTGCCACAAACAACCTGGATAACCAAACCTTCAGCATAGATATTTTACTTTATGCTTTAATTCCAGAAGAGAACTCTCAACACCGAGTTCGGGTATGTCGCAGACGTTCCTTACTTGGATAGCTTCAAGTGATAATAATAATAATAATAATAATAATAATAATAATAATAATAATAATAATAATAATAATAATAATAATAATAATAATAATAATAATAATAACAACAACAATAATAATAATAATAATAATAATAACAATAATAATAATAATAATAATAAAGAGACTGTAGGAGTGACTAATACACACACACACACACACACACACACACACACACACACACACACACACACACACACACACACACACACACACACACACACACACACACAAACAAACACACACACACACACACACACACACACACACACACACACACAGAAGGGAGACCCAACGACAATATGAAAGCGACATAGCAGCGAAAGCCAAATCTGACCCGAAGCTGTTATACAGCCACATCAGGAGGAAAACAACAGTCAAGGACCAGGTAATCAGGCTAAGGAAGGAAGGAGGAGAGACAACAAGAAATGACCGTGAAGTATGTGAGGAACTCAACAAGAGATTCAAAGAAGTGTTCACAGAGGAGACAGAAGGGGCTCCAGAAAGACGGAGAGGTGGGGTACACCACCAAATGCTGGACACAGTACACACAACCGAGGAAGAAGTGAAGAGGCTTCTGAGTGAGCTAGATACCTCAAAGGCAATGGAGCCGTATAACATCTCGCCATGGGTCCTGAGAGAGGGAGCAGAGGCGCTATGTGAACCTCTAACAACAATATTCAATGCATCTATCGAAACAGGGAGATTGCCTGAGGCGTGGAAGACAGCGAATGTAGTCTCAATATTTAAAAAAAGAAGACAGACATGAAGCACTAAACTACAGACCAGTGTCACTGACATGTATAGTATGCAAAGTCATGGAGAAGATTATCAGGAGAAGAGTGGTGGAACACCTAGAAAGGAATGGGAAATCCTGTGTCACAAACCTACTGGAGTTCTATGACATGGTGACAGCAGTAAGAGAGAGAGGGGTGGGTGGATTGCATTTTCTTGGACCGCAAGAAGACGTTTGACACAGTTCCACCAAGCAGGGATAACAGGGACCAAGCAGGGATAACAGGGAAGGCGCTACAATGGATCAGGGAATACTTGTCAGGAAGACAGCAGCGAGTCATGGTATATGGCGAGGTGTCAGAGTGGGCACCTGTGACCAGCGGGGTCCCACAGGGATCAGTCCTAGGATCAGTGCTGTTTCTGGTATTTGTGAACGACATGACGGAAGGAATAGACTCCGAAGTGTCCCTGTTTGCAGATGACGTGAAGTTGATGAGAAGAATTCATTCGATCGAAGACCAGGCAGAACTACAAAGGGATCTGGACAGGCTGCAGACTTGGTCCAGCAATTGGCTCCTGGAGTTCAACTGCACTTGAAGATTGGGGAAGGGCAAAGAAGACCACAGACGGAATACAGTCTAGGGGGCAGAGACTACAAACTTCACTCAAGGAAAAAGATCTTGGGGTGAGTATAACATCAGGTACATCTCCTGAAGCGCACATCAACTAAATAACTGCTGCAGCATATGGGCGCCTAGCAAACCTCAGAACAGCATTCCGACATCTTAATAAGGAATCGGTCAGGACCCTGTACACCGTGTACGTTCGGCCCATATTGGAGTATGCGGCACCAGTTTGGAACCCACACCTAGCCAAGCACGTAAAGAAACTAGAGAAAGTACAAAGGTTTGCAACAAGAGTAGTCCCAGAGCTAAGAGGTATGTCCTACGAGGAGAGGTTAAGGGAAATCAATCTGACGACACTGGAGGACGAGAGATAAGGGGGACATGATAACGACATACAAAATACTGAGAGGAATTGACAAGGTGGACAAAGACCGGATGTTTCAGAGATGGGACACAGCAACAAGGGGACACAGTTCGAAGTTGAAGACACAGATGACTCACAGGGATGTTAGGAAGTATTTCTTCAGCCACAGAGTAGTCAGGAAGTGGAATCGTTTGCGAAACAACGTAGTGGAGGCAGAATCCATACATAGCTTTAAGCAGAGGTATGATAAAGCTCACGGTTCAGGGAGAGTGACCTAGTAGCGACCAGTGAAGAGGTGGGGCCAGGAGCTAGGACTCGACCCCTGCAACATCAACTAGGTGAGTACAACTAGGTGAGTACACACACACACACACACACACACACACACACACACACACACACACACACGCTCCTCATTCGGGAATTACACTCTGGCTCTGACATTTTTTAATACAAATGACTTTATGCCTCCGTGCCTGCATTAGAGCAATTGTGTTCCCCTTTCCCCTGTAGAAAGAACCAGTCTTCACTTTTCTGTTAGCATTGTCTGTACGTACACTGTGACGCTCTTCTCTGGCTTTTCACTTAATTCACGACGACAGTTGATGTAGGATATATACATATATATATATATATATATATATATATATATATATATATATATATATATATATATATATATATATATATATATATATATATATATATATATATATTAGCTCAAGGCTAATTTCAACCATCTCTCTTTTGAATACCAGCCTTCACAAGTAGTTTATATAGTAATGAAACCACGAAACAGGTGGTATTGTAACATTAAATAACAGCACCAACCATTCAAGAACTATATCCCCACTTACTGTTAACATTTCTGTCTTTATCCCATCAATTCCAGCTGCTTTTCTTCCCTTCATTCTACCCACTGCGTCAAGCACTTCCCCCACACTCACAACTGGCTCTTCCTCTCTCCTACAAGATGTCATACCTCCCTGCCCAAGGTATGAAATTGCAGCTTCCCTATTATCACGAACATTTAACAGTTCCTCAAAATATTTGCTCTGTCTTCCCGATACTTCCAACTCTCCATCTAATAATCATCTCCTATTTTTAACATTCAAATTCATTACTTGGATTTGACAGTGCCGAATAGGTAAAATTGGTCAATCAGTAAGAATTTAATTAAAATTAAGTCCTTTCTAAAATTTTCTCGTATACGTTTTATATATATATATATATATATATATATATATATATATATATATATATATATATATATATATATATATATATATATATATATATATATATGTATTTATGTTAATGTAAAAATTAATAATTTTGTACAAAAAGAACTTCAGAAAACTTACTTAACCTTATTATAACAAGTGAAATTTAATTTAGCCTAATCCAACTAAATATATTTTAGATAAGTTTACAGTAACTTAATACTAAACAAACACAGTGAAACATATTTTTTTCGTTAGGTTCAGAATGAATTTTGTGAAACTATTGCATACACAAATTTTCGCCAAAATCGCAAGTTTTACCTATTCGGCACGACACACACACACACACACACAAACACACAAATATATATATATATATATATATATATATATATATATATATATATATATATATATATATATATATATATATATAGATATATATATATATATATATATATATATATATATATATATATATATATATATATATATATATATATATATATATATGTATGTATATATATATATATATATATATATATATACATATATATATATATATATATATATATATATATATATATATATATATATATATATGTATGTATATATATATATATATATATATATATATATATATATATATATATATATATATATATATATATATATATATATATATATATATGTCGTGCCGAATATGTAAAACTGGTCAATTAGTAAGAACTCATTTAAAATTAAGTCCTTTCTAAAATTTTCTCTTATACGTTTAAAGATATATGGAATTTCTCTATTCTTTCAGAGTGGTTGTTTTGCATATTTTGAAATCACCTGTTTACTGTGATCTTATTGCATATATATATATATATATATATATATATATATATATATATATATATATATATATATATATATATATATATATATATATATATATATATATATATATATATATATGTCATACCGAATATGTAAAACTGGCCAATTAGCAAGAACTCATTTAAAATTAAGTCCTTTCTGAAATTTTCTCTTATACGTTTAAAGATATATTTTTTTCATTAATGTTAATGTAAAAAAAATAATTTTGCACCAAAAGAATCTTAGAAAACTTACCTAACCTTATTATCACAAGAGCAATTTATTTTAGCCTAACCCAACTAAATATATTTTAAATACGTTTACAGTAATTTACTACTAAACAAACACTATCAAATATATTTTTTTCGTTAGGTTCAGAATGATTTTTGCGAAATTATTGCATACACAAATTTTCACTTGTCCTATATGGCAAGATGAGCGTTGCTATTTAAGCCAAGATCTCAAATTCTGCCTATTCGGCACGACATATATATATATATATATATATATATATATATATATATATATATATATATTTTTTTTTTTTTTTTTTTTTTTTTTATCACACCGGCCGATTCCCACCAAGGCAGGGTGGCCCGAAAAAGAAAAACTTTCACCATCATTCACTCCATCACTGTCTTGCCAGAAGGGTGCTTTACACTACAGTTTTTAAACTGCAACATTAACACCCCTCCTTCAGAGTGCAGGCACTGTACTTCCCATCTCCAGGACTCAAGTCCGGCCTGCCGGTTTCCCTGAATCCCTTCATAAATGTTACTTTGCTCACACTCCAACAGCACGTCAAGTATTAAAAACCATTTGTCTCCATTCACTCCTATCAAACACGCTCACGCATGCCTGCTGGAAGTCCAAGCCCCTCGCACACAAAACCTCCTTTACCCCCTCCCTCCAACCCTTCCTAGGCCGACCCCTACCCCGCCTTCCTTCCACTACAGACTGATACACTCTTGAAGTCATTCTGTTTCGCTCCATTCTCTCTACATGTCCGAACCACCTCAACAACCCTTCCTCAGCCCTCTGGACAACAGTTTTGGTAATCCCGCACCTCCTCCTAACTTCCAAACTACGAATTCTCTGCATTATATTCACACCACACATTGCCCTCAGACATGACATCTCCACTGCCTCCAGCCTTCTCCTCGCTGCAACATTCATCACCCACGCTTCACACCCATATAAGAGCGTTGGTAAAACTATACTCTCATACATTCCCCTCTTTGCCTCCAAGGACAAAGTTCTTTGTCTCCACAGACTCCTAAGTGCACCACTCACTCTTTTTCCCTCATCAATTCTATGATTCACCTCATCTTTCATAGACCCATCCGCTGACACGTCCACTCCCAAATATCTGAATACGTTCACCTCCTCCATACTCTCTCCCTCCAATCTGATATTCAATCTTTCATCACCTAATCTTTTTGTTATCCTCCTAACCTTACTCTTTCCTGTATTCACCTTTAATTTTCTTCTTATGCACACCCTACCAAATTCATCCACCAATCTCTGCAACTTCTCTTCAGAATCTCCCAAGAGCACAGTGTCATCAGCAAAGAGCAGCTGTGACAACTCCCACTTTGTGTGTGATTCTTTATCTTTTAACTCCACGCCTCTTGCCAAGACCCTCGCATTTACTTCTCTTACAACCCCATCTATAAATATATTAAACAACCACGGTGACATCACACATCCTTGTCTAAGGCCTACTTTTACTGGGAAAAAATTTCCCTCTTTCCTACATACTCTAACTTGAGCCTCACTATCCTCGTAAAAACTCTTCACTGCTTTCAGTAACCTACCTCCTACACCATACACTTGCAACATCTGCCACATTGCCCCCCTATCCACCCTGTCATACGCCTTTTCCAAATCCATAAATGCCACAAAGACCTCTTTAGCCTTATCTAAATACTGTTCACTTATATGTTTCACTGTAAACACCTGGTCCACACACCCCCTACCTTTCCTAAAGCCTCCTTGTTCATCTGCTATCCTATTCTCCGTCTTACTCTTAATTCTTTCAATTATAACTCTACCATACACTTTACCAGGTACACTCAACAGACTTATCCCCCTATAATTTTTGCACTCTCTTTTATCCCCTTTGCCTTTATACAAAGGAACTATGCATGCTCTCTGCCAATCCCTAGGTACCTTACCCTCTTCCATACATTTATTAAATAATTGCACCAACCACTCCAAAACTATATCCCCACCTGCTTTTAACATTTCTATCTTTATCCCATCAATCCCGGCTGCCTTACCCCCTTTCATTTTACCTACTGCCTCACGAACTTCCCCCACACTCACAACTGGCTCTTCCTCACTCCTACAAGATGTTATTCCTCCTTGCCCTATACACGAAACCACAGCTTCCCTATCTTCATCAACATTTAACAATTCCTCAAAATATTCCTTCCATCTTCCCAATACCTCTAACTCTCCATTTAATAACTCTCCTCTCCTATTTTTAACTGACAAATCCATTTGTTCTCTAGGCTTTCTTAACTTGTTAATCTCACTCCAAAACTTTTTCTTATTTTCAACAAAATTTGTTGATAACATCTCACCCACTCTCTCATTTGCTCTCTTTTTACATTGCTTCACCACTCTCTTAACTTCTCTCTTTTTCTCCATATACTCTTCCCTCCTTGCATCACTTCTACTTTGTAAAAACTTCTCATATGCTAACTTTTTCTCCCTTACTACTCTCTTTACATCATCATTCCACCAATCGCTCCTCTTCCCTCCTGCACCCACTTTCCTGTAACCACAAACTTCTGCTGAACACTCTAACACTACATTTTTAAACCTACCCCATACCTCTTCGACCCCATTGCCTATGCTCTCATTAGCCCATCTATCCTCCAATAGCTGTTTATATCTTACCCTAACTGCCTCCTCTTTTAGTTTATAAACCTTCACCTCTCTCTTCCCTGATGCTTCTATTCTCCTTGTATCCCATCTACCTTTTACTCTCAGTGTAGCTACAACTAGAAAGTGATCTGATATATCTGTGGCCCCTCTATAAACATGTACATCCTGAAGTCTACTCAACAGTCTTTTATCTACCAATACATAATCCAACAAACTACTGTCATTTCGCCCTACATCATATCGTGTATACTTATTTATCCTCTTTTTCTTAAAATATGTATTACCTATAACTAAACCCCTTTCTATACAAAGTTCAATCAAAGGGCTCCCATTATCATTTACACCTGGCACCCCAAACTTACCTACCACACCCTCTCTAAAAGTTTCTCCTACTTTAGCATTCAGGTCCCCTACCACAATTACTCTCTCACTTGGTTCAAAGGCTCCTATACATTCACTTAACATCTCCCAAAATCTCTCTCTCTCCTCTGCATTCCTCTCTTCTCCAGGTGCATACACGCTTATTATGACCCACTTCTCGCATCCAACCTTTACTTTAATCCACATAATTCTTGAATTTACACATTCATATTCTCTTTTCTCCTTCCATAACTGATCATTTAACATTACTGCTACCCCTTCCTTTGCTCTAACTCTCTCAGATACTCCAGATTTAATCCCATTTATTTCCCCCCACTGAAACTCTCCTACCCCCTTCAGCTTTGTTTCGCTTAGGGCCAGGACATCCAACTTCTTTTCATTCATAACATCAGCAATCATCTGTTTCTTGTCATCCGCACTACATCCACGCACATTTAAGCAACCCAGTTTTATAAAGTTTTTCTTCTTCTCTTTTTTAGTAATTGTATACAGGAGAAGGGGTTACTAGCCCATTGCTCCCGGCATTTTAGTCGCCTCATACGACACGCATGGCTTACGGAGGAAAGATTCTTTTCCACTTCCCCATGGACAATAGAAGAAATAAAAAAGAACAAGAGCTATTTAGAAAAAGGAGAAAAACCTAGATGTATGTATATATATATATGCATGTGCGTGTCTGTGAAGTGTGACCAAAGTGTAAGTAGGAGTAGCAAGATATCCCTGTTATCTTAGCGTGTTTATGAGACAGAAAAAGAAACCAGCAATCCTACCATCATGCAAAACAGTTACAGGTTTTTGTTTCACAGTCATCTGGCAGGACGGTAGTACTTCCCTGGGTGGTTGCTGTCTACCAACCTACTACCTTAATATATATATATATATATATATATATATATATATACATATATATATATATATATATGTCGTGCCGAATAGGCAGAACTTACGATCTTGGCTTAAATAGCAACGCTCATCTTGCCATATAGGACAAGTGAAAATTTGTGTATGCAGTAATTTCACCAAAATCATTCTGAACCTAACGAAAAAAAATATATTTCACTGTGTTTGTTTAGTATTAAATTATTGTAAACAAATCTAAAATATATTTAGTTGGGTTAGGCTAAAATAAATTGTTCGTTTATAATAAGGTTAGGTAAGTTTTCTAAGTTCCTTTTGGTGCAAAATTATAAATTTTTACATCAACATTAATGAAAAAAATACATCTTTAAACGTATAAGAGAAAATTTTAGAAAGGACTTAATTATAAATGAGTTCTTGCTAATTGACCAGTTTTACATATTCGGCACAACATATATATATATATATATATATATATATATATATATATATATATATATATATATATATATATATATATATATATATATATATATATATATATATATATATATATATATATATATATATATATATATATATATACATAAAGAGAGAGAGAGAGAGAGAGAGAGAGACAGACAGACAGACAGACAGAGACAGAGACAGAGACAAAGAGACAAATACATTCCATACATCTGAACCAAAGCAAGGACACTTCCTTAAAAAATTCGGTAACTGCACCATGTAATGAACACATTCATGAACTAACAAAGTCATTAAGACACTTCATTGTAAGGGTTTCTTTTCAAGAAAAATTCTACTCCGAAGCGTAAACTAATTAAGAACTCTCCTATACCTTCAAACTGTAAGGTTCTCTTGTCCTCAACGTGACAGCGTTCATCTTGGTTCAACTGTGGCTCACACAACGTCGAGGAGATCGAGTCCTTTCGGTCAGTCTAATGAATGGGTGAATTCAAAGATTATAACAGTGCCTAATGGATCCCCCATTGAATGTAACATTACTGAATTTTCTTTAATCAAACATGACTCAAGATTCCTTATGGACCAGAACTACGGAACTTATCGGCTAGGTAGCGACTTCTTTGAAAATATCGTTGACAATTGTTTCACTTCAGAGCAAAAGAGACTGAATCAACTGCTTTAATGTGAATATCACCCACCGTGAGACACTGTCCATCGATAACGCATAAAGAAAACAGCCGGGTAAGCGATCACGTCATAGCTCAAAGGCACAATACCGTGACTGGAACAATACACAGATAACCTGAAAATAGAAGAAAGAAGCTTATGACGGCGTTTCGGTCCGACATGTGCCATATACAACATTTACAAGTCAAACTGACTTGTAAATGGTTCAAGTCGGACCGATACGTCATCATAATCTTCCTTAATAACTTAGGACATCCTGTAAAGGTAGGCTGTTTGGGAATACCGACTTGTAATTGATTAAAACACAGGCAGCAATTATAAACCACTTTATTACGATGATATTTTTGTCTGTGCAACAGAGCTTTGTCAAGCCTGAACAAGTCTGGCTTGATAAAATCCGCTGCCCAGGAGTCTGGTTCACTGTACCAGCTGCAAATCTGTCACACGTATGGGGATTTTGTTTCGTTGTCCGCGGTTTTTCGTTTTGTGTCTTTATCTTATGGCGAAACAATGGATTTTTATTCACATATACTGCTGGACTCGACCCCTCTGACTTGGAGCTATTGTTTCCTTAAAGCTTTAAATGTATCTAGTGACCGGAGACAGACGCCCTGATTTATACAGTACTTACACAAACACACACACACACACACACACACACACACACACACACACAGACACACACACACATAAACACACACACACACACACACACACACACACACACACACACACACACACACACACACACACACACAAACACACACACACACACACACACACACACACACACACACACACACACACACACACACACACAAACACACACGCACACATACACTATTCAAAAAGTGAAATAGTCTAGCAAGTGATGTAGTGGAGGAAGGAATCACACATAGCTTTAAGACGAAGTATGATAAAGCTCATGGAGCAGGGAAAGGACCTAGTAGCCATCAGTGAAGAGGCAGTCCTGACTCCCGCAACCACAATTAGGTGAGTACACACACACAAATCAAAAACAACACTGCGACTAGCCGGGGGATCGAACCCGTGTTGTTTTAACCAGCCTCATGGTGAGCGAAAATTCACGACGCTCTAACCAATGGGACCATACACTCCTACAAGCATCACGCGCCCAGCAGAGCTAGGTGTTGAACCGTGATGCGAGGGCATACGATGATGTGGGTGCCTCAGAGCTATTACTGTGGTTACTATAATGTATATATATATATATATATATATATATATATATATATATATATATATATATATATATATATATATATATATATATATATATATATATATATATATATATATATATATATATATATATATATATATATGCAAAACAACCACTCTGAAAGAATAGAGAAATTCCAAGCGCTTTCGTGACTACTCACATTATCAAGGAACTATGAAAGTAAAGCATCCAAGGAAGCTATATAAGGGGTCTGGCCAGCACCTCACTATCAGATCCCACAACGGTTAAACACGTGATGCGCGGCGACCCAACTTGGATAGGTCCTTTGCACAACTCACCCACAAACTATTCTACCCAAGAAAATTTAAAAATTATTATTTGTCCAGTGTATTATTAAATTCTTCCCAAATTCTATTAATTATAAATGGATCTAATTTATATAAACCGAAGGAAATATCCATATTATTGTCATATATTTCCTTCGGTTTATATAAATTAGATCCATTTATAATTAATAGAATTTGGGAAGAATTTAATAATACACTGGACAAATAATAATTTTTAAATTTTCTTTGGTAGAATAGTTTGTGGGTGAGTTGTGCAAAGGACCTATCCAAGTTGGGTCGGCGCGCGTCAGGTGTTTAACCGTTGTGGGATCTGATAGTGAGGTGCTGGCCAGACCCCTTGGATGCTTTACTTTCATAGTTCCTTGATAATGTGAGTAGTCACGAAAGCGCTTGGAATTTCTCTATTCTTTCAGAGTGGTTGTTTTGCATATTCTGAAATCACCTGTTTACTGTGATCTTATTGCATATATATATATATATATATATATATATATATATATATATATATATATATATATATATATATATATATATATATATGTATATATATATATACATATA
The DNA here is from genome assembly GCF_038502225.1 of Cherax quadricarinatus. Taxonomy (NCBI): domain Eukaryota; kingdom Metazoa; phylum Arthropoda; class Malacostraca; order Decapoda; family Parastacidae; genus Cherax; species Cherax quadricarinatus. The sequence continues at coordinate 21,201,545 of NC_091301.1, read as the reverse complement.
TATATATATATATATATATATATATATATATATATATATATATATATATATATATATATATATATATATATATATATATATATATATATATATATATATATATATATATATATATTGGGTAAAAGAGACTTGGGCAGAACCTGTTCATTTAAACAATTTTTAAAAAAATTAAGTCGAATTTTTAACTTGTGGGACTTGATCAGTGCAGAAGAAAACTGGGAAACAAAAGAAATATGATTAGGAAAGCTTATCGAGAACATTCCAAAGAGTCGTGTGGTATCCATTAATGCAATAAGATCACAGTAAACAGGTGATTTCAGAATATGTAAAACAACAAATTCGACTTAATTTTTAAAAAAATTGTTTAAATGAACAGGTTCTGCTCAAGTCTCTTTTACCCAATATCATCCTTGACATGAGAGATCGTCCTTTTGATGATTTTATGAGAATTATTCTTCAGAAACATATTGAAATAACTAAAATACAGGAGAAGGAAGCATTCAAAATATTGAGAAACAAAAAATACTCTTTTAATCAGGCCATTCCATCAGAATGGAAACAGTATGTTGGATCATTGCTATAATAAACTCAGAAGAATTTGTAATGAACTCACAAACAAACTACAAAGAAAATTAGACATTTTAATTGAAAATAGTGATTGGACAAAGCATGCTAATAAAAATTTTGTAATTAACTTATCAGATGAAATTTTAGACAAAAATACAACTGCTGCTCTAGGTTTTGGCCTAAGTTTTGCAACTTCAAAAAAACTTAATGATGTTGAAATTGCAAATCCTTTTGTAACTTTGAAAAATTTTCTGATTTATCCACTGAAGAAATTAATATTAGTAAAGGAATGGTATATAGCTCTATGTTAAAACCAAACATTCCCAATTGCCCTCAAAGATTCTTTAAGTCTTATGATACACTTAATAACAATAAAAATTTGCGCCTAACTAAAGCAGACAAAATAAATGCATTAGTAATTATGAAAGAAAATGATTACCAAGAAAAAATGAATAATCTCTTAGATGATACTGAAGCCAATTCTAAACAGCAATTTCAACAAAACAATAAAACTTCTACTGAAAGGCAAAGATGAATTAGTCAAACAATTTATTTCCACTAATCCATCTTTACCTTACATGCATGGACTAATAAAAACACACAAACAAGGGAATCCAGTCAGACCAATTATTAGCTCCACAGGGTCAGTTTCATATAAATTATCCAAATGGCTTGTTGACATTTTGAGTCCTATTGTTGGCAAAATTTCTAACTTTAATGTTAAAAACAACATAGATTTAGTTGATAAATTTAGCTCCTTGACTGACTTAAATGATTTTAACATGGTTAGTTTTGATGTTACTTCCTTGTTTACGAAAGTTGCTGTTGATGATTTATTAAGTTTCTTACCTGAAGAACTCGTTAATTATGATTTACCATTGCCAGTTCCTACTACCATTAAACTTATTAAACTTTGCATTGTTGATGCAAAATTTGTATTTAATGATAAGTTTTACACTCAGAAGTTTGGTATGGCAATGGGAAATCCTCTTTCACCTGTTCTTAGTAATCTATACATGGAATTTTTTGAAACAAGGCTGCATAACACAATCCTCCCTAATAAAGCCAAATGGTTCAGATATGTTTATGATATTTTGTGTCTTATGCCCACGAATGCAGATATACATCATTTCCTTGGCAAATTAAATAGCTTAGCCCATTCTATAAACTTTAGTGTTGAGATCAAAGAAAATAACTCATTGCCTTTTTCTTGACGTTTTAATCATTAAGAGTAATAATGAATTCAAATTTAAAATTTACAGAAAACCTATAACTGTTCCTATGTCCACTATTATTCTTCACATCAAGATAGAGTTAAACTGTCTGCTTTCTCATCGATGTTTTTGAGGGCTTTACGTATTTGTAGTCCAGAGTTCATAGATGAGGAAATATCCAAAATTTATGAAATAGTTAAAGATTTGAAATACCCAAGAAACGTAATTGATAAATCTTTTAAAATTGCTAGAAATATTTTTTACAATCCAGAAAGAGACAACCAGCCTTATTCAACTAAAAATATGTTGGTTCTCCCTTACCATGAAAACTTGCTTTGTATGCCTTCTCTTCTTAAAACTTTTAATATCAAAGTTGTATTTAAAAATCTTGATACAGTAAAAAAACTTTTGATAAAGAATTCCCCCCAAAATGCTGACGGATGTGTCTATAAGATTCCTTGTAAAATTTGCGATGAAGTTTATTACGGTCAAACTGGTAAAAATCTCGAACTAAGATTAAAACAACATAAATATAGCGTTAGAACTGGACAAGATTCCAATGCTCTATTTATTCATGTGAGAGATTTTAACCATCCAATCGATTTTCAAAAAGTTGAGAAAGTTGTATCAAGCAAGTCCATGGTCGAGAGGAATTGAATCTTGTTTCATAAAAAAACAGTTTTGACAATAATATGAATATTTTTTTGGTTTATATAAATTAGATGCATTTATAATTAATAGAATTTGGGAAGAATTTAATAATACATTGGACAAATAATAAATTTTAAAATTCTTAATTCTTGGGTAGAATAGTTTGTTGGTGGGTTGTCTGAAGGACCTGTCTAGTTGGGCCAGCGGACCTGCTGCAGTGTTCCCTTTCTTATGAGTCGCGCGTCAGGTGTTGCTTTGTTGTGGGATGTGATAGTGAGGTGTTGGCTAGACCCTTTATATGCCTTCCTTTGATGCATTACTTTTAATGTTCCTTGATAATGTGAGTTGTAACGAAAGTGCTTTGAATTTCTCTATTCTTTCACAGTGGTTGTTTCACACACACACACACACACACACACATACACACACACACACACACACACACACACACACACACACACACACACTCACACACACACACACACACACACACACACACACACACACACACACACACACACTCACACACACACACACACACACACACACACATATATATATATATATATATATATATATATATATATATATATATATATATATATATATATATATATATATATATATATATATATATATATATATATATATATATATATATATATATATATATATACATAAATATAATTCACATATGTTGTAGGATTACAGATAATTCAGATTACAATGACTTCAGAGAATACAACAAGGTTTCTTACCTGACAATGGTTCCTAAGCTCATTGCGCCTGCTTTCCGGTCTTAAACTTGACGTCCTGATTGACCGGGTGATCAGTCAGGCTAACTGGTGTTCGCTCTGTGTGGTCCAGTTTAGGCAGTACGGCCCGGCTTCCCAAACCTTTAAGCACACGTCTACCGCTGCTAGACAAGGATGAGTGGTAGGCTCACCGCAGCGGTCATCATGTTTCCACAACAGCAGGGCCCTTGATGGGACATCAAAAGCAATGACTCTGATGTAATCCAATTTGTTATAAAAAGTAAATGTTGTTTCCACCAAATGGGTGGCATAATTTATCATATAAATTAGCCACGGGGTAACCCGGTGGAAAGTATACACTCCATTTGTTTTCAATTTAGTTTAGATGTCCCCCCGAGCACTGGATGTGTGCACTGTCTCGTTGATGGAGGCAACCAGTGCCCAGATTTGCTTTTATCATATATATATATATATATATATATATATATATATATATATATATATATATATATATATATATATATATATATATATATATATATATATATATATATATATATATATATATATATATATATATATATGTGTGTGTGTGTGTGTGTGTGTGTGTGTGTAGATCAAGTATTTACATTGAAGCATATATGTGAACAGTATTTAGATAAAGGTAGGGAAGTTTTTATTGCATTTATGGATTTAGAAAAGGCATATGATAGAGTGGATAGAGGAGCAATGTGGCAGATGTTGCAAGTATATGGAATAGGTGGTAAGTTACTAAATGCTGTAAAGAGCTTTTATGAGGATAGTGAGGCTCAGGTTAGGGTGTGTAGAAAAGAGGGAGAATACTTCCCGGTAAAAGTAGGTCTTAGACAGGGATGTGTAATGTCACCATGGTTGTTTAATATATTTATAGATGGGGTTGTAAAAGAAGTAAATGCTAGGGTGTTCGGGAGAGGGGTGGGATTAAATTATGGGGAATCAAATTCAAAATGGGAATTGACACAGTTACTTTTTGCTGATGATACTGTGCTTATGGGAGATTCTAAAGAAAAATTGCAAAGGTTAGTGGATGAGTTTGAGAATGTGTGTAAAGGTAGAAAGTTGAAAGTGAGCATAGAAAAGAGTAAGGTGATGAGGGTATCAAATGATTTAGATAAAGAAAAATTGGATATCAAATTGGGGAGGAGGAGTATGGAAGAAGTGAATGTTTTCAGATACTTGGGAGTTGACGTGTCGGCGGATGGATTTATGAAGGATGAGGTTAATCATAGAATTGATGAGGGAAAAAAAGGTGAGTGGTGCGTTGAGGTATATGTGGAGTCAAAAAACGTTATCTATGGAGACAAAGAAGGGAGTGTATGTAAGTATAGTAGTACCAACACTCTTATATGGATGTGAAGCTTGGGTGGTAAATGCAGCAGCGAGGAGACGGTTGGAGGCAGTGGAGATGTCCTGTCTAAGGGCAATGTGTGGTGTAAATATTATGCAGAAAATTCGGAGTGTGGAAATTAGGAGAAGGTGTGGAGTTAATAAAAGCATTAGTCAGAGGGCAGAAGAGGGGTTGTTGAGGTGGTTTGGTCATTTAGAGAGAATGGATCAAAGTAGAATGACATGGAAAGCATATAAATCTATAGGGGAAGGAAAGAGGGGTAGGGGTCGTCCTCGAAAGGGTTGGAAAGAGGGGGTAAAGGAGGTTTTGTGGGCGAGGGGCTTGGACTTCCAGCAAGCGTGCATGAGCGTGTTAGATAGGAGTGAATGGAGACGAATGATACTTGGGACCTGACGATCTGTTGGAGTGTGAGCAGGGTAATATTTAGTGAAGGGATTCAGGGAAACCGGTTATTTTCATATAGTCGGACTTGAGTCCTGGAAATGGGAAGTACAATGCCTGCACTTTAAAGGAGGGGTTTGGGATATTGGCAGTTTGGAGGGATATGTTGTGTATCTTTATACGTATATGCTTCTAAGCTGTTGTATTCTGAGCACCTCTGCAAAAGCAGTGATAATGTGTGAGTGTGATGAAAGTGTTGAATGATGATGAAAGTATTTTCTTTTTGGGGATTTTCTTTCTTTTTTGGGTCACCCTGCCTCGGTGGGAGACGACCGACTTGTTGAAAAAAAAAAAATATATATATATAAACCAGTAGGAGTCATACAACACCTGGGAAATGAGACACTCAGGTTTCATTCAAGGGAGGGAGATAAGGGTAGCCACAGTTCATTGGATCAAGAGCACTTCAGCAGTCTCAAGTCACTGTTCCTGAAGGTCGAGTAGGGTGAGGAAGGGAAAGAAAGGTACAAAGTTTCGACTAACTGATCTGTGTAGAGCGTAAAGACACACAAGACCCATGTTAGGCATGGCCACCTTGCATCCACCCATATCCAACTCATGTACGTACTTATTCATCCCTTATTCAAATCTACACAAGGTTTTCGTTTCAGTGAAAGAGAGGAAGAGACAGTATGACACAGAGGTAACATTTGACATATATAGATAGACGGGGAGAGACACTGAGATAGACACGGAATTGCTGCTGGATGTACAACAAAGAACGACGACAATGACGCATAGAGACAAGCGTTTGGGGTATCTCTCTCTCTCTCTCTCTCTCTCTCTCTCTCTCCACAAAGTTTCTAGGAAATTTCACTCCTGGTAATTAGATTCCCAGTCAGTTTTACATTAGCTTATTTAAATCATTTTTTAAAACGTTTATAAAAACACTGTGTTCGACTTTCAGCTGACAGCAACAGATGGTCGACTTAAACTGCGCCTCGCCTTCGATAGTTGCTATGTCCAGTCGTTCAGCAATTGTCGAACATTAATATAAATTATTTTAATTCATTAATTTTTATTGAATATTTTAAATAAATGGATTTTTTTATTGTTAATTCTTTATATAGGGGAGGGGTGGAATTATCGCCAGTGAAATTAACAGCGAGTTCAATTGCTGGGAGTCATTTTAACGGAAGTGAAATTACCGGTCACCCTTCAGAATATATGCATACCGGTCACTATCTCTATCTTCACAGCATATACTCCTGTTACTGCCTCTCTTCATAACATATATTGATGTTTAACATATATTGATGTTAATGCCTCTCCTCATAACATATACTGATGTTACTGCCTCTCTTCATAACATATATTCCTGTTACTGCCTCTCCACATAACATATACTGAAGTTACTGCCTCTCTTCATAACATATACTGATGTTAACTGATGTTACTGCCTCTCTTCATAACATATACTGATGTTAACTGATGTTACTGCCTCTCTTCATAACATATACTGATGTTAACTGATGTTACTGCCTCTCTTCATAACATATACTGATGTTAACTGATGTAACTGCCTCTCTTCATAACATATACTGATGTTACTGCCTCTGCCTTCACAGCATATAAACCAATCACTGTCTCTCTTCACAATATATACACACGTTACTACCTCTATCTACACATAATGCATACCAGTTATTGCTTCTGTCTTCATTTAATATATAATATTTACTGTGTATATCTCCACAACATATATACCAGTCACTGCCTTCATTTCCACATCCCATATACCAGTCACTACTCACCTCTAATTTCCTTCCTTCTCAATTTGTCTCACATCATTTTTTTAACAAATTTATAAAATACTCAATGGATAGTTTTTGCCTCTTTGGATTCTTGGGAGAGTGCTAAACCCGTAGTGGGTTAATTAGCACCTGGGCAATAATATATATATATATATATATATATATATATATATATATATATATATATATATATATATCCACGAACGAGTGGTATTGAATCAATAACAACATTATAACTAGCCGAGGATTCGAACCCATGTCGTTTTGGCCTTCCTCATGGTTAGCGAAAATCACACATGACGCTCTAATCCACTGGACCACGCAATCCTCCAATAATCAACCACCCAGCAGAGCTAGGTGTTTTACATTGATCCGAGGACATACGTTTAAATATTTTTTTTCATTTATGTTAATGTAAAAATTAATAATTTTGTACCAAAAGTACCTTAGAAAACTTACCTAACCTTATTATAACCAGCGCAATTTAATTTACTCTAATCCAACTAAATATATTTTAGATAAGTTTACAATAATTTAATAATAAACACAATGAAATATATATTTTTTTCGTCAGGTCCAGAATGATTTTTGCGAACTTATTGCATACACAAATTTTCGCTTGCCTTATTCGGCAAGAAGAGCGTATATAAGGTCGCACCAGTTCCCTGGATGAGGAGACGTTTACCAGCGTCAAGGCCCCCCCTATGTTGACGTAAAGTTCGTATTTTAGAGTGAAAGTAAATATTTTTATATTCTGCATCTGGTGAAGGGAATTAAATTTAACGAATTGCACTACGATCCCCATCCTCGGATCAGACTTGTCTGCCACCTCTCATTCTTCAAAGTTGTACGACCTGTGGCATCTTTTGGTAGTCACAATTTAAATACACTTCAGTGTTCTTGTTTTATACTCGTATAGTGATTAAAATTGCTTTAATCTATAGAATGCTAAGACTTTCCTTAGAGTGACAAGACTTTCTTTACAGGTTGCCAAGACTTTCCTTGAAGCGTGCCAATATTTTCTTTGAAACGTGCCAATATTTTCTTTGAAATGTGCCAATATTTTCTTTGAAGTGTGCCAATTCCCAGAGGGCCAAGACTTTATAGCGTCTCAAGACCTATCCTTACATCGTGTCAAGACTTTCTGTAGAGTGTGCCAAGACTTTTACCGTAGCGTGCCAGGATTTTCACATAGCATGCCAAAACTCATTATAACGTTCCAAGCCTTTCGTTACAGCGTTCCAAGACTTTCATTATATCATACCAAAACTCATTATAGAGCGCTATCATCATAAGGCCATTGTCACCGTGTTATACCTTCTAGTATAATCCGCTTTCCAATTAGCAATCGAATACTTCAAAGCAATCCACACAGAGGATATATTCTAAATCAGAAAAAGTATTCCCGCAATAAGAAACTATTCCTGCCAAGTATATTCATGGGGGAAGTATTTTCTACGAAGGAATTTCTCCCTCACTGGAAATATATATATATACCAACGAAGAGGAGATATATATTTTATTCGAAGAAATTATTCGTATGCAGAGAATATTTTTGGGAGAAAGTATTTATTTACATCAAAAATATTTACGTAAACAAAAAAAGTATTTCTACACAGAAAAAAAAATATTCCAGCAAAACATATTCCAGTATAGAAAACATTACTACATGCAGAAAATATTCCAACACAAAGAAAATATTCTACACAAAAAATATTCCAACAGCAAATATTCGTAAACAGAAAATTCTAAGGTAGAAAATATTCGTACGCAAAATATTCCATCACGCAGAGAATATTCCATGACACGGAAAATATTGTTATACACAAAAAATATTTCTATACACAGAAAGTATTCCCACACAGAAAATATTCCAAATTTTCTGATAGCAACCTAACATTCAGAACTGGCCAAAAAGACTTAAAAAAAACATAACAGCCTAATTCCCTGACACCGGTCTACATAACAGCTGAAAAACAGCACTAAAAATACTTTGACCCTTTAATATCACTCAGGTGAAAATCACTCAGGTGATTACTCAGGTGGATATTGCTCAGGTAAATATTGCTCAGGTGAATAATGTAAAGGAGTAATTGATTTTTTCTAACGTTACGACTAGAGAGAGAGAGAGAGAGAGAGAGAGAGAGAGAGAGAGAGAGAGAAAGCCAGTTTACGTATCTCTAACCTCTCGTAGGATATTCAAGTACTTTCTTTGTCTAAGGATACTTTCTCTGTCATAGGATATTCAAGTACTTTCCTTGTCTAAGTTATGCCAAGTTTCTAAACTTGGCATAACTTAGACAAGGAGCTACTGAACACTCATAGCTTATACAAAGAGCTACTGAGCACACCATAACTTCTCCATGCAGTTTCTGCACCTATCACGGCGTGAACAAGCAGTGTCTGCAAGCTGTCAAAGCATGCACAGTTACAGGCAGTTTCTCCACCTGTCATTACACGGACAAGCAGCTTCTGAGACTGAGTAGATTCATCGCCCTCTCAAGCAACTGTTCTTCCCTTCATAGCACACACAAACAGTTTACGAGATTTCCATAGGAATTTTTGTAGAGGAGAGTTATTAAATGGAGAGTTAGAGGTATTGGGAAGATGGAGGGAATATTTTGAGGAATTGTTAAATGTTGATGAAGATAGGGAAGCTGTGATTTCGTGTATAGGGCAAGGAGGAATAACATCTTGTAGGAGTGAGGAAGAGCCAGTTGTGAGTGTGGGGGAAGTTCGTGAGGCAGTAGGTAAAATGAAAGGGGGTAAGGCAGCCGGGATTGATGGGATAAAGATAGAAATGTTAAAAGCAGGTGGGGATATAGTTTTGGAGTGGTTGGTGCAATTATTTAATAAATGTATGGAAGAGGGTAAGGTACCTAGGGATTTGCAGAGAGCATGCATAGTTCCTTTGCATAAAGGCAAAGGGGACAAAAGAGAGTGCAAAAATTATAGGGGGATAAGTCTGTTGAGTATACCTGGTAAAGTGTATGGTAGAGTTATTATTGAAAGAATTAAGAGTAAGACGGAGAATAGGATAGCAGGTGAACAAGGAGGCTTTAGGAAAGGTAGGGGGTGTGTGGACCAGGTGTTTACAGTGAAACATATAAGCGAACAGTATTTAGATAAGACTAAAGAGTTTTTTTGTGGCATTTATGGATTTGGAAAAGACGTATGACAGGGTGGATAGGGGGGCAATGTGGCAGATGTTGCAGGTGTATGGTGTAGGAGGTAGGTTACTGAAAGCAGTGAAGAGTTTTCACGAGGATAGTGAGGCTCAAGTTAGAGTATGTAGGAAAGAGGGAGATTATTTCCCAGTAAAAGTAGGTCTTAGACAAGGATGTGTGATGTCACCGTGGTTGTTTAATATATTTATAGATGGGGTTGTAAGAGAAGTAAATGCGAGGGTCTAGGCAAGAGGCGTGGAGTTAAAAGATAAAGAATCACACATAAAGTGGGAGTTGTCACAGTTGCTCTTTGCTGATGACACTGTGCTCTTGGGAGATTCCGAAGAGAAGTTGCAGAGGTTGGTGGATGAATTTGGTAGGGTATGCAAAAGAAGAAAATTAAAAGTGAATACAGGAAAGAGTAAGGTTATGAGGATAACAAAAAGACTAGGTGATGAAAGATTGGATATCAGATTGGAGGGAGAGAGTATGAAGGAGGTGAATGTATTCAGATATTTGGGAGTGGACGTGTCAGCGGATGGGTCTATGAAAGATGAGGTGAATCATGGAATTGGTGAGGGGAAAAGGGTGAGTGGTGCACTTAGGAGTCTGTGGAGACAAAGAACTTTGTCCTTTGAGGCAAAGTGGGGAATGTATGAGAGTATAGTTTTACCAACGCTCTTATATGAGTGTGAAGCATGGGTGATGAATGTTGCAACGAGGAGAAGGCTGGAGGCAGTGGAGATGTCATGTCTGAGGGCAATGTGTGGTGTGAATATAATGCAGAGAATTCGTAGTTTGGAAGTTAGGAGGAGGTGCGGGATTACCAAAACTGTTGTCCAGAGGGCTGAGAAAGGGTTGTTGAGGTGGTTCGGACATGTAGAGAGAATGGAGCGAAACATAATGACTTCAAGAGTGTATCGGTCTGTAGTGGAAGGAAGGCGGGGTAGGGGTCGGCCTAGGAAAGGTTGGAGGGAGGGGGTGAAGGAGGTTTTGTGTGCGAGGGGCTTGGACTTCCAGCAGGCATGCGTGAGCGTGTTTGATAGGAGTGAATGGAGACAAATGGTTTTTAATACTTGACGTGCTGTTGGAGTGTGAGCAAAGTAACATTTATGAAGTGATTCAGGGAAACCGGCAGGCCGGACTTGAGTCCTGGAAATGGGAAGTACAGTGCCTGCACTCTGAAGGAGGGGTGTTAATGTTGCAGTTTAAAAACTGTAGTGTAAAGCACCCTTCTGGCAAGACAGTGATGGAGTGAATGATGGTGAAAGTTTTTCTTTTTCGGGCCACCCTGCCTTGGTGGGAATCGGCCAGTGTGTTAATAAAATAATATAATAATACATTTCCTGTACCTGTTATAGAAATACAAACATTTCCTGTACTTTTTATAACAATACAAATATTTCCTATACCTATTACAGCGGTACAAACAGTTCCTGTACCTGTTATAGCTCTACAAACAGCTCCTGTACCTGTTATATCAGTGCAAACAGTTCCTGTACCTGTTATAGCGGTACAAACAGTTCCTGTACCTGTTATATCAATACAAACAGTTCCTGTACTTGTTATAGCGGTACAAACAGTTCCTGTACCTGTTATATCAATACAAACAGTTCCTGTACTTGTTATAGCGGTACAAACAGTTCCTGTACCTGTTATATCAATACAAACAGTTCCTGTACCTGTTATAGCGGTACAAACAGTTCTTGTACCTGTTATATCAATACAAACAGTTCCTGTACCTGTTATAGCGGTACAAACAGTTCCTGTACCTGTTATGTCAATACAAACAGTTCCTGTACCTGTTATAGCGGTACAAACAGTTCCTGTACCTGTTATATCAATACAAACAGTTCCTGTACCTGTTATAGCGGTACAAACAGTTCCTGTACCTGTTATAGCTGTACAAACAGTTCCTGTACCTGTTATATCAGTGCAAACAGTTCCCGTACCTGTTATAGCGGTACAAACAGTTCCTGTACCTGTTATATCAGTGCAAACAGTTCCCGTACCTGTTATAGCGGTACAAACAGTTCCTGTACCTGTTATAGCGGTACAAACAGTTCCTGTACCTGTTATGTCAATACAAACAGTTCCAGTACCTGTTATAGCGGTACAAACAGTTCCTGTACCTGTTATAGCGGTACAAACAGTTCCTGTACCTGTTATATCAATACAAACAGTTCCTGTACCTGTTATAGCGGTACAAACAGTTCCTGTACCTGTTATATCAGTGCAAACAGTTCCCGTACCTGTTATAGCGGTACAAACAGTTCCTGTACCTGTTATAGCTGTACAAACAGTTCCTGTACCTGTTATATCAGTGCAAGCAGTTCCCGTACCTGTTATAGCGGTACAAACAGTTCCTGTACCTGTTATATCAGTGGAAACAGTTCCCGTACCTGTTATAGCTGTACAAACAGTTCCTGTACCTGTTATAGCGGTACAAACAGTTCCTCTACCTGTTATGTCAATACAAACAGTTGCTGTACCTGTTATAGCGGTACAAACAGTTCCTGTACCTGTTATATCAATACAAACAGTTCCTGTACTTGTTATAGCGGTACAAACAGTTCCTGTACTTGTTATAGCGGTACAAACAGTTCCTGTACCTGTTATATCAATACAAACAGTTCCTGTACCTGTTATAGCGGTACAAACAGTTCCTGTACCTGTTATATCAATACAAACAGTTCCTGTACCTGTTATAGGGGTACAAACAGTTCCTGTACCTGTTATATCAATACAAACAGTTCCTGTACTTGTTATAGCGGTGCAAACAGTTCCTGTACCTGTTATATCAATACAAACAGTTCCTGTACCTGTTATAGCGGTACAAACAGTTCCTGTACCTGTTATATCAATACAAACAGTTCCTCTACCTGTTATATCAATACAAACAGTTCCTGTACTTGTTATAGCGGTACAAACAGTTCCTGTACCTGTTATATCAATACAAACAGTTCCTGTACCTGTTATATCAATACAAACAGTTCCTGTACCTGTTATAGCGGTACAAACAGTTCCTGTACCTGTTATAGCTGTACAAACAGTTCCTGTACCTGTTATATCAGTGCAAACAGTTCCAGTACCTGTTATAGCGGTACAAACAGTTCCTGTACCTGTTATAGCGGTACAAACAGTTCCTGTACCTGTTATGTCAATACAAACAGTTCCAGTACCTGTTATAGCGGTACAAACAGTTCCTGTACCTGTTATAGCGGTACAAACAGTTCCTGTACCTGTTATATCAATACAAACAGTTCCTGTACCTGTTATAGCGGTACAAACAGTTCCTGTACCTGTTATATCAGTGCAAACAGTTCCCGTACCTGTTATAGCGGTACAAACAGTTCCTGTACCTGTTATAGCTGTACAAACAGTTCCTGTACCTGTTATATCAGTGCAAGCAGTTCCCGTACCTGTTATAGCGGTACAAACAGTTCCTGTACTTGTTATAGCGGTACAAACAGTTCCTGCACCTGTTATATCAATACAAACAGTTCCTGTACCTGTTATAGCGGTACAAACAGTTCCTGTACCTGTTATATCAATACAAACAGTTCCTGTACCTGTTATAGCGGTACAAACAGTTCCTGTACCTGTTATATCAATACAAACAGTTCCTGTACTTGTTATAGCGGTGCAAACAGTTCCTGTACCTGTTATATCAATACAAACAGTTCCTGTACCTGTTATAGCGGTACAAACAGTTCCTGTACCTGTTATATCAATACAAACAGTTCCTGTACCTGTTATAGCGGTACAAACAGTTCCTGTACCTGTTATATCAATACAAACAGTTCCTGTACTTGTTATAGCGGTACAAACAGTTCCTGTACCTGTTATATCAATACAAACAGTTCCTGTACCTGTTATAGCGGTACAAACAGTTCCAGTACCTGTTATAGCGGTACAAACAGTTCATGTACCTGTTATAGCGGTACAAACAGTTCCAGTACATGTTATATCAATGCAAACAGTTCCTGTACCTGTTATAGCTGTACAAACAGTTGCTGTACCTGTTATATCAGTGCAAACAGTTCCTGTACCTGTTATAGCGGTACAAACAGTTCCTGTACCTGTTATATCAATACAAACAGTTCCTGTACTTGTTATAGCGGTACAAACAGTTCCTGTACCTGTTATATCAATACAAACAGTTCCTGTACCTGTTATAGCGGTACAAACAGTTCCTGTACCTGTTATAGCGGTACAAACAGTTCCTGTATTTGTTACAGCATTATTGACAAGCAGAATCTCTTCCTATCATAACGTGAACAAGGGATTGGACGTCGGTGCTGGCAATTAACGAGCCCCCCAAAAAATGTTTATTTTATATTTTTTTTCTCCCAACATTATAATTAAATCTTTAATGTAAAATTAATTAATTAGATCCATAGGAGTAGTTTTGTTAGCAACGTAACGGCAAGCGGCGTTGCTAATTAGTACGCTTATTAAATGTATTAATTGCAATGTTGCAGGCTAATGATTCGTGTTTTTATTTTTAGAGTCGGTATTCGTCACGGCTGGTTGTGTCAGGCGCGAGCAAAATATTCCGTCTGGTTGACTGACTAGAGCCCTGATTGACTGACTAGAGCCCTGGTTGACTGACTAGAGCCCTGGTTGACTGACTAGAGCCCTGGTTGACTGACTAGAGCCCTGATTGACTGACTAGAGCCCTGGTTGACTGACTAGAGCCCTGGTTGACTGACTAGAGCCCTGGTTGACTGACTAGAGCCCTGGTTGACTGACTAGAGCCCTGGTTGACTGACTAGAGCCCTGGTTGACTGACTAGAGCCCTGTCAGTGATAGGCAGTGATAGTCACTGATAGTAAGAGAATAGTTGTCGCCTGTGGTCACCAAGCGGCCTCAACGTACCAGACCTGTGATTGCATATGTGTACAAAATTACGATAAAACGTAATGCGACGTGTATTATTGTTATTAAAAAATTATGAATAATAATAGTAATATTTTAATTTTATTATTATTATTATTATTATTATTATTATTATTATTATTATTATTATTATTATTATTATTATAAACTGAAGCAACAGTAGAAGTAAATCATTTATAATTATAATGATGGGAAATATAATAATTATAATAAGTTAAATATTTTTAAATATAATTGCAATTGAGTAATTGCACCTAGTTAACTATAATAAGGTGATTACGATGCCATTATACCTTAGTAAGTATACTTAGGAAATCATAACTAGGCAATTATACTTAATTACAACTAGGCAATTATGCTTAGATGATTACTAGGTAACGAGGCAGGGTCGTAATAGCCAGAAGACACAAAGCACTGATGAAGCACCTGGGTAATGTCAGCCTCGTCTCTGAGGGAGGATAATATCCGGAGCATTTACAAACATTATCTCTTAGTCTACAGCAGGATTCCGACCGGCGTACTCTGCTGTGGACCGAGAGATAATGCTTGTAAATAGATTCGCCCGTTATGCGAATTGCTGAGCATCCAGAGCACGTTGAGACCTGTTGATGACCAGAGCCCGGCACCCTAACCCTCCGGTATATATATGTGTGGGGGGGACGGGGGTAGGTTGGTAGAAGGAAAGGGAAGAAGTACCCGTTTCACCCGCATCTACACACACACTCACACCCACATCCTCATCCTTCTGGTCTCACCCACACCTACATCAACACCACTCATGCTCTCACTAAACACTGTAACACTGATATTTAATTTTTTGGGTCTCGACTTTATGAGAATCACCCGCCTAGTATCGCCGAGTATAAAATATTAGTGTATAGATTTACACTCGTATACATATATGAGTGAGTAATTCATAAGTGCGCGAATAAATACGCGGTATGTATATGTATATACATACGTACATAAATCACAATAATCGTATGATTGCATATATATATACAAAAATACGACAGCGAAAATAGGAAAAGCACCTGAGAGCTTTCATGTGCTTACACACATGTCTTCAGAAGAATATATATGGCTTTTAAACCAGGCTAGCCAGCTTACGAGGCATTCTGTGGCTGAGTGGTGTAGAGCGTCACTTTGGGAACTTTGCCAGTTTCCCTGTAGTGGGATGGAATCCTCCTGACTGCAGTCTTTTTCTGTGTATACCAGCTTGTTTCTGCGTAGTGCATTGAGATAAAAATCGCTTGTGAGGTCAGAACATACAGGAGGATATCGAAATAGTTTGAAGCCATGCTTGAGGCCCAATGATATATATATATATATATATATATATATATATATATATATATATATATATATATATATATATATATATATATATATATATATATATATTGAGAGAGTGTTGTAGCACTGGTAGTCATAACAAAAATAGCATGTAAATGGAAACACTTCGTGGATTGTAGTGTAGCGAAAAGGTAAACAGAATATCAAGAGTGAAGCGGAGTGGTGTGAGCGTTCTGCCTTTTACCTCTGGCACTGAAGGGCCCCTTGTGTCTCTCCCATCATGGCCCCACGTGTCTCGCCCACCAGGGTCCCTTGTGTGTCTCTCACCTACCAGGGTCCCTTGTGTGTCTCTCACCTACCAGGGTCCCTTGTGTGTCTCTCACCTACCAGGAGCCCCTTGTGTCTCTAATCCTTGACCAGGCTTCCAGGTGGATCAGGGACTGATGAATCAGGCTGTTGCTGCTGGCCGAACGCTGTCCAACGTAGGAACCATAACCCGGCTGATCGGATACTGACTTTAGGTATCTGTCCAGTTAACTCTTGAAGACACCCAGGAGTTTGTTGGTCATTCCCCTTATGTTTTATGGAAAGCTTCTGAACAGTCCTGAACCACGGACATTTACTGTGTTTTCTCCTTGTGTACTCATAGCACTCCTGCTTTTCTTTGGGGGTATGTTGCAACGTCTGCCTAGTCTTTTGATTTCGTAAGGAGTGATTTCTATGTGCAGATTTGGGACCAGTCCCTCTAGGATTAACTGAGTATAGATCATGAAGATTATGATCTTTCTCGCCTGCGTTCCAGGGAGTACATGTCAAGGGATTTCAAACGTTTCTAGTAATTAAGGTGCTTGACTGAACTTACACGAGCAATAAAGGTTCTCTGTACATTCTCTAGATCTGCGATTTCACCTGCCTTGAAATCTGGGTGACAGAGAACATGGGTCTTGAGCGTGGGGGGAGGGGAGGACTCTGGGATGAGGAACAGAGATCCTGAGTGTCGGGGATGAGTGTGAGGCGGCTTAACGAACCAACAAGACAATCCGATCCGGATGGACAGGTATGGTCCGTTTCGCCAGCCAGGTATTTTCTCCCCATATAAAATACATCAAGTTCCTGCACACGATGGGTAGCTAAAATGTTCTGATTCCCACAGATGTGCAGCAAGTCAAGTCAAGCTACTCGCCAGTAATCCAGGGTTATCACTGGAAGAAAAAAAACGCAATCGGAGAAATTAGAATGAAAAATTCTTAGAATTCACTGAAAATGAATCTGCTTTTTTTTTTTTTTTTTTTTTTTTTGAATTTGCTGTTTTATTTTCCTGTTTGGCAAATTAAGGGGGGCGGTGTTTTATATACGTGCACGCATGCACTACAAACACAGTTACACACACACACACACACACACGAGAGAGGTTAGGGGAAATCGACCTGACGACACTGGAGGACAGGAGGGATAGCGGAGACATGATAAGAACATATAAAACACTGATAGGAATTGACCAGGTGGATTGAGACAGGTTGTTTGAGAGATGGGACACAACATGAAGGAGTCACAACTGGAAGTTGAAGACTCAGATGAGTCACAGGGATGTTGGGAAGTATTTCTTCAGTCATAAAGTTGTCAGAAAGTGAAACATTCTGGAGAATGATGCAGTGGAAGCAAGATCCATATATAACTTTAAGAAGAGGTATGATAAAGCTCATGGAGCAAGGAGATTGATGTATTAGCGACTAGTGAAGAGGCGGGGCCAGGAGCTGTAAATCGACCCCTGCAACCACAATTAGGTGAGTAAACACATACACGAACACAGTGTAACGACCATACCCACCAGAGCAAAAGTTTAGATTTCTTCCTGAACAACGGTAGTGTAATGGCCTTAACCAACAGAGCAACAGTTTAGGGTTCTTCCTGAACAACGGTAGTTTGATGGCCTTGCCCAAACAGAGCAACAGATTAGTCTCTCCTTTATCACCGGCAGTGTGGACAGTGACGAGACTGTGTTACGATCAATGGTCACCAAAGGGCCACGAATTACCTACTTTAAAGTCAATGGATGAGGAATATAGCTAAGTTCTGTCGTCTGGCAGTCGTTCACTGATATGAAAGCCAATTTATTTTAAAATAGCCACAAATACTAGGAAGATAAATATAGCACACACACACGCAAGTATGAGCAAACCATGCACACGCACGCACCTGCACATAGTACATAAAATATTTGGGAAATCGAAGCACTCAAGTAAATAGGCAGTATATGTGCGCCAACACGCACACACGGCACCTAAACAAATACGGTAAATGATGCACACATATACGTAGGTACTTAAGTACACTTACGTGCAAACTCATGCACATAAGTTCTCACTCATAAACACTTACGTTCACACATGATCTCACAAATATAAGCACATGTGCATGCAAACGCCACCGCATAGCTACAAAAAATTAACAAGCAATTTATATCCTGTTTTATTAGTGGTAAACCTTCATTAAAGAAATTATATTTCTAATAGTATGATTTTTAATGGCGCATGTATGCTATTTTAAATTTTTTATATGATACTTTTTACGATTGTCTTTTGTCATATTTGTAAGAAACTGAATAGTCATTGCTAAGAGATTTAAAGTTTTCGCTTTTTAAAAGATTTTTTTTTTAGCACACAGGCCGTCTCCCACCGAGGTAGGGTAACACAGAAGAAACATAAACACATATGCAGTTTAATGTGATCCTTTATTGACAACGTTTCGCTCACACAGTGGGCTTTTTCAAGTCACAAACTACCAAGTCACAAACTACCCAAGACTCTATAACCCCGCCCGGTAGACCATCAGATGCAGCATTCTCCACCTGACCTCAACATTCTGAACCCGACTATAAATACTCCCGAACCTTCCACCCCAGGTAGATCTGTTTGTGACTTGAAAAAAGCCCACTATGTGGGCGAAACGTTGTCAATAAAGGATCACATTAAACTGCTTATGTGTTTATGTTTCCATTGTGTCGGTATTTTATACCATTTATTTTCAACACAGAAGAAGAGGAAAAACATTTACCTTTATTCATTCAATCGCTGCTTTGCCAGCAGCTTCTTGACATCACTGTTCAAATGACCTTCAGCACCGTAATATCTTCACCCCTTCTTTAGAATGCAGTCACTGTACTTCCCAATTAAGCCGGACTATTTTTAAATAATTTATGATCAGTTAAAGGGGTTGTTAATAGTATTGCAAAGGGCACATAAACAGGGAAATAAAATGGAAGGTGGGACCAGATCAAGGAACAAGATATATATATATATATATATATATATATATATATATATATATATATATATATATATATATATATATATATATATATATATATATATATATATATATATATATAATAGTGAAACTCTACAGGTGGTGTAGATCCAGGTCAAATGGTTGCAGATTAAACGAAAGATATGACTGGGGGTATTAGATAAATCTGAAGTTCTTTAAAAAATATAAAGCCGATTAGCAATAAAAATACATGTCTAAAAGTTGAAAATATAAATTCCCAAGCAAGTCCTGTGAAAGTATAAAAAAGAGACAGAAAGCAAGTAACTTGGCCATAAAAAACAACGGGCTTCCCTTCTAAACGAACTCGATCATGCAACCCCACAGATCCTGGCAGTACAAGGCAGGCAACCCCAGAATCTCTCTCCCCCACCACAACCACAGTTTGATGAGAGACAACATCCACCATCTCTCCCTTGACAATCAATAGACACGTCTTAGACCCCCACCAAACACCCCGAGTTTCATTACGCTGTAATAATGTTGCTAGAATTACCGACAATATGTTAGGCGAGAGGACACATGTGCAACTAATGTGACAATTTATTGTGGCAACGTTTCGCTCTCCAGGATTATTCTCAAGCCCATACAAACAGTATATGGAAACAGAAGGTATATATTAGTAAGAGAGGAAAGAACATAAGCAGTGAAGTAGGTCTACTGGCCCATGCTACTGGCGATAGTAATAGTAGTAGTAGTAGATTTATTTCTTGATTGCAATGTGATGGCGGGGTTTTATTATTTTATTCTCTTTAACAGCGTCTGAAATGGCGATTAAAGATGATCCAAGGCATTTTCGCCTGCGGAAATTTGAGTCTTTAATCAATAACCGGGCGACATTTGATCTCATCAAATGGTGGGAGAAATTCCGGCGTTGTACACATGAGTTGTTCAAGTTTTGGTTGCTGTATACACTGATGTGTGCAATGAAACGTGTTTCTCGGCTTCGTACTGTTTCTTCGACGTAAGCTTTGTCACAGCCTCCGCACGGGATTGTGTAAATACCTTCACTGACTGGTTCATGGTTCTTCACTTTGGTACTGGTCAGGCCTTTAATGGATGTGCTGGTTGCGATGGCTTGTGCGAATACTTTGAAGACGTTCAAGACAACCTGTCTGTTGAGAAGAATTATAACTATGTTTACAGAGGTGTTAATGCGTGGGGAATTGATGATTTGAAGGGGTCTTTTCTAACAGTCAGTGATAAAGAAGGAAGAAAACTGTAGCTTGGTGAAGGTTTGTAGTATGTATGTACATTCCTCATCAAAGAATTCGGGGCCTCAAATTCGGCCTGCTCTTAGAAAAAATAAATCCGATGATGATGATGCCTCTTTGGTCTTAACATCCTGACCGAAATAGAAGTGCGAGAGATCATTATTTTTATGCTTTCTGTGAACCTGGAATTTTAGTGTGTAACCCATTTTGTGAATGAGGACGTCTAGGAAAGGTAACGTGTCTCTTCGAGGGTGAATTAGATAACCGGTTCAAATGCGTAGAGCGTTCACTGTAGATTCTGCCCTTTATCACTTTCAAGCGCTAACGGAAAAGCCCGTTTCCATGCTGTATGTTTGTATGAAGACTCTGTTGTTGAATGAGAAACAGTTGAAGTTAAGGCAGTTCAATTAAATCAATAAAATTAAGCAGGTCACAGTATATATCTACTCACTACCAAGTTAGGGGTGGTATTGCCATCTGTTACTCCAATGAACTATCATGTTGTAACACCACTTGCTATAGTGATGAATACAGAGAATATATTTTTGCAAGATTAAGGTCCTCATTAACTCTGCGTCGGAGAAGATCAGCGAGAATCGTCTTAGAAAACTTGTGCATGAATTAGCTAGAAGCTGAGCGCTTCACCTTTGCCTTACTGCTGCCTTTGAGATCTGTTAGCTACCGTGTTTTCCTGTAAAGCGAACGCTTTTCTCTCTCCCTCTCCCCCCCCCCCTCTCTCTCTCTCTCTCTCTCTCTCTCTCTCTCTCTCTCTCTCTCTCTCTCTCTCTCTCTCTCTTTCTCTCTCTCTCTCGTATGCATCTTATCCTTTGCCGCAGTGGAATGTGTCAGGTGCATATTTCGAGAGACAATGAACTCATCCTCCTGAGGATCTGATTTAGATCCACGGTGGTTATATCGTCTTTTCGGTCTATTTCATTCAGGTGACGATTTATTTGGTCGCAGTTGATGTTCTTGCTGAAAGTGAATTGGTTGAATTCGCTCTTATGAATGACTGTGCTTCTTTGTTCCACGCCACAGTGTATGCAAAGTCTGGACCTCTATTGTGTTGTAATCTGAGATTTCAGTCTTCGACACGGTTATGTCCCAGACCTGAGATTAACTAGAAGAGTTCACTAGGCTCAGTGCTAAGATCCATATTGCTGTTGGTGTATATTAATGACTTTCTAATATAGATTAACTTCTATATATCCTTATTTATGGATGATATGAGGGTAATGGATATAATACAAGCTGATGAAGATGAAAGATAGCTGCAGAAGATCTGAATAGACTTCATGAATAACCAAATAAATGGCTACTGAAATTTAATCATAGTAAAAGAAAAGCTACAATGCTGGGAGCTTGGAAGGAAGGCCGAAAAAAATATCACAACGGGAAGAAAAGATCACAGAGACAGTTAAGAAAAAAAAGTCTGAGAATACTTTTAACCCAAACTTCTCCTGAGGCACACTTAAACAACATCATAAATACTTCTAGAAAATAAACAAAGGTATGGTTGCTTTATAACACAAACGTGTGACCCATTCTTGAGTATGCAGTGCCGGTATGAAACCCTTACTCAGCATGATACAAAGTGGAGCTTGATTAAGTACAAGGGAAGACACCAAGACTTGTAACAGAGTTCTGGGGTAATCAACTACATGTAAAGAATACGAGAGAGAAATTTTGTCACTGGAAGAAAGAAGAACCAGAGGAAATATGATCACGGCGTGCAAGATACTCCAGGTTATAGAAAGGATAGAAAAGGATAGACTGCTTACTGTGGATGTAGCAAGGATAAGAAAACATGGACAGAAACTTCCCATCCCATGTTTTAAATAGTATATTTTACAGGACTAACACCTAAAATATATGGCGGACAGATCCATTACTTAAAATATATAGTTTGCCAATCTCTCACTTACAATATATCGCTTACTCCCCCCTAAAAGTATATCCCTTGTAAATATCGTCCAACTCTGGGAACAATCCAACTTGGAGCCCATTACTGTGATCTCCGCTCAGCACGAGAAACAACTTTGGCCAATAAGAATGACACTTCACTACACACAGACTCTGTTATGGGCTTCGCTCCTGCCTACCAGCCAGAGGCAGACTACTACCGTCTTGTACCATTGTTAGGAGAGTACACCAGGGAAAGAGAGAGAGTGAGAATGGAAGACAAAGAGATCCATTCCGCAGCATCACATGCTTATTATGATTCGGTGTAACCTGGCGTTTCTTGGATTGCTGTTCCTCATCTCATCTGGGACTTCTAAATATAAAAGAGAACCGTGCATCCGTGCATGAAGACTTATTTCTAGTCAGGACACAATTTGCCATCTCAACACAGCCTTCAACATCGGTGAGACGTTGGGTGGTCTTTCTGTTATGCTTAATGCCAATGTTATCAACACACCATACTTGGCTCCACTTCACGGACACCAAGATGACAATTTTTGTTCCACAAGACGGGCAACAATCAGTACAAAAACTCTGGCTGTACCCGTCTCATCAACATCGCTACATCTGCGATCGTTCCTTTTTAGAATGACTCTATCTTGGAACTTGTTCGCGCAGCATTCAAACATTAATGAAAAGGAGGCAAATGACCAGATGAATTCTTTTGTCTACAGCCTCTTACCGCTTCATCCTCTTCCTCCTAAGTGAATTTCATAGATATAAAGATTTTATTATTTATGTTCTGTATATAACTGTGCTAATAAATTATTTATGATTCTGAGGAAGATTTAACATGCCACTTTTTGGTTATCTTTATTACCAGTGACACTTTTGTATTGAAATCTGTCTCCTAGCATTGTGCACAATAGCAGTTTTATTATATTAAATATATTTTTTTTTTTTGCCACATAATGTGAAAATTGCTGCAAGGCTACGTATTCTTAGCCATTTGATAATTTTATGGAAGCCTTTTAAATGAGATGAAGTGGGTAACAATTCTTAGCTTGTAAAAATAGGGAAGTATATCTCATCCTACCATTGTAACACTGCCGTGCAAGAGAGAGACAGAGAGAGAGACTCTAGTGGTTTTTCCATACAGATTTCTCGTATACGAAAGATTTCTGTCTGTCTGTCTGTCTGTCTGTTTCTCTCTCTCTCTCTCTCTCTCTCTCTCTCTCTCTCTCTCTCTCTCTCTCTCTCTCTCTCTCTCTCGCTCTCTCTCTCTCTCTCTCTCTCTCTCTCTCTCTCTCCTCTCTCTCTCTCTCTCTCTCTCTCTCTCTCTATCTCTCTCTCTCTCTCTCTCTCTCTCTCTCTCTCTCTCTCTCTCTCTCTCTCTCTCTCTCTCTCTCTCTCTCTCTCTCTCTCTCTCTCTCTCTCTCTATTTCTCTCTCTCTCTTGTAAGCAAGTTATGATGTGAAACAGACTACAGTGGAATGTAGGGTCAGACGAAAAAGGAGAGAGGAAATTCCCCTATCGTTCGGTGCTTGACTGACCTTATTGTCAATTATCTTCTTGTCAAGCAAATTGGTTCGCGTGTTTGAGTGACTTTGTCTTCACAACAGTGTGCGCACTCGTGTGTGCGTGAATACATACGTGTGAATAAACACGTGTATGATCACATAGGTATGTGTATGGTCGTGGTGTCCGGTCATCTACCTATTATCATAGTTATTATGAAATATATTGTTATGAAAGGTATCGCAATGAAAGATATTGTTTTGAAAGATATTATTCAGAGGGGCGAGGAGAAGGGGCTGTTGAGATGGTGTCGTGGTTTGATTATTTAGAAAGTGTACAGCACAAAAATGTTGATCGAAGGGGTGTATAAATTCCATGATTCTAGGTAGAAGATAGTAGGAATCGTTCCAGGAAAAGTTGAAAGAAGGATGCCATTGTTTTGTAAGTGGTAAATACTTGAGCATCCAATAGGAGTGTGTTCGAGCGTGCTATGTCTAAAATCAGTTTAGGCAAGTGGGTCCCTACTAGCATAACCTTAGCTGTACTAGGGCCAATACCTATGTATCAGGAAATGACCGTATTATTTATCATACCTAGTTATAGTGAACTGCTGGAGGGCACAGCTGGCTCGATTCTGGCGCAATTATTGATCACTCTTACGTTGGAGAGTGGAGTGTTAGTCTTAAACACTTCAAAACAAATAACTTTTATAATAATTATATTGCATCGTAATGCTTTAAAAGTGTATTAACATTAGTAGTATTATTAAGGATACAAAAAGTTATTGGTTATTGGAAGGAAAGAAAAAAGAGTATTAATTAATTAGCTTAAATTACTGTGCATGGTGATGTGTTTTTGTCAACATTTGGTGTGGAAGGGGATGGGGGGATGATTACCCAGTGACTGCTTCTCTCTTACTCTCTCAGAAGTCAGGCTGGGAAAATCAGACCCCTCTGAGCAAAACGTGAGTTGCCCAGAAGGTAAGAGCTGTGTCGGAATTTTGATGTTCTGTAAAGTGTGTCTCAGGGTTGCTGTAATGTATCAAAACACTGGGTACCAGTTAGGAAATATGAAGAAATTCTCATTTTGGGTTACCATGTGACTGGGGCCCAGATTATTATGAAATGGTGTCCATGACCTCATGCTATGAGACTGTATTCCATGGAGCTAATGTGAGGGCTGGACCAGAATAATTATCATATGCACATTCTGTATATGCTTATTCACTGAACACATCTATTTTTGTAAATAAGTGGTTTAACTCAAGGATAAGTTTCAGAAAATGAGTTGTACTTCCAGTTAAAGTAAGCATTCCCCTAGACCTCTTTGGGTATTAGAGAACTATCTCAGACCAGAACATATAGTGAGAAAGACCTTGTACCAATGTAACAATGTGTTATTACAGTGTGAACAAAACGCTTAAATGATGATTCAGGGGAAATCAGTCACGACTGAAGTCATGAAGGTGTGAAGTGTAGCTCCTGCATTATTAAAAAAGGGATAACTTCATACGTATTGTATCCACACTTTTCACAAGAGAGCTATTGAATGAATAACAGAGAATGTGTCTTCTTTTTTGGGCAACCCTACCTTGG
>NC_091301.1:21110858-21170858 GCF_038502225.1 Cherax quadricarinatus | reverse complement strand
CCTCTTCTTAAAGTTTTGTATAGACCCCTCCTCTACTGCTTCACTCTCCAAATTGTTCCACTTCCTGACAACCCTAAAGCTAAAGGAATAATTCCTGACATCCTATGACTCGTCTAAGGTTTTCATATTCCAGCCGTGCCCTCTTGAATCATCCTGCCACTGTTCTCCTTGGCAATTCTTCTCTGTATTTTGTATGTCGTTATTATATCCCTCATAACCCTTCTGTTCTCCAGTGTCATCAAGTTGAGTTCCTTAAGCTTTCCTCACAGAACACATTCCTTAGCTCCGGGACTAGTCTTGTTGCAAACTTATGCATTTTCTCCAATTTTTTGACGTGCATGAACAGATAGGGGCTCTATGTTGGTGCTGCGTATTTCAATATGGGCTTGACGTACACGGTGTACAATGTCTTGAATGATTCCTTACTTAGATGTCAAAACGCTACTTTTAGGTTACCAGGCGGCCATATGCTGCAGCAGTTATTTGGTTGATGTGCGCCTCAGATGTGCTCGCTATGATACTCACCCAAAGTGAGTGAAGTTTGCTGCCTTTGACTCCCAAGCCTGTACTTCGTCTGCTGTCTTCTTTGTCCTTCTTCAAGCTTCATAATTTTGCACTTAGGTTAAACTTCAGGAGCCATCACTCTGACCTTGTTTGCATCCTGTCTAGATACCTTTGTAGTCGTTCCTGATCCTCGTCCGCTTGTATTCTCCTCATTAGTTTCACGTCGTTTGCAAACAAGGACACATTTGACATTCTCCCATCTCTCATGTCATTCATACATACAAGAAACAGCACTGGCCCTAGGACCGACCTTTGTGGAACCCCACTCGACACTTGCACTCATTCCGACGCCTCATCACGATTTTTTTTTTTAACAAGTTGGCCGTCTCCCACCGAGGCAGGGTGGACCAAAAAGAAAGAAAATCCCCCCCCAAAAATACTTTCATCATCATTCAACATTTTCACCTCACTCATACATAATCAGTGTTTTTGCAGAGGTGCCCAGAACACAACAGTTTAGAAGCATATACGTATAAAGATACACAACATATCCCTCCAAACTGCCAATATCCCAAACCCCTCATTTAAAGTGCAAGCATTGTACTTCCCATTTCCAGGACTCAAGTCCGACTATATGAAAATAACCGGTTTCCCTGAATCCCTTCACTAAATATTACCCTGCTCACACTCCAACAGCTCGTCAGGTCCCAAATACCATTTGTCTCCATTCACTCCTATCTAACACGCTCACGCATGCTTGCTGGAAGTCCAAGCCCCTCGCCAACAAAACCTCCTTTACCCCCTCCCTCCAACCTTTTTGAGGACGACCCCTACCCCGTCTTCCTTCCCCTACAAATTTATACGCTCTCCATGTCATTCTACTTTGATTCATTCTCTCTAAATGACCAAACCACCTCAACAACCCCTCTTCAGCCCTCTGACTAATACTTTTATTAACTCCACACCTTCTCCTAATTTCCGCACTCCGAATTCTCTGCATAATATTTACACGACACATTGCCCTTAGACAGGACATCTCCACTGCCTTCAACTGCCTCCTCGCTGCAGCATTTACAGCCCAAGTTTCACACCCATGTAAGAGCGTTGGTACCTCTATATTTTCATACATTCCCTTTTTTGCCTTCATAGATAATGTTTTTTGTCTCCACATATACCTCAAAGCACCTTTTTTTCTTCATCAATTCTTTGGTTAACCTCATCCTTCATGCATCCATCCGCCGACACGTCAACTCACAAATATCTGAAAACATTCACTTCTTCCATACTCGTCCTCTCCAATTTGATATCCATTTTTTTTTATCTAAATCATTTGATACCCTCATCACCTTACTCTTTTCTATGTTCACTTTCAACTTTCTACCTTTACACACACACTCTCCCAAACTCGTCCGCTAACCTTTGCAACTTTTCTTTAGAATCTTTCATAAGCACAGTATCATCAACAAAAAGTTACAATTCCCATTTTGTATTTGATACCCCATAATTTAATCCCACCCCTCTCCCCAACACCCTAGCATTTACTTCTTTTACAACCCCATCAATAAATATAATAAACAACCATGGTGACATTACACATCCCTGTCTAAGATTCATCTTTACCAGGAAGTAGTCTCCCTCTCTTCTACACACTCTAACCTGAGCCTCACTTTCCTCATAAAAACTCTTTACAGCATTTAGTAACTTTCTGCCTATTCCATATACTTGCAACATGTGCCACATTGCTCCCCTATCCACTCTATCACGTACCATCACTATTTGTTTCCTTCTTCTTAGGTATCCCCTGACCCATTGTAGTGTTTTTCGCGTTATTCCTGCCTGCTTCTCTAGCTTTTATACCAGTCTCTTGTGCGTACTGTGTCAAGCACTTCTTACAGTCTAAGAAAATGGAATCTACCCATCCCTCTCTCTCCTGTGTGTGTGTGTGTGTGTGCGGGTCTCTAATGACCCTTAAAGATTCATTCATACACGTATATAGTACACCTGTGGTTCTAATACTGGGGGCGCCTCTCCCCTTTCTAAAGGACTCAAATATTTCAGGGAAAGGCGAGATGGATTAGTGGAAAATGTTAGCAAGAAGTACTTGCAGTGTGAAAGTGCGCCCACACTAAAATACATCCTCAAATAGTGCATAATTTATCGCGAGACGTTCAGCTAGATTAGTGGAAAATTTCGGAGAGTTTACTGTGCGAAAAGTGTACACACGCTAAATTATATATCAAAACATGTATTGCAAAACGCGAAGCTTCGGCAGACCTGGAAGTTCCACCCTTGTTAAAGCTCGCTATAAATGACCTTTACTCTAAACCTGTCTTATGATGAAGAATGAGACACTTGTGCAACATTTGGGAATCTTTATTGAGGAAAAGTTTCTCCAGCGAATGGCTTCTTCAGTCCAATACAGAAGAACGGTGGAAGATGAGGAAGAGAATGAGGTAATCAATCCCTTAGCCTGGAGTGGATGTGTTCAGTCTATCAGCATTGGCTCCAGGCTGAAGGATTGCTTACCTCATTCTCCTCCTCATCTTCCACAGTTCTCAGTATTGGACTGATAAAGCCACTGGCTGGCGAAACGTTTCCTCAATAAAGATTCCCAAATGTTGCACAAGTGTCTCATTCTTCAACTTGTTGGTTTTCTAAACCACTTGTATCTCTGTCTGACGATGCACGTCGCAAAAGAATAACATCAGTAGCACAGATTAAGCTCATGAGCATAAGAATGAGTACGCAGCACCGTAATGGAATCTTCATTTAGCAAAACACGAATAATAACTTGAAAAGTTCAAAGGGGTTCATTTAAACTAGAACTTGAGTTGAGAGAAGTGAACTATGAAGACGTAATATTATATGGAAGAAAACGAGCACGAGGGAATATGATCACGATATGCAAAATTAAATATGGCATAAAGATGATTGACAAAGATAGTCTCGTAAATGAAGATTAATGCAGAACAAGAAGACTAAGCTGGAAATTATGCACTCGGATAAAAACGGAGGTAAAAATTTGCTTGTAAATATTTAGTCAAGAATGGGAAGAAATCAGAGTAGGGACGCATCACAAGCGGTGTTCTACATGGGTCAGTGTTGGGGCCTTTGATGTTCACAATATACATAAGCGAAGTAGATGAACAAGTAAACAGCGACATAAGCAAGTTTTCCGATGACATTAAAATAGCCCGTCCGATTAATTCTGATAAGGACATTAGAGCGATACAGGAAGATCAGAAAAGATTGACGCAGTAATCGGAGAATCGACAGATGTGGTTTAATGAAGACAAACGTAAAGCTGTTAGGTAAGGCACATATGCAACAGTTAGGTACCTTTATTTCTAAACGTTTCGCCTACACAGCAGGCTTCTTCAGTCGAGTACAGCAGAAGAAATGTGAAGACGATGAATCTTGGTACAGAACAGAAAACACCCTGGACAACTTCTACAAGTGAAAATGGTTGTATTTGAGAGGGACGTGATCTCTCGATGATTACATTGTTTCAGACTATGGAACAATACTCTTCTCCAGACTGAGGGATTGACCACCTCAAAACTTCAAGGGTGATGGACTGATTACATCGTCTTCACATCTCTTCTGCTGTACTCGACTGAAGAAGCCTACTGTGTAGGCGACACGTTTCGAAATGAAGATACCTAACTGTTGCATATGTGTCTTACCTAACAACCTGTCGGTATTTTATACCATTTTAATAAACGTAAGGCTCTAAGACTGGTCAAAGAGAATAACTATGGTACTTATAAACTGAAATATGTGGATCTCAAACACTGAATGCGAAAAAGATTTGGGAGTTCTTAATCCAAGACAACAAACTGTGCATTAGTGTTCACATTCAGGTTAATAGAATTCTTGACTTCATATCAAAAAAGCGTAAATAATAGGAGTCCACAGGTTATACTTCAACTCTATATATCGTTGGTTAGGCCTCATATACATTATGCTGCGACGTTCTAGTCACCGTATTACAGAATGGACATAAATGCGCTGGAAAAAAATACAGAAAATCTCGCAGAAATCTTTCTTATGAGGAGAGAGGGCACTGAATCTGCACTCTCTAGAATTCTAAGGCGTAGAATCAAAGGAAATATGATTGAGATGTATAAATGGAAAACAGGAATAAATAGATATTGATACCATGTTAAAAATATCTAACCAAGATAGGACTCGCTGCAATGGGTTCAAAGTTGGAAAAAAATAGATTTGGAAAATATATAGGAAAGCAATGATTTTATAATAGAGTTATGTATTAGTGGAATTAACTTCCGTGTAGCGTCATTGAAGTAAAAACCTTTGGTAGCTATAATAATAGGCTAGACAAGTACACGGGTGGGTGTGAGTTGAACTTGCCTAGCACAGGCCATCAGGGCCTCTGCAGCGTTATTCCTTTCTTATGTTCTTATTCATTTATATCACATTCATTTCTTTAAAACGACTTTCAGTTTGGGCTGACGAGGAAAAGCATTCTGGTTCCCAGTGTGGTAGTGAATTCTTCTGTTGTCACTTGTTTCTGCACCTTTCTCAGTGTGTGAGCCAGCCCTCTCTAAACCTGTGTATCGTCTCTGCTGGTGGGAGCAATGAGTGTGTCTGCAAGTCTTATTGAAATCTCGAGGAAGTGTACCTGACTAGGCAGAATTCAACGTGCCTTCCACATTCACCTTCACTTCTCTTCATCGTGCCGTCTGACACAGTTTTGAATGCAGATTCACCCTGTCTCCACTGCTTCGAGCCTCTGCGCTGCTTCAGCTGCATTTCTATCTCTATTTCTCGGCTGAAGATTCATCCGTGAATAAGAGTATTAAGCCTTAAACTATCCAAACGTAGATCTACGTGTGGACGGTTTAAGGCTTAACAACCGGACTAGCTGCATACTTCCACTGCAAGAGTGCTAGCTGATCTAAACCTGCTACTGGGGATCCAGACTCCATGTTCACCACTATCTCACATGTTAATGTGGCTTAGCTCTTCGTTAAATTTAAGTTCGCCACTTCCATTTACCATTGATTGATTTAATTGCAATTGTCTTCCATGTTTGAGCTTTTATTCCTAATACATTATAATTAAAGTTTAGTATCGTACTACCTGTCTTTACTTGACCTCATTTGGTTATCTTTGTGTTATTGTTTTACCATTAAAACTTTCTTAAAGGAGTAGAGGTGAATATTCCCTAAATGAACTGTAAAGTAATACAACGTAAGAAGATTCCATTAGTGGTTCAAAAATAGATATTATAAGACAATTTCACATCTTTGGATCAAAAGTTAAAAAGTGATACGATAAACTTGAGATCTTCCCGCAAGCTTTAAATAAGTACATAATTATAAATAAGCAATTATAAGATGGTTTATAAGAGTGAATGCTAACACTCGCTGCCTTTGTTTACTTGCCAGTAAATGGGTACCTGGATGCTAGTTTAATGATGTGGGTCATAATCATATCCTTGGAAATAGTTTCAAATGCAAATAACTGAGAATCACAAAGAAGGCAGTCTTAAAGGACAAAGAAGCGCGTGCACACACACACACACACACACACACACACACACACATCTTAATAAGGAATCGTTCAGGACCCTGTACACCGTATACGTTAGGCCCATATTGGAGTATGCGGCACCAGTTTGGAACCCACACCTAGCCAAGCACGTAAAGAAACTAGAGAAAGTGCAAAGGTTTGCAACAAGACTAGTCCCAGAGCTAAGAGGTATGTCCTACGAGGAGAGGTTAAGGGAAATCAACCTGACGACACTGGAGGACAGGAGAGATAGGGGGGACATGATAACGACATACAAAATACTGAGAGGAATTGACAAGGTGGACAAAAACAGGATGTTCCAGAGATTGGACACAGTAACAAGGGGACACAGTTGGAAGCTAAAGACACAGATGAATCACAGGGATGTTAGGAAGTATTTCTTCAGCCACAGAGTAGTCAGTAAGTGGAATAGTTTGGGAAGCGATGTAGTGGAGGCAGGATCCATACATAGCTTTAAGCAGAGGTACGATAAAGCTCACGGCTCAGGGAGAGTGACCTAGTAGCGATCAGTGAAGAGGCGGGGCCAGGAGCTCGGACTCGACCCCCGCAACCTCAACTAGGTGAGTACAACTAGGTGAGTACACACACACACACACACACACACACACACACACACACACGTATGTAGCTGGTAATTCAACCCGAAAAACCTTAAAACATTTTTATAATATATATTTAACAAAGATGAGCCCGAGCAGAGTTCTAATTACAAACAGGTAATCCAACACTGCGTACCACCAAGCCTCTCTCTAAGCCAAGTCCCTTTCACTTCCTACCATCCCTTTCTCCCTCCTTCCCTCTTTTCCTTTCTCTCTCTTCTACCATCCCCACCCCCCTCCCTACCTCAACCAAAAAACACTACCACCACCTCAGCCACTGTGACCGCCAACCAAGTTAATTTTCCACACAAAAGAGGTGTGTTGCCTGACAGCCAACTACAACCCAGGCGATGCCGACCCCTGCTGGACGACGCTGCGAGACAGACGGAGAGAGAGAGAGCGAGAGAGAGAGTTTGAGAGAGAGAGAGAGAGAGAGAGAGAGAGAGAGAGAGAGAGAGAGAGAGAGAGAGAGAGAGAATATATGAAGAGAGCAGCCTTTCATTTATCTCTATATTTATTCGATCACATGACTCTGCTCACTACATAAATTGATCCCTATCAGAACCAAAAACAAAATGCCTTATTAGTCAGACTTTATTTCTCAAATTATTCCATAAAGGAGAGGCTGAAGCTTGTCTTTAGTGAACGTCAAATTATTTCCTGTAGCTCACTGAAAGACCTCGTTTGCGTTGTCTTAGAGATCTTCCGTGTCTTCAGTGGATGCCGTTATTAAGCAAATTCTATTATAGTCGGCAAAGGATGACACAGTGCTATGATTAATATATCTTTCTAAGTCGGATGTGAAAATAAGAGAGAGATGGAGCGTCTACTTCCTTTTGAGGAACAGAGCTTTAACTGCAGCAACCTTTCATTATACTTTGTTGACACTATTGCTTTGTTTTACTCTTTTGGTTCGATTCTTTAGAAAAATAAAAAAAAAGAGCTTCCCACTATTATAGTAATTCTTTTTTTTATTAATTACGTGTGATATTACACCCTGATCAACTTTTTCAAAACATTTGCAAAGTCTGTGTATATCGTATCTGCATTTGGGTTATCTTCCTATGTTTTTTAGACCATTTTGTAATAATCCAGTAGCTATAAGGTAAGGCGACTTACCTCATACTCATGTTGCCCTAGGATATACTTTTTTTTTAACACAGGGTTTGACAGGGTTAAGGATCCCCAGCTTTATTGACAAGCTATTTACAGGTTAAGGATTCCTAACATTATTGACAAGCTAAGAGCTGTTACCTACATCAGCTCATTTGAAAGCGTTTTTATTGTTATGAGACATACAAGTATTTTTATTGTTATGAAACATACAAGTATTTTTTTATTGTTATGAAACATACAAATATTTTTATTGTTATGAGACATACAAGTAAGGAACGGGATGAAGTTGGAGCCATCTGTGCGCCAGCATTTTCATCTGATCAACTGACTTTATCTCGTTGACATCATTATGCTGTACGAATGTGTTCCATACTCGAGTCATCCTGGAGATAAATGATAGATGGAGTGATGTTCTGGAGAAGGGTACAGCCAGAGTGAAGTGGCTGCTTTCTGCCCGTCTTGTGGTATTGAAGCTTGCTTCACGCTGTCCTCGAAGTGGATCCAAGTGTGGTACTTTGGTACTTTGACAATATTGGCCTTGTACATAACAGTAAGGCCACCGACATCCCTCCTGTGTTGAAGGCTCTGCTGAAATGATAGATCTTTCCAGGATT
Source organism: Cherax quadricarinatus (assembly GCF_038502225.1). Lineage (NCBI taxonomy): Eukaryota > Metazoa > Arthropoda > Malacostraca > Decapoda > Parastacidae > Cherax > Cherax quadricarinatus. Next base: position 21,162,466 of record NC_091301.1, on the reverse strand, counting down.
GGTCCAGAAGAGAGATGGGACGTCTTGCTCTGTTCTCTACTCTGTCAAGCAGTAGCAGATGAGAGGGGGGCAGGCGAACCAAGAAAGTAGATCATGCTCAAGGTGTGAGCGTACTTGTGCCTCGTACAGAATCTTGCAACCGCTGCTGTCAAGCAGATGCGAGATACGGCGAAGTGCTGTAAGCTTCCTGGCTGCCTCGTTTGCAAGATTTACAACGTGGTTTTTCATGGTCAGTTTGGAGTCAAATTTCACCCCAAGGATATCAACTTCTTCCCCAGGTGCCAACACCCTCCCATTCATCCTTACTATTGCACCGGCATTACCATCATGGTGCCTAGAGATCATCATTTACGTTTTCTCAGGTGCAAATGTTACTTGCCATCTATTTCCCCAAGATGATATAGCTCTCAGCTGGTGATCGATGTAGCTTAGAGCAGCCGGCATTTCTTCTCTTGGATAAGTGAATGTCAGTGTACATTTGTCTGCATATGCATGGGATTCTGAGATGAGATGACGAAAGTCATTGAAGTAGAAATTCCATAACAATGGTCCCAGTACGCTTCCTTGTGGAACACTTGCCCCAATAGGATGTCATGTTGATTCTGTTCCATTGAGAACTACCCTTAGAGATCTACCTTGAAGGTAATCACTGAAGAGACATAGCGTAGAGCCTGCAATTCCCAGAGCTTGCAGTTTTGTTAAGAGGCCCTGGTGCCACACCCGGTCGAAAGCACCAGCAATGTCCAGTGCTACCACACAGCTGACGAATCCATCTAGTGACTGGTGCCACTTAGTGGATGGGTTAACAACAGATTAGCAGCAGAGTAACCTTTCCTGAAGCCATATTGACGGTCACAAAGTAGTGAGTTGTAGTCAAAAAGCTCTGTCATTTGTCTTGAGATTATTGTCTCAAGGAGCTTGCCAGTGATTGACAGGAGTGACACTGGTCTGTAGTGGCTGATTTCTGCTCTGCTCTTCTTTTTGTGAACAGGGACAACACCAGTCTCTTTGCACAGAGAAGGCCAGTTAGAGGTGCTGCTAGCTGGTCTGCACATCTTCTCAGCAATCTTGGGCTCAATTTGTCTGGGCCCACAGCCTTTTCTTGGTCAAGCGATTTAAGAAGGAAATGCACATCTTCCTGCCTTATTGTCACCACTGACACTTTTGACACAGTTCTTGCAGCTAGCCAAGGAGGGTCCCTTGCTGGATGAGGAACTTATATTTTGGTAGCAAAGTGTTTGGTGAAGAGGTCCACTTTCTCTTGACTACTAGTAGAGGTGGTCCCATCCTGTCGATTTAGAGGTGGAATGAGTTCATCAGGCAAATAACCTTGTCTGTCATTGACCAGGGACCACCAGGTTTTGGAGCCTACTCTACCTGATGCTAGCTTTCTTTTTGTGTCCATCTCCCATTTAGCAATGGCCCACTTTTGAACGTCACCCATATGCCTACAGGCTTGCCTGTGCAAGTTCCTGTTATAGGTGGTAGGATGTCTCTTATACCTTCGTCATGCCTTGTACTTAGCAGTAGCAGCCTCTCTACAACGAAAGCCAAACCATGGCTGATCTGTAGGCTTCGTTACCTATTGCCGGTGAGGAATGTGTTCTTGCTGTAGATTAAGGATGTGTCCAGTGAAGGATTTCACTTGGTTGTCAACATCCCCTTGGGGAAGAGCATTCCAATCGGTGGTGGCGAGCTCAGAGCAAAGGGCTGGCCAATTACCCCTTCCATAGCCAGGTTGTGCGTGTGGACTCTTCACCTCGTTCTGTTGGGATCTTAAGTGTCGTAAAAAACAGCCTTGTGGTCAGATGATGCAACGTAGCCGAGGGGTTGACAAGTGACTATAGCTTCTGCTATATCGCTCACTACTGAGTCAAGGGAGGAGCCAGAGATGTGAGTAGGGAAATCAACAAAATTTCTCATGTCAAATACTGCAAGAAGGTCGTCAGAGTCCCTCTGTATAAGATGTTGGTTGAGGTCACCAACAATTATGATATGTTGACAGTTGTGTTGTAGCAGAAGGGAGTCCACATTTTCCATTATGAAGTTGATGGGGTCTGCATGTTGCCACTGAGGTCTGTACATTGCACATGCTATTTCAGAGGTACTAGTGTTTGTTTTGCATAGCTTGAAGAACATCATTTCATGATGAGTAGGGATGGCAACATCAATGTGCTGGGTATGTACACTTTTAGAGAAGCACATAGCAACACCTCCTCCTTGCCCTTGCCTGTCTCTTCTCATCCATGAGGTGTAGCCAGCAATTCTTGCAAATTTTTCTGGAATCCTGTCGTCCAAAAATGTTTCAACAACAGCTATCATGTTGGGTCGTCGAGTGTTCACAAAACTATGTGTGAGCTCTCCAACATTAGTAATGGCTCCTCATGATGTCGTTAGCTTGAAGTGGTGGGTGTGTAAGGCATATAAGGTGCCTGTCCTGAGAGAGGTAGGGCACTGAGGCAGTTGCAGGGATGTAGGTCTGTGGTCTTGTATAAGGCACAATACCACCTGCTGGGCTGATATAGGAATAGCTGAGTGGGTGACGTGTGAGTGTGTTCACCAACTCAGAAATCTTACTGGTTTGTTTCGAGAACAGGTCTCTAAACAGGTGGTCCTCTCTGTCAAGTTCCTTTTTCTTCCGACACTGGTCCTCCTGATGTCCTTTCTTTTGGCAGTAACTGCACCTGGTATCTCGCAGGCAGTTGTTAGTGGTGTGCCCCTTCCAGTGACAGCGAGAGCACTGCCTAGGTGCCTGGGAGGGTGGACTATTATTTGTTGCACCTCCTGTTTTTTTCTGATTTGTCGGCAGGTTCTGCCGCTGGGACTGTGTTGGTGGAAGGTGAAGCGACTGTAGATGTTTTCCTCCTCCACGTCCTCTTCCACGTCCTCTGCCACGTCCTCTACCACGCCCCTGTGCAGTTCTGACAGATATGTCCCTACTGTTCGTACTTTGGCGCAGTAGGTGTTGAGGTGCAGTGATAGTGCCCTGATTATTAACTGCACCAATCTCTGGCGGAGAAAATCCTGACTCAGAACTTGCCGATGAAGCACTGCTGCCCGATGTTGGAGTAGTGTCAGCAGGTGTTTCTAAAAAAAACTCTTTCAAAGATTTTGATAATGTGTTACATCTACGATAATGTCTATAGTTTTCTGTGATTGTTTTACTGGCCAGTATTCGTATGCAATATTGGTGTTGTGTCAACCTAACATCTAGAGGTTTGCCAGTGTGTCCCACTACACCCAATCCTGCAAACACCGCCAAAACAGTGTTGTGATGAGGGAATTAGGAAAATCTTTGACACTGATCTGAAACTACATTATCATGAGTTAACGTAGTTTTTAGGTTTGTAAAAACGGCTTTCCTGGTAGCTAGAACTGAAGCTAAGCTCAAAAATGTGCTGGTTCTTCCGTACAATGAAAACTTATCTGTCTTGCTGAATGTCCTAAAGAGAATCACTATACAAGTAATTATTAAGAATTCATGGACAGTTAAGAGTGTTTTGATCAAGAATTCCACTCAACATTTTATTGGCGGTGTTTACATGAGATGAACTGGCAAAGCTCTAGATGTGAAGTTAACACACCACCGATATTCGATGTGAAAAGCTCAGGAATCAAATACAATATTCATCCACACTCGAATTTGCAACAATCCCGCAAATTGGTCGGAAACCAGAGTTATAGTTCCTTGTATTTCATAGCTGGAAAGAAATGTTTTAGAATCGGCAATTATACATCATGATAATCGTTCATTATTCAAATACTATTTATTTATAAGTGAGGCCATTGTGCATAACCTGAAGGCAGATTCCTATATGAATGATTTGGATTGTCTTAAGTGTCATAGTTCCACACTGAGGAATTAGCGCCTGTTTTCTTGCTTTCGTGTTAGGCCAGCGTCTGCTCAAGAATTGGGTAGGACAGATAAGCTACAGACGACTCCTTTTTTGCTTTAAGTAAGTCGGCCGTAGACCCGTTTTCTTAATATTAAGGAATTTTCCTGAGACAGATATATCTGTATTCAGAATTTAAAATCTTTTATATCGTATCAAAGAACGACTATGACCAAATTTTTTTATAATTGTTTTGTCACTAAAGATATGTTCGCTTGGTCATTACTACATTAATAGTGCTTGTGGGCTGGCTGTCTTCTAATGCTTAATACTCTGTCTTTCTGGTATCTGGAACTGGTTTGCTTGACGTCTCCTGCCTCCCTACCTTATTCGAGCTAGAATGTTCCCCTGGCCTAATCTGCTTGTATTACTTACTAATTTCTGAAATATTGCAAGCTCCTGATATGTTAAATGCAACACGAAAGGCCTAGAGCTATCATTCAACTCTCTCTGTGGTTGTTTTGTATCTAGTTTCGCTTGTTCACGTTTATTACACACACACACACACATATATATACATGTACATATATATATATATATATATATATATATATATATATATATATATATATATATATATATATATATATATATATATATATATATATATATATATTTATATATATATATATATATATATATATATATATATATATATATATATATATATATATATATATATATATATATATATATATATATATATATATATATATATATATATATATATGCAAAACAACCACTGTGAAAGAATAGTGAAATTCCAAGCACTTTCCTGACTTCTCACATATTCAAGGAACTATTAAAACAATACATCAAAGGAAGGCTTATAAAGGGTCAAGACTATACCTCTCCATCACATCCCACAACAAAGCAACACCTGATGCGTGACGACACCCGACTCTGTGAAATACACCTAGTACTCTACCCAAGAATTAAGATTTATTATTTGTTTAATGTATCATTAAATTTTTCCCAAATTTTATTAATTATAAATGAATCTAATTTATACAAACCATAAGAAATATTCATATTATTTTCAAAACTGCTTTTTATGAAACATGATTCAATTATATTTCTGTCGTCCATAGACTTGCTTGATACAACTTTCTCAGCCTTTTGAAAATCAATTGGATGGTTAAAATCTCTCAAACAAATAAATAGAGCATTAGAATCTTGTCAGTTCTAATGCTATATTTATGCTGTTTTAATTTCAGTTCGAGACTTTTACCAGTTTGACCGCAATAAACTTTATCGCAAATTTTACAATGAATCTTACAGACACATCCGTTAGCATTTTGAGGGGAATTCTTTATCAAAAGTATTTTTTGCTGTATCAAGATTTTTAAATACAATTTTGATATTAAAAGTCTTAAGAAGAGAATGCGTACCAGCCAAGTTTTCATGGTAAGGGAGAACAAACATATTTTTATTTGAATAAGGGTGATTGGCCTTTTTTGGATTGTAAAAAAATGTATCTAGCAATTTTAAAAGATTTATCAGTTACGTTTCTTGGGTATTTCAGATCATTACCTATTTCATAAATTTTGGATATTTCTTCATCTATGAACTCTGGACTACAAATACGTAAAGCCCTCAAAAACATTGATGAGAAAACAGACAGTTTAACTCTCTCTTGATGTGAAGAATATTAGTGTACATAGGAACAGTTATTTGTAGGTTTTCTGTAAATTTTAAATTTGAATTCATTATTACCCTTAATAATTAAAACATCTAGAAAAGGCAATGAGTTATTTTCTTCAAGCTCAACAGTAAAGTTTATAGAATGGCTAAGCTATTTAATTTACCCAGGAAATGGTGTATATCTACATTCTTAGGCATAAGACACAAAATATCATCAACATATCTGAACCATTTAGCTCAATTAGAGAGGATAGTATTAACCAGCCCTGTTTCAAAAAAATCCATGAATAGGTTACTAAGACCAGTTGAAAGAGGATTTTCCATTGTCATACCAAACTTCTGAGTATAAAACTTATCATTAAATACAAATTTTGTATCAACAACTGTTTACTGTGATCTTATTGCATATATATATATATATATATATATATATATATATATATATATATATATATATATATATATATATATATATATATATATATATATATATATATATATATATATATATATATATATATATATATATATATATACATATATATATATATATATATATATATATATATATATACATATATATATATATATATATATATATATATATATATATATATATATATGTCGTGCCGAATAGGCAGAACTTGCGATCTTGGCTTAAATAGCAACGCTCATCTTGCCATATAGGACAAGCGAAAATTTGTGTATGCCATAATTTCGCCAAACTCATTCTGAACCTAACGAAAAAAATATATTTCACAGTGTTTGTTTAATATTAAATTACTGTAAACAAATCTGAAATATATTTAGTTGGGTTAGGCTAAAATAAATTTTTCTTGCTATAATAAGATTAGGTAAGTTTCTAAGATTCTTTTGGAGCAAAACTAAAAATTTTTACATTAACATTAATGAAAAAAATGTATCTTTAAACGTATAAGAGAAAATTTTAGAAAGGACTTAATTTTAAATGAGTTCTTGCTAATTGACCAGTTTTACATATTCGGCACGACATATATATATATATATATATACATATATATATATATATATATACATATATATATATACATATATATATATATATATATATATATAAATATAATATATATATATATATATATATTATATATATATATATAAGAACATAAGAACATAAGAATGTAGGAACACTGCAGAAGGCCTACTGGCCCATACGAGGCAGGTCCTTATCAAAACGACATCTACCTAAAGCTACTCAAGAAATAACTCCCGTACCCCTTGACACCAATCAAACCCAGCCCCTCCCACTCATATATTTGTCCAGTCCCTTCTTAAAGCTACCTAAGGTCCTAGCCTCTATCACCCCACTGGGAAGACTGTTCCACGCATCTACAACTCTGTTAGAAAACCAGTACTTACCTATGTCCTTTCTAAATCTAAATTTATCCAACTTAAATCCATTATTCCTGGTTCTTACCTGGTTCGACACCCTCAGTACTTTATTAATGTCTCCCTTGTTTATGCCCGTCATCCACTTATACACTTCAATGATATCTCCCCTCATTCTACGCCTCTCCAGAGTGAACATTAAAATGGTATAAAATACCGACAGATTGTTAGGTAAGACACATATGCAACAGTTAGGTATCTTTATTGTGAAACGTTTCGCCTACACAGTAGGCTCTTCTCCAGACTGAGGGACTGACCACCTCAAAACTTTAAGGGTGATGGACTGATTACATCGTCTTCAAGTATCTTCTGCTTCTATCAACTTTTCTGTACTTGACTGAGGAAGCCTACTGTGTAGGCGAAACGTTTCACAATAAAGATACCTAACTGTTGCATATGTGTCTTACCTAACAGCCTCTCCAGAGAGTGGAGATTTAAGGCTTTAAGTCTATGTTCATACGAGAGGTTCCTTACACAGTAAATCATTTTAGTCATTCTTCTCTGTATGTTCTCTAATGAGTCTATGTCCATCCTGTAGTAAGGGGACCAAAACTGAGCAGCATAATCCAAATGAGGCCTCACTAGTGATGTATAGAGCTGTAAAATAACTTTTGGACTTCTGTTACTTATACTTCTTGAGATAAATCCAAGTAATCTGTTGGCCTTGTTGCGCACACTGAGGCACTGCTGTCTTGGCTTTAGATTTCTGCTTACCATGACTCCCAAGTCTTTTTCACATTCTGTATGACCAAGCTCTACTTCACCTAGATTATAGCTTCGAGGGTTATTTTCATTACCAAGGGCAAGTACCTTACACTTATCCACATTAAACTTCATCTGCCATTTCTCAGACCAAGACATTAATTTGTTCAAATCGTCCTGGAGTTCATTGATATCCTCCTCAGAGTGAATTATACGGCCTATCTTTGTATCATCAGCAAACTTACTCATGTCACTAGTAATCCCTTCATCAAGGTCATTAATGTAAATTATGAACAAGAGAGGGCCTAAAACTGATCCCTGTGGAATGCCACTAGTGACTAATCCCCAATCAGATTTCACTCCATTAATGGTAACTCTCTGCTTTCTATTGGTAAGCCATGCCTCAATCCATGCTAGAACTTTACCTCCTATACCATGAGCTGCCACTTTTCTTAAGAGTCTCTTGTGAGGTACTCTGTCGAAGGCTTTACTAAAATCCAAATAAACAATATCATATTCCTTATCACTGTCAACTGCCTCAAATGTTCTATTGAAGAACGTCAGTAAGTTTGTCAGGCAGGAACGACCTCTCGTGAATCCATGCTGAGATTCATTTATCAAGTTATGCTCTTCAAGGTGACTTCTGATAATGTCAGCTATAATTGATTCTAATAACTTGCCCACTATAGATGTCAGGCTTATTGGACGGTAATTTGAAGGAGTGGACTTATCCCCTGATTTGAATATAGGAACCACATTAGCCATCTTCCACATATCTGGCACAACACTGGTAAGGATGGACGTATTTAATACACTCGTTAATGGCTGACTAAGCTCCATCTTGCATTCCTTAAGTACCCTTGAAAACAACTCATCGGGTCCCGGGGACTTATTTTGTTTCAGTTTGTCTATCTGTTTAATAACCATGTCCCTCGTGACAGTAATATTAGTTAACTTGAATTCATCAGGAACTAAATAATTGTTAATTACTGGAATCTCATTTACATCTTCCTGTGTAAAAACTGACAAAAAATAGTCATTAAATAAGGAACACATTTCCAGTTCATTATCCGTCAGCTGTCCATTCCCAGATTTCAGAGGTCCTACTTTTTCCTTCACCTTCGTCCTATACACTTGAAAGAACCCCTTTGGATTAGTCTTCGATTCATTAGCAACTCTAATTTCATAGTCACGTTTAGCCTTTCTAATCGCTTTTTTTACTTCTCTTTTAAGCTGAACATATTGGTCAGTAAGGTTAACCTCTCCTCTTCTGATGCGCCTATAAATTCCCCTTTTCTCCCCTAATAGATGCTTTAGCCTCCTGTTAATCCATTTGGGATCGTTATTATTAGACCTAATTTCTCTCTGGGGAATGTATATACTCTGGGCACTGTGTACATTATTTAGAAAACAATCATAAAAGCAGATCCCTTCATATTCATAAGTATGATTATCGTCAATAAAATCATTAGCTAGATAACCCCAATCAAGATTAGACAAATGTTCCCTAAGTCCATTATAATCGGCAGAACGAAAATCGGGGATTTTTACTGTATTATCATTATTCTTGCATTCCCAATTAATGCTAAAGGTGATGGATTTGTGATCACTTGCGCCAAGCTCTTCAGTGATCTCCAGATTATTTACGAGTGTTTCCTTATTTGACAAGACTACGTCTAGCAAATTATTTCCCCTGGTAGGTTCAGTTACACTCTGTTTCAGAAAACAGTCCTGAACTGTTTCCATGAAGTCACTGGACTCTAGATTACCTGTCAAAGAATTCCAGTCAATTTGGCTAAAGTTAAAGTCCCCTACTATGACTACGTTACTGTGTACAGAAGCCCTAACAATTTCGTCCCAAAGAAGTCTCCCTCTATCGTGATCCAAGCCTGGGGGTCGGTATATTACACCTAGAATTAGTTTTTCTTGACCCTCCACGAACTCTACCCAAACAGACTCTGTTACTGCTCCATCTATTTTTATACCTGTTTTTATGCAACAATTAATATTTTCTCGGACATACAATGCAACTCCTCCCCCCTTCCCATTACATCTATCCACATTGAATAACTTAAATCCCTGAATATTACACTCAACAGTCATATCCCGACTCTTTAAATCATACCACGTTTCAGTTAATGCAATGATATCAAAGTTCCCAGCACATGCTACCAAACGTAGTTCATTAATTTTATTTCTTGCACTTCGACTGTTAGCATAAAATACCATCATATGTTTTTTCTTCTGCACATTTTTCCTATTCATCTTTGTTTTTACACAATTTCTGAAATTATCATTACCCAGAGTTACTACATGACAGTTACTATTAAGATTCTTAATATCAGAGCATAAGTCAATATATCCATACTCATTATTAATCATTTCTAAACCCATACCTCTAACTAATCCTAGTTTAAAGTCCTAACAACCCCCTCAACTGAGTTAGCAAGAAAACCCACACCTGCCCTGGATAAGTGAACCCCATCCCTGGCATACATGTCATTTCGGCCATAGAAGTTGTCCCAGTTGTCAATGAATGGTACTGCATTATCCTTACAGTGTTTATCCAGCCAACAATTAATACCAATTGCTCTGGACAACCATTCATTACCAACACCTCTTCTTGGCAAAATGCCACATATAACAGGGCGCCCCCCCCTTCTTCCTAATCATGTCTATAGCTGTCCTGAACTTTCTAACTAAATCCTCACTTCTACGCTTGCCTACATCATTGCCTCCAGCACTGAGGCAAATAATAGGATTGATCCCATTACCGTTCATGATGTTGTCAAGCCGGCTAACAATGTCCTCCATCCCAGCCCCAGGAAAGCATACCCTTTGTCTCCTACTCCTGTCCTTCAAGCAGAATGCCCTATCCATGTATCTAACCTGGCTATCCCCAACAACAACAATATTCTTACCTTCCTTGTTGTCGTTCGTCGTGATGATCCCAGTAATAGACTCACATTCGTCGGGTAGCACCGAGAATGCGTTGGAGGTTTCCACGGGAGTTTCCACAGCAGTCTCTTTCTTCTTCATCGTTTCTGGCTTTCCATTCGTCTTCTTGATCGTCAACTTCGTCGTCCCCTGCTGTCCAACCACTGACCACGATCCCTTCTTGACCTGAGGACTCGAAACAGGAGGACTACTACGAATCCTCTTGTTTTCCTCGGTCAGTCGCCGTATCTCCATCTTCGCTGCCCTCAATTCTTCCTTAAGTTGCTGGTAAAGTTGCTCGATGGAGGGCATCTTGGTTCAGTCCACGGGAGCAAACAAGACACTTCTTCACAGAGTTAAGTACAGGTCAGCACTCAAAGTACAGGTCTCCACTCAAGAGCACACGAACAGGTCTTCACAGAGCTAAGTACACGTCACCATATATATATATATATATATATATATATATATATATATATATATATATATATATATATATATATATATATACAACCGATTTAATTAAAGCCCAGCCTGAAGCAACGTATAATCCTAGTTCCCAGGTGCCACCCACAACAGTCAGTTGATACCCAGCTACCTATATACTGTATACAGGTAGCTGGTTGTCAAGTGACTGTTGTGGGTGGCACCTGCGAACTAAGAGTATAAGTTACTTCAGACTGGACATTAAATCGGTCTGAGGTAGACGAGTAAATTTCAAAATGTAAAAAATAAACAGAAGTTTCAGCATACTTTTAACGTCATGAGTCCTCTCTTCTCTCCTTCCCAACTCTCTGTTTTACCTTCCCATACCCCCTCACCTGCGTACCAATAAAATATCCCTCCCCCCTTCGTCCCCTTCCCTAAATAACCCATTTTATATTAATTACATTAAAAGAGAGGCGCGAGCCCTCTTGTCATGCCCGTAGAGCCATTTTGCATTATTCTGCTCCGCCTTTGATATGCAAATCCCGAATGAGCTTCAAAGAACTATCTTAACTAATGCATAATTAAAAGTAAATACCGCTATTCAAGAGGATTTTTTATTTCGATTTTTTTTCAGGGGATAAAACACAAACATTTCCACTGGCAGGGATAAAATATTCTCCAGAGCTGGGAAATACAGGGAAATGGTTCCCTCAGCGCTGGGTAATGGTTTAGCTGCCACTGATACCGCCTGGGTCCTCGTCATGGCTCAGCGGAAAGGCCAATATTCTATAGGGAATTCTCCAAAAGTATGCTTAAAGTTAATAGATAATTTTCTGTATTGACTAGAGGTGTCTTAAAATGTGGGCTTGTAGAATTTATATATACAACAGGCATGTATATAGAGATAAACTCAATCAGGCATGTAACTACACGTAAACAAACACATATGTACGATGCACTTTCATGCACATTCATGTTTTGTTACAACACACGAACATAAATTCGCATGCTTTCACGTACATACACGTACATGAATAAAGAGATGCCCATAATCTCGCATCTTCCTGTACGTACACACACGTACATGAATAATGAGATGCCCGTAATCTCGCACCTTCCTGTACGTACACAAGCATACATGTACACAGAGATACACGTTATTATGTAAGTATACACCTACGTATATACAAACACACATGTACACTGAGATATAAATAACCGCGTACATACCTATACGTGCACAAACATTCATGTACACAGATGCACATATAATCTTACGTATACATACACGTGCACATAAGTGAATCTAAGCATATTCTATCAATCTGATTCCCATTTCTCTCCCGTCTTTATCTTTCTCTCCATTCTCTTCTTACTCTCCATTCCTTCTCCACTATCTATCTTCGTCTTCCTCCAACTTCTCCTAACTTCCCCTTCTCTCCCTACCACTGTTCTCTCTTTTATTTCCCAAACAGTTCGAGGAAGAAGCCATTCTTTGCCAGTCTTCCAGCAGGACTGTGGAAACTTCACCCTTTTGTCACTCTCGCTGTTTACAACTTTGGCCACTCCCTTCCAGGGGCGCGTGCCATTATGCTAGCCAAGGGTTCATGAGCCAATAAATTGGAGTTTCCATCCCCTTTCTCGAATCAAATGATGGTTAGTGTTTGTTGTGCTCTTGGTTTTAGTAACTCACAAGGTGGCATGCAAAACAATGTAGCATTCCACAATTTCTCCAAAGATTTGGAAAGACGCTACATCTGGGTTTCCACCGTTAGACGAAAAAATTGAGAGGCAGCAGCAACCATCACGCAGCCGTCTGTGTACCGAACATTTCACTGAAGCTTTAAGTAAAATGTAATAAAAGCACAATAATAAAATTAACAATAACAATAACAACAAAAGCAACAACAAAAACAACAACAGCAATAATAATAACAACAACAACAATAACAACAACAATAATAATAACAACAACAACAACAATAATAATAATAATAATCATATTATTATTGTAGATGAATGGTTCAGAGAACCGACATGTTGATAAATTAGACACATGTTGCACATGTGTCTAATTTATCAACATGTCGGTTCTCTGAACCATTCATCTACAAACCTGTCAGACACTGCAACTTTTTGGGATCTTAATACTTGGGAATTCTTCGCTTACCTAATTCTTGGGCACGACCTACTTCAACATTGAACAAATGTTACACGACCTATGACTGCTGCACCTCTCCTGCCATACGGTTTATAAGCTCCTTCTCAGCACGTATGCCGTATTCTATTTAAGATTGATGGACTGACCACATCGACTCAAGGTTGAGGGACTGATTACCTCATTCTCCTCCTGTTCTTCAAGATTCTCCTTTGTATGGACTGATGAAGCCACTGTGTGGCGAAACGTTTCCTCAATAAAGATACCCAAGAGTTGCACATGTGTCTAATTTATCAACATGTCGGTTCTCTGAACCATTCATCTGCAAATCTGTCAGACACTGCAACTTCTTGGTATCTTAATACTTAGGAATTCTTCGCTTGCCTAATTCTTGGGCACGACCTACTTCCACATTGAACAAATGTGACACGACCTATGACTGCTGCACCTCTCCTGCCATACGGTTTATAAGCTGCTTCTCCGCTCATATGCCGTATTCTATTCAAGATTGATGGACTGAACACATCGACTCAAGGTTGAGGGACTGATTACCTCATTCTCCTCCTGTTCTTCAAGTTTCTCCTACGTATGGACTGATGAAGCCACTGTGTGGCGAAACGTTTCCTCAATAAAGATATCCAAGAGTTGCACATGTGTCTAATTTATCAACATATTATTATTTTTATTATTATTATTATTATTATTATTATTATTATTATTATTATTATTATTATTAGTAGTAGTAGTAGTAGTAGTAGTAGTAGTAGTAGTAGTAGTAGCAGTAGTAGTAGTAGTAGAGTTTGTAGGCGAGAGGTAGATTATTTCCCATTAAAAGTAGGCCTTAGACAGGGATGTGTTATGTCACCTTGGTTGCTCAATATATTTATAGATGGAGTTGTAAGAGAAATGACTGCTCGGGTGTTGGCAAGAAGTGTGGGGTTAAACGATAAAGAATCTAACACAGAGTGGGAGTTGTCACAGTTGCTTTTTGCTGATAACACTGTGCTTTTGGAAGATTCTGAAGAGAAGTTGCAGAGGTTGGTTGATGTGTTTGGTAGAGTATGTAAAAGAAGGAACTTACAAAAAAAATGGTAACAGAAGATTGGATATCAGATTAGAGGGAGAGACTATTGAGGAGGTGAATCTATTCAGAAGTTTGGGAGTGGACGTGTCAGCAGATGGGTCTATGAAAGATGAGGTGAATCATAGAACTGACGAGGAAAAAAAGGTGGGTGGTGCACTGAGGAGTATGTGGAGACAAAGAACTTTATCCCTGAAAGCAAAGAGGGGAATGTATGAGAGTATAGTTATAGCAACGCTCTTGTATGGGTATGAGGCATGGGCTGCGAATGTTGCAACAAGGAGAAGGCTGGAGGCAGTGGAGATGTCATGTCTGAGAGCAATGTGTGGTGTGAATATAATGTAGAGAATCCATAGTTTGGAGATTACAAGGAGGTTTGGGATTACCAAAACTAATATCCAGAGGGCTGAGGATAGGTTATTGAGATGGTTAGGACATGTAGAGAGAATGGAAGGAAATAGAATGACTTCGAGAGTGTATAAATCTGCAATGAAGGGAAGGCGGTGTTTAGGTCGGCCTAGGAAATTTTGGAGGGAGAGGGTTAAGGAGGTTTTGTGTGGAAGAGGTTTGGACTTCCAGCAAGCGTGCGTGAGCGTGTTAGATAGGAGCAAATAGAGACAAATGGCTTTTGAAACTTGACGTGCAGTTGGAGTGTAAGGTAACATTTATGAAGGAATTCAGGGAAACTGGCAGGCAGGACTTGATTCCTGGAGATGGGAAGTACAGTGCCGGCACTCTAAAGGAGGGGTGTTAATGTTGCAGTTTTATAATTGTAGTGTAAGCTTGCCTCTGACAAGACAGTGATGGAGTAAATGATGATGAAAGTTTTTCTTTTTCGGCCCACCCTACCTTGGTGGGAAACGGCCGATGTGTTAATAGACAATATAATAGATTATTATTATTAATATAATAATAATAATAATAATAATAATAATAATAATAATAATAATAATAATAATAAAAATAATAATAATAATAATAATAATAATAATAATAATAATAATAATAATAATAATGATATTATTATTATTGTTATTATTATTATTATTATTATTATTATTATTATTATTATTATTATTATTATTATTATTATTATTATTATTATTATTATTATTATTATTATTATTATTATTATTATCATTATTAACACATCGGCCGATTCCCACCAAGGCAGGGTGGCCCGAAAAAGAAAAACTTTCACCATCATTCACTCCATCACTGTCTTGCCAGAAGGGTGCTTTACACTACAGTTTTTAAACTGCAACATTAACACCCCTCCTTCAGAGTGCAGGCACTGTACTTCCCATCTCCAGGACTCAAGCCCGGCCTGCCGGTTTCCCTGAACCACTTCATAAATGTTACTTTACTCACACTCCAACAGCACGTCAAATATTAAAAACCATTTGTCTCCATTCACTCCTATCAAATACGCTCACGCACGCTTGCTGGAAGTCCAAGCCCCTTGCACACAAAACCTCCTTTACCCACTCCCTCCAACCTTTTCTAGGCCGACTCTTACCCCGCCTTCCCTCCACTACAGATTTATACACTCTCGAAGTCATTCTGTATTGTTCCATTCTCTCTACAATTCCGAACCACCTCAACAACCCCTCCTCAGCCCTTTGGATAATAGTTTTGGTAATCCCACACCTTCTCCTAATTTCCAAATTATGAATTCTCTGCATTATATTTACACCACACATTGCCCTCAGACATGACATCTCCACTGCCTCCAGCCTTCTCCTCGTTGCAACATTCATCACCCATGCTTCACACCCATACAAGAGCGTTGGTACAACTATACTCTCATACATTCCCCTCTTTGCTTCCACGGACAAAGTTCTTTGTCTCCACAGACTCCTAAGTGCACCACTCACCCTTTTCCTCTCATCAATTCTATAATTCACCTCATCCTTCATAAACCCATCTGCTGACACGTCCACTCCTAAATATCTGAATACATTCACCTCCTCCATACTCTCTCCTTCCAATCTGATATCCAATCTTTCGTCACCTAATCTTTTTGATATCCTCATAACCTTACTCTTTCCTATATTCACTTTTAATTTTCTTCTTTTACATACCCTACCAAATTCATCCACCAACCTCTGTAACTTCTCTTCAGAATCTCCCAGAAGCACAGTGTCATCAGCAAAGAGCAACTGTAACAACTCCCACTTTGTGCTTGATTATATATCTTTCAACTCCACACCTCTTGTCAAGACCCTAGCATTCACTTCTCTTACAACCCCATCTATAAATAGGCCTACTTTTACTGGGAAATAATCTCCCTCTCTCCTACGTACTCTAACCTGAGCCTCACTATCCTTGTAAAAATTCTTCACTGCTTTCAGTAACCTACCTCCTATACCACACCTGCACATCTGCCACATTGCCCCCCTATCCACCCTGTCATATGCCTTTTCCTATACGTTTCACTGTAAACACTTGGTCTACACACCCCCTACCTTTCCTAAAGCCTTCTTGTTCATCTGCTGTCCTACTCTCCGTCTTACTCTTAATTCTTTCAATAATAACTCTTTACACTTTACCAGGTATACTCAACAGACTTATTCCCCTACAATTTTTGCACTCTCTTTTATCCCCTTTGCCTTTATACAAAGGGACTATGCATGCTCTCTGCCATTCCCTAGGTAACTTACCCCTTCCATACATTTATTAAATAATAGTACCAACCACTCCAAAACTATATCCCCTCCTGCTTTTAACATTTCTATCTTTATCCCATCAATCCTAACTGCCTTACCCCCTTTCATTCTACCCACTGCCTCACGAACTTCCCCCACACTCACAACTGGCTCTTCCTCACTCCTACAAGATATCATTCCTCCTTGCCCTACACACGAAATCACAGCTTCCCTATCTTCATCAACATTTAACAATTCCTCAAAATATTCCTTCCATCTTCCCGACACCTCTAATTCTCCATTTAATAACTCTCCTTTCTTATTTTTAACTGTCAAATCCATTTGTTCCCTAGGCTTCTTCAACTTATTAATCTCACTCCAAAACTTTTTCTTATTTTCAACAAAATTTCTTGATAACATCTCACCCACTCTCTCATTTGCTCTCTTTTTACAGTGCTTCACCACTCTCTTAACGTCTCTTTTTCTCTCCATATACTCTTCCCTCCTTGCATCACTTCTACTTTGTAAAAACCTCTTATATGCTAATTTTTTCTCCCTTACTAATCTCTTTACCTCATCATTCCACCAATCGCTCTTCTTCCCTCTCACACCCACTTTCCTGTAACTACAAACTTCTGCTGAACACTCTAATACTACATTCTTAAACCTACCCCATACATCTTCGACCCCATTGCCTATACTCTCACTAGCCCATCTATCCTCCAATAGTTGTTTATAACTTACCTTAACTGCCTCCTCTTTCAGTTTATACACCTTCACCTCCCTCTTACTTGCTGCTTCTATTTTCCTTGTATCCCATTAACCTTTTACTCTCACTGTAGCTATTATTATTATTATTATCATCATTATTATTATTGCTATTATTATTATTATTGTTATTATTATTATTATTATTATTATTATTATTATTATTATTATTATTATTAATATTATTATTATTATTGTTGTTATTTTTATTATTTTATTATTATTCATTATTATTACTCATAACAATTTCTTTTTGTCTGTTTTGGTCCCGCTTTGATTTCTAAAAAACATTTTGTTGCATTCATCAATCATGTTAAGGTAACCTAGTGGATTAGAAGGACTCAAATCAATAGCTTTTAGTCTGCAGTACCTTCAGTATTCTGGGAGCAGAGAGAGCATTGCTTGTCTGACACCTGACATGCTAAGAGTTTCACACAACTTTGTCACGTCTTCTGAAGTTACTGTAAGCAAAGGGTTCCTGCTCCTACTTACTGCATTCTCAACTTGCAGTGGGTTGCGAGAACGCATCTTGGCTGGGATCGAAAGGTCGATGTTCGTAGGAAAGCCAAAAAGAAGTTCCTTCCCCGGCATTACCGAACCTAACCAACTTTGTAGAAAGAAAATGTGAAACCATGTAAAGTGACCTGTAAAGTGACCCACTTTACAGCGTGATCCATAGCATGTTGGAGGAAGGAAATAGGAGGGGGGGGGGGAGGGGTCACTAAAATCTAGTATGCCTTCAACTTACACAAAATTAGGGAAAGGTTACTATTTGCTTTTACACTATCTAAGTATTCAATAAATCCATTGTAATGTACCGAGCAAAAAAAAAACTGGGATTTCAACTTCATCTTACCAGAAGATATCAGGAACACTGTTGGGACAAGTGTAGAAGTTTGCAAGAGGAAACTGGACAAGTATCTTCACCAAGTGCCAGATCAACCAGGCTGTGATGGATATATGGAACTGCCGCTTTGGCCTGCCTCATGTTGGGCAAAAACTCATGACGCCTTAATCCACTGGACCATATAATCCTTAAGAGTAGCGCATCCAGGGGGAACTGGATATTGTACTCGCTACCCAAGGACATACGGTGGTCATAAGTTTTTGCCCACCATGAGGCAGGCCAAAGCAGTATGGGTTCGAGTCCTTGGCTAATCGCAGTGTTGTTATTGAACAATACGACTCGTTAGTGGGCACAATAATATAAAATACTGCTCGTTGTACTAGCACACCAAACAGGGACTAGAATGAAATTAGCCTGGAGTCATCCACACCATCGTATGTACTTGGGTACCGAGTACAACACCCAGTTCTGCTGGATGTGCTACTCTTAAGGATTGTATGGTCCAGTGGATTAAGGCATCATGAGTTTTCGCCCACCATGAGGCAGGCCAAAGCAGCATGGGTTCGAGTCCTTTGCTAGTTGCAGTGTTGTTATTGATCAATACCACTGGTTCGTGGGCACAATAATATATATATATATATATATATATATATATATATATATATATATATATATATATATATATATATATATTATCTAACAAGAAACTTATTTTCTCAAACCACATGACCTCTTATAAACGATTAGAAAAAGCTTAGGGCTGGCTTTTTATATCTTATAATTTCATACCTGACATCTCAGAAACCCCCCTACCCCATATGGGGAGGAGGAGGATGATGGTAGGACGGGATTGACACCAAGCACTAACCCAGTCTAAGGGTAACCGTGGACGGTGACACCTACTCTACTTTGAGACCTCTCTCCCTGCTTTGGTTGTTCCCTTGCAACATTGTACAGCTCCTCATGACGCACTGAGAAGTGCGAAAGTACTTGAGCTAACGATATATATATATATATATATATATATATATATATATATATATATATATATATATATATATATATATATATATATATATATATATATATATATATATATATATATATATATATATATATCATTAACAGAACTGCGGTTTGGTCAGCACTATATATATTTTTTTTTTCAACAAACCGGCCGTATCCCACCATGGCAGGGTGGCCCAAAAAGAAAAACGAAAGTTTCTTTTTTTAAATTTAGTAATTTATACAGGAGAAAGGGTTACTAGGTCCTTGCTCCCGGCATTTTAGTCGCTTCTTACAACACGCATGGCTTACGGAGGAAGAATTTTGTTCCACTTCCCCACTGAGATAAGAGGAAATAAACAAGAACAAGAACAAGAAAGAATATATATATATATATATATATATATATATATATATATATATCAATAACAACATTGCACTAACCAAGGAGTCGAACCGACGCTGCTTTGGCCCTCATGGTGAGCGAAAACACATGACGTTTTAGACCACTAGACCACACAGTCCTTAGCAATGGTGCATCTAGCCAAGCTAGATGTTGTACCCGCCATCGAAGGACATACGGTGGTCCGGACGCCTCTGAGCTAATTTCATTCTACTCCCTGTTTGTGTACTAGCTCAACAAGCAGTGTATTTTATTACTGTACCCACGAAACAAGGGGTATTGATCAATAGCAACACTGCGCTAGGCAAGGAGTCGAGCCCATGCTGCTTTGGCCCACCTCATGGTGAGCGAAAACACATGACGCCTTAGATCACTAGACCCCACAATCCTTAAGTCGGGAGAGTAACAAGTAGAGGAGCACATCTGACATGCTATAACTACCAATTTTCTGGGTCACAGCGTTGGAAACAGCGATCAATATGGTTCAAGGCAACGTGCTTTCTGCAGATAGTTATCCTTAAATACGAGTCTCGCCTCTCCATTCTTCATCGGATGACCACGCGTGCTCCGGTGAATTGC
The DNA here is from genome assembly GCF_038502225.1 of Cherax quadricarinatus. Lineage (NCBI taxonomy): Eukaryota > Metazoa > Arthropoda > Malacostraca > Decapoda > Parastacidae > Cherax > Cherax quadricarinatus. The sequence continues at coordinate 21,141,944 of NC_091301.1, read as the reverse complement.
ACACCTGTTGTTGATATCCTTGCTACAGACACTCGTCCACTCTTTTTTTTTTCTATTCCTCCCATGTACACGCTATCATAGTCGCTACCCGGGAGTCTGCGTCTAACCAGATCCTGATGGTTGTTAAAGAGCTGGTGGCCACACTCACCTAACAACGGGCAAGTGCACTGAACACATTAGTAGCTACGTCTGCATACTGGAAGACAATGTACTTAGCAGGTAAGTAACACACCTCTGCAACACTAATAATCTTTGGAGATAAATGGTATAAAATACCGACACGATGGAAAAATAGACACAAATGCTGTATAATGCGATCCTTTATTGACTAGGTTTCTCCCACGTAGTCAATAAAGGATCGCAGTATATTGCATCCGTGTCAATTTTTTCCGCTAGGAATCTTTATCAACAAAACATTTTACCTGCGCTGCAGGCTTCAGCAGTCAAATACAAAGACGAATCAAACTCCTGAAGATATCAGCACTAGTGAAAAACAAAGTAGACAAAGTGGAGAGGTAGTTTGATGTAATCAGTCCATTATCCTGGTGTAAGATCAGTCTCTTAACCTAAAGCAGAAGCTTGTGGCCAGAGGCTTATGTACAGGAAGGTGAGGTGCAGCAGCTTGGAGATGAGATCACAGGTGAGCTGGACCCACTAGTGGAAGTGGGTCATGATCAACAAGTGTTAGTAAATGAGTTGTTGAATGTATCTCTTGTACCAAGATATCATCGTGTTGCAGTGTCATTCTGCCTGTTTAATTCGTCTATTCTGACTTGCACCGAAGCTGATATCCTCAGAAATGTGAAATGCGAAACTTTTCCTGAATAAAGATTCCTATTTATCAACTTATAGGTATTATATCATTTATAATATGGTACCTTTAAGATGGGTTAACCCAAGATGAACTGCATATGGCTTAGCAGTTGTCGTCTAGGAACGAGGAGTTAGAGATCATATATGCTCTCAGGAAGAACCCATTTCTCGGTCTTGGCATCTTAATGGGAATAAAAGGGAATGAAATCATTTATATAAATAGTTTTATTATACTTTGAAAGCTTTCAGTTGTGTAAAATCGATGACACTCAAGTTTTCAAGGTATATTTTGCACATAATATATTAGTAATGATCTTCACTACTACTCTCATCAAGATACCAGGACCAAGACAGGGGTCTTAATTGGGTCTTCTCAAGGATCTATTCAGTCACAAGTTCGGCGTTCCTCGAAGAGAAGAACGTATACATCTACAGGCAAGGTATCTTTTCACTTGGGGACGGAGCCATTAAAAAGTCCTGGGCACTTGTCAGATGTAAGATGAGTGTAATCACCGGCTCCTCGATAACCATGAAAGATCTGGTTAAGATGGGCCCACAACATGCACAGGTTCCAACTCAGGAATCAGTGTCATATCATGCGATATAGTGTAAGTGAGAGAGACTTCCAGTAGCCTGAAGCAGCACCTCAGAGAGCAAAAGTATGCCAGTAGCATGGACGACAAGAACAATGCGAGTGTAATTTATAGAAGCTTACATAGCTATGTAAAAAAGTGGGGAGAGGCCAGACTCGTAATCGATTATATATACACACACACACACACACACACACACACACACACACACACACACATATATATATATATATATATATATATATATATATATATATATATATATATATATATATTTTCAACAAGTTGGTCGTCTCCCACCGAGGCAGGGTGACTCAAAAAAGAAAGAAAATCCCCAAAAAGAAAATACTTTCATCATCATTCAACACTTTCACCACACTCACACATTATCACTGCTTTTGCAGAGGTGCTCAGAATACAACAGTTTAGAAGCATATACGTATAAAGATACACAACATATCCCTCCAAACTGCCAATATATATTTATATATTATATATATATATATATTATATATATATATATATATATATATATATATATATATATATATATATATATATATATATATATATATATATATATATATATATATACCCCGCCTCGTGGGAAGCAAGTCTAAATTCATGACGTTCTAACCACCGAGCCATCAATCCTAGGACTGATGACTCAGAGGTTGGAGCCACATCCACATCTTCAATCAGCTTATCATGTCCTTGAAATTCTTTCCAGACAGAATCTGTGACTCTTCCTTCAGCCTTTTTATATGTGAATTCATATAGAAATTGGAGTTTCCTCTGACATATACTGTCCTCTCTTCTTTCTTACTGTTTGTGTCAGTCTGTCTTAACTCAAACCCACGAGTGTGAAATTCGACGTTGAATGCGCATTCATTCTAGTATCTAGAGCTGCAACAACTTCTATAATACATGCTGAGAATATTATTCTCTCGTATCTATCTCTCTGTTCATCTGTGCTTTCTCTCTATTTTTTTTCTTAAATGGCTTTGTGTAAGGCGTTTTCTGTACCAAGATAGTTCCTGACTATAACTGAACTTCTCCAGGCTGAGGGACTGACAACCTCAAATTCTACGACTTCAAGGGTGATGGACTGATTACATCGTCTTCACATCTCTACTGTTCCTGCCTACTTTCTGTATTCGACTGAAGAAGCCTACTGTGTAGGCGGAACGTTTCGGAATAAAGTTGCCTAACTGTTGCCTATGTGTCTTACCTACCAACCTGTCGGTACTGTATACCATTTAAATGGCTTGTTCTGAAAAGTTTTGCTTGATATTATCAAAGGATGAGCTGCAAGACTCATACGGGTTTAGCATTTTTTAATGTTATTGATGAAAGTGACAATACAACATTAACAACAAAAGTTTAAAATAAAAAATAATGATGAAAATGATGATGGCGATTATGATAATAGTGTAATAATAATAATAATAATAATAATAATAATAATAATAATAATAATAATAATAATAATAATAATAATAATGATAATAATAATAATAATAATAATTTTAACTTTATTATGAATAAGGATTGGATGCGCCTGAGGAAAATCTCTCCGTCAAATTAAATTAGCTTTTTTATACAGTGTGCAGTTGCTTAAAAATTTTCAGCAATATTAGAGTGTTAAAAACGTGGCAATATTTGTGTTCAGTTGCTCTCCTCACTGGCTATCCTCACTGGCTATCCTCACTGGCTATCCTCACTGGCTATCCTCACTGACTATCCTCACTGACTATCCTCACTGACTATCCTCACTGGCTATCCTCACTGGCTATCCTCACTGGCTATCCTCACTGACTATCCTCACTGACTATCCTCACTGACTATCCTCACTGACTATCCTCACTGGCTATCCTCACTGGCTATCCTCACTGGCTATCCTCACTGACTATCCTCACTGACTATCCTCACTGACTATCCTCACTGGCTATCCTCACTGGCTATCCTCACTGACTATCCTCACTGACTATCCTCACTGACTATCCTCACTGACTATCCTCACTGACTATCCTCACTGACTATCCTCACTGGCTATCCTCACTGGCTATCCTCACTGGCTATCCTCACTGGCTATCCTCACTGGCTATCCTCACTGGCTATCCTCACTGGCTATCCTCACTGGCTATCCTCACTGGCTATCCTCACTGGCTATCCTCACTGGCTATCCTCACTGACTATCCTCACTGACTATCCTCACTGACTATCCTCACTGGCTATCCTCACTGGCTATCCTCACTGGCTATCCTCACTGGCTCTCCTCACTGGCTATCCTCACTGGCTATCCTCACTGACTATCCTCACTGGCTATCCTCACTGGCTATCCTCACTGGCTATCCTCACTGACTATCCTCACTGGCTATCCTCACTGGCTATCCTTACTGGCTATCCTCACTGACTATCCTCACTGGCTATCCTCACTGGCTATCCTCACTGGTGTAGACAGCCTGTACTGGCAGAGCACACAGCCTAGCCATCTGCTCTGACTAGTTCATATTTCGCGGCATTCAGTGCTGCCCTCTGTAGGCCTACCTAGGTCGGTGGGACACACAGTCCACCCTCTCTCACTCCCGCTTCGACCGACTTGAGGTACACAGGTACTCCCCCTCCACGGACTGGCTTGCGGTCACTTCCTCACACTGCCCGTTGTGTACTCACTCCTACCCGATTAAAGCCAATCTAGTCCACGGCCGTATCATTGCTACCTACGCTACCTTCATCGGCACTAAACCGCTGTTCAACAGCAAGAACAGCAATAACAGTGGTGACAGCGGAGTCAGCGGCCTTGTGAGCCTCTTCAGGGTGGAGGGGATCGGTCGACACCAGTCAACATCATCCGTCGTCATCCAACGCACCTGCTAGCCTAAAGAGTTATCTGCTACTCCCAGCGTCTTGACGGGACCCGAGATAGATCTTCGTCCTAGATTTTTCCCACAAAATCTGGACATAGGCATCACGGCGTCATCTCCAGCCTTAGCAGTCACGTGTTCACCTCATCACCCTCTCTACAGCCCTTCAACACTCTCCAGCACCATTCTCCTGCCTCCTACAGCGTCCCTACGCCCTTCTCAGCTACAAGAAGTAGAGGTGAGGTCGTTAGTGTGTTGGCTTCGTGTGGCTCCACGAGTGACCACGAGGCAGCTCTCGGGTTGGTTTATACCCTAATCAGCGTGTAAACACACCAGCCCTCTATACAGCCTTATCTGCTAGGCAAAGACGTCCTTCTCGCCGTCCATGTGTGTTGTGTTCTTCCCAGTTCCTCCAAGAAGTTCTACCGGGCTTAACCACGTGGGAACCCAGTTGGCTTAGCCCCTAAGACAGCAAAGTTCAGCGTCTACAGCAGCTCGTGACTCATCATAGTGTCTACAACTACTCAGCGCCTACGTATCTCCAGCCAGTGCAGTTTTTTTTTTGTGTTGCCCAGTTTAAAAAAATTTTTTTTTTTCCCTTTCCCTTGTTGTTTTATTCCCAGTTCATCACCAGTTCTGTTTTCCCCAGTGATTTGTTACAGTAAAACTTACTCGTCCCAGTTCAAAGTTTCACTTAAGCTTGTTTTTAGCACGTTCGAGTAGTGCAGTAAATGTTTTGTTCTCCGTGTGCTGAAGCCGCAGTCAGTCAGCGCGCCCAGACACGCTTGCCAGTGTAAACAACCATACACCAGCTGTGGTTCACGCCGGGTACCCACGTCTAATATCTTATACCTCCACAGAGTTACTCCGGTCCTTCCTGTTCTTCCCAAGTCCTTTCTGATATTTTTTTTCTACGACATTGAAGCCCCATAGCAGTATACAAATGCTACGAGGCGTGTAGTGTCACTAGAACATCACTGAAAGTTCCAGCACCTGCCGTACCTTCGTCCACCTGCACTCAAAGTTAAGTAAACAGTGACTTACCTAGCATTTCCTAATATTTTGTGACATTATTTAACTGTCCTGCACCAATACAGTTAGTTACTGAAGCCATACTTCAGTAAATTGTTCAGTGTCATCAGTGCACATTTTGCCATTTACCTACAGCTTAAATTTTGTGAATTTATTTTTGCACTCCTACATTTTAAATTCCAGTTTTTTTCTATTCTGCTTCTTGCACCTCAGTTATTGATTTAAATTGTTCAGTGTTAACCATTTATACAATTTACCTCTCACATACAGTTTTCATGTAATTCCTGTGTGCTGTTATTTTTTTTTTGTTGCACCTGCAAGTTAGCCACAGATTGTTGACACCCCTGCACTGTTTTGTTTGTTAGTTTTTTTTTAATAAGTGTAATCTTCAAGTACTTAAGTATTAGTATATTCTACCTGCAGTCATACAATCTGTGCCTAGCCCATTAAATTTTTTTTTTTCTGTTCCCCCATTTATTTTGCTCTACATATATTCTATGTTTTATCAGTGAATATTCACCTATGTGCATTGCTTTTTGCTATTTTATATACCCAAGTCATTGAGTGTATTTTTGGGAACCTGCTTATTTACCATTAATTACCAAAATTCCTTGTGAAGTTAATTAATTTTGACCTTGAGATTGTGCAAATTTTTTTTTTTCTTTTTGCCAGTGTACACCCTGCTAACACCAGTTAACCTTTGCCATATTCTTGAATTTAATAATTTGCATTTTTATTAATTTTATTTTGTGTGCAATATAGCAATTCTGGTCAGTGTATTTTTTTTTGTGTGATTTTTGGCACTATTCCATACTCTGATATCTTTTTTGTGCCAACTTCCCTTGTGCAAGTGAATTACCTTTTTTTTTGCGTTTCAATTTGCTACTGCTAGCACCCGCAATCTTTTTAAACTTGCAGCACAGTTTAGTGTTGTGTAGTACCTGATTTATTTTAATTTTGTGCAATTTTTGCTACCAGTGTTTACAGTTCAACTCCTTTTCATAAATTTTGTTGCCAGATTCCTGGTGAAATTATTGACTATCCTTAGCTTCATTTTGTGCACTTCCCTGTAGTACATTCACTTGCATACATCTCTTATTTTGTTTTCAGAGTGTATCACTATTTCCCTTTTTATTGTTGTTTTGCTCAAATTATTTCTATCACTAAGCAGTTTACCTAGTACTGTGGTGCTGAGTTCTCTTTGACTCTGTTTTGAATTGTAGCCAGTGCATACCATTTCTTGCTCTGACCTGTTTACCATCTTCGTGACCTACTTGCATTTCAACAATTGACGTCATGACTAAGACACGCAGTGGCCATGCCGTTACCCCAGATTCTGCTGGTGCCAGCAATGGTGCCTCAGCCAGCGTGAGCACGCGGCAGGGCATCGAAGCCCCAGCGACAGTTGGTCAACTTGTGGCTCAAGCCTCGACCACCAGTGGGCCGGCTCATCGTCCATACCTGACCCTTATTTTTGACGGTCGTGCAAATAGTTTAGAGCCATGGCTGCAGTCAGTCGAGGCGACTGTTCAGGCTCTATTTGATAGCCCAACAGATACACAGTACATTCGTGCTGCTGTTGCAGCAGTGGATCTCACCCAGGGTGATATAGGTGCCTTTGTGCAGCTCAAGCGCGTTTGTAAGATTCAGTCTTGGGGTGAACTTAAGGAGGAATTTAGGCGTTATTTTCGGCGTAGTCGCCAACGCCATTACATTGACATCGTTACCAGCGTCTTGGCCGAATGTCAATACCGGCACGAAAGCCCCCTGGCTTGCGTTTGCCGTTTCGAGCAAGCCGCCACGGACTTTACTGATGCCGTCAACTCCACTAAGTGGGCGGATGGTGATGGCCGTATGGCTATTAAAGACATCATCCCCATGCTGGCTGTCGGCATCATGAGGAGGGATTCCGCCCCTAACCTCTGGGCTGCCATTGATGCGCTAGGACTCGGCCCTCAGCACGACGTCCTGGGTGCATATGACGCCATCGACTCGCTCAAGCCGCCTTCCGAGCAAGGCAAGGTTTGCCGCTTTGCGGATGATCCCCTACCCATCCTTGCAGCGCCGTCCGCAGTGACCCCGCGGTCGCAGCCGGAAGTCACTTTTGCTGCTGCTGTCAGACAGCCAACCCACAAAGGTTCTAACCCCAGTCCCACTAATACGCGCCTAAGTAAAAATAGCGACCACAGTAACAACAGTCGGTCTTATACAAAAAGGCAGTCATCGACTTCCTGGACCAGGGCGAAACGTCGCCAGCAGACACCACCCCCAACCTCACCCGCTAAGCGTGTAGTGACTTGTTTCAACTGTGGCAAACGAGGGCACTACCGATCTGAGTGTTACAAACTTAAGTCCCCGCAAAGTAACCGTCACAGTCCCCACGCTCAGTATCAAGGTAACCGTCACCGTCCCCATGCCCAGTCTCGCGAGGGAATCTGTGTTTACCACAATACTTCCAGTCATACCTCCCATGAGTGTAACAAGCTGCGAAGTATGCTGACAGCTGAGTGGAGCAAGCAGTCGTCGCGCAATGCACATGCTCGTAGAAGCCCTTCCACTAGTTCGGGGGAAGAGGCGCGTCCGCAAAACCAGCGAAAGACGTAGTAACCCTGTCGGAGTCGCTGTATTCCGTCCCTGTCCGCAATGCATTCGCCGCCCTGGGCAGTGATACGCTTGCCGACAGTGAGGAAACCGAGTGTCTTGACGTTGTTGCTGAGACTCTTACCGTACCTTCCAGGTCGAGCCTCGTCAACAAGTGTCGAGCCTCGAGCAGCTGTGACTCCGGGGATCTCGTCGGCCTGTCATGCCTTCATGTTCGGTATGACAACCCATGTGGACCGCTCATCGAGTCCACTGTCCACAATAAGCCTGTTCAGCTTTTCCTAGACACAGGTTCGGTGGTTAACATTGTCCGCTCCACCTTTTTCCGAGACATTGGCCTTCACGCGGCCATGTTGACAGAGCCATCTGCCATTCAGACCTTGAGAGGAGTCTCAGGTAAACCGCTGACGGTTCGCGGTCGCACAACGCTAGAATTTGTGGTCCAGGGTCACAAGCTGTCCGCAAAATTCTTAGTCGTAGATGGTATTGTTTTCCATGGTGACCTGCTCATAGGGTTCAAAACCATGGCAGATCTTAGGATCCGTTTAGATCCAGCTGAGTGGAAAGCGGAATTCAACGGAGTGGATGTGCCCTTCTGGGGCGTGCGCTTAGGATCCACTACGTGCTACTCTGTCTCAGAGTATGCACAGTGCCTAGAATCGTTGGAAACCGGTGGTTTCCATAGCACATTCTCCCCGGGGTCGGTCTCTCGTCCTGATCGACCTCGTAGTAGAGCTCGTTGCCCATCACCTCCTGGCCATCAGCGCGTAGTTACCAGTGAAACCCAGTCTGGGGACGCCCAGTCTAACCTTCCCTCTAACTCTGACGCTGTTGTAGAGACCAGCAGTTGTCAAGCCGCAGTATCCCTGTCGGCAGGCGACTGTCTGACTCGTGTCATGGCATCAGCGAGCAGAGTTACTGCTTGTACAAAGTATGACGTCACTTTGTCAGCTAACTCGCTCACTCCTGTTATGGTGTACGTGAGCAGAGCTTTTGAAGGAGACCATGTGCTGGTTGACAACGACACATGCCGAGTCAAGGGCCTCTCCCTTGAACCATCCTTGCACACAGTGCAACGTGGTAAGTTGCAAGTCCTTGTTGTCAACATGCATAGTCGAGAATTTCCCCTGCGGAAGAATACCTCACTTGTTGACCTTGTCAGATTCCCTCTCCCGGTGAGAGTGGAGGGTGAAGCCCCAGCTGACTTCCTTGTGAGTGCAGTTCTCCCAGGCGAGTCTGCTGCTGACTCTTCCAACACCCGGCCAGTGCAGGAAGATGATCTAGCTTTGACAGACTATCCTGAAGAGGTTCCAAAACTTCTCCAGGTTCTCAATCGTGCACGTTCTGCAGTTGCACTAGATGGTGAGTCAATGGGTTTGACCTCACTGATCTCTCACCGTATTCCACTTGACAAAGGTACTAAACCCATTTATGTACCTGCGTATCGCCTGCCACATGCGCAAAGAGTCTTCGCCGAAGAACTCATTACACGGATGCTCCGTGATGGAGTTATTGAGGAGTCCACTTCCCCGTGGAATGCTCCCCTTATTCTGGTTCCCAAGAAAGACGGAACCTGGCGCCCTGTTATCGATTACAGGAAACTGAATGCACGTACCATCCCAGACCGTTTTCCATTGCCAGTTCTGAACGACCTGTTGCAGAACATCGGCGATAATAAGGTCTTTTCAACTCTTGATCTTCTTCAAGGGTTCTGGCAGATCCCCCTCGATGATGAGAGTAGAGAGTTGACAGCTTTCTCTACTCCAACTGGTCATTACCAGTTCAGGAGGATGCCCTTCGGCTTGCGCGGAAGCCCAATCACGTTTAGTCGTTTGATGACGACAATTTTCCGTACCCTCCTAGGTGGCACGCTCATGGTCTACCTGGATGATCTCATAGTCATGTCACAAGATGTCCCGTCACATCTTGAGAAACTTGACAGGGTATTGGACAGGCTAGCTCAGGCAAATCTTAAGGTAAAGCTCTCCAAATGTCATTTCCTCCGGAAGGAAATAAAATTTCTGGGTCACGTAGTAACTCAGAATGGCATAAAGACGGACGAGTCTAAAATCTCGGCCGTGCAGAAATTCCCCAGACCCATGACGGCGGATGCAGTCCGGTCCTTCATAGGCCTGGCGGGTTTCTACCGCACCTTTATCGCAGGTTTCTCCACCATTGCGGCACCCCTGACACGCTTACTCAAGAAGGATGCCCCTTTTGAGTGGACGTGCGATCAGGAACGAGCTTTTGTCATTCTTAAGAACAAGTTAACATCAGCCCCAACCCTTAGATTCCCTGATTTCACCAAGGCATTTACCTTGACGACTGATGCCAGCAAAGTTGGCATCGGTGCAGTCTTGTCACAGGAATCTAATGGTAAGCAACAGCCTATTGCCTATGCTAGCCGTGTTCTTACTAAAGCGGAAGTCAATTATTCAGTGACAGAGCTAGAAGCTTTAGCCATTGTATGGGCCCTGAGTCATTTTCGGGATATCATCTATCATTATCCTATCAAGATTTATACAGATCATTTACCCTTATTGGCCCTTTTTGCAAATAAGAACCTCTCGGGAAAGCATGCTCGGTGGTCGCTCACGTTCAATGACTACAACCCTGAAATTTGCTATGTCCCAGGTAAGCAAAATGTTGTAGCCGACGCCCTGTCGAGACATATAGCATTCGTGAGTGTCGGCAATTCGTTCTCTGTTGAGGATCTCGAGAGAGCCCAACGACAGGACCCTGTGTGGTCTCCAGTCCTTCGTTTCCTTACCAAGGAGGACGTTGACTTACAGGTCAAGTCTCCCGTTCCACTGAAGGATTTAGTGGTCAACCAAGGAGTACTGTGCCGTGTTGCACAGCTGGTGGACCCCGGCAGAACCGTATACCAACTGGTGATACCAGAGTCCATGATACCAGCTACTCTTAGGTTGATCCACAATGTCCCAGGTGTAGCGCACCCCGGGAAGGACCGCAGTATCAAACAGGCACGAATGAAATATTTCTGGCCTAAGATGGCATCGGACATTGCCAAGCATGTACACCAGTGTGTTGTCTGCCTACAGCACAAGGGTACCATTACAGGTCCTAACCCCATTCTAAAGTATCCCATTACAAAGGAGCCCTGGGAGAGAACTTCTGTCGACCTGTTGACGAACTTCTCGACCTCGGAGAAGGGAAATAAGCACCTGCTTGTAATGGTAGATAACTTGACGCGGTACAGTGAATTAGTACCCATTCCTGATAAAACCGCTGAAACGGTCGCTAGTGCTTTCCGTGAGCATGTTGTTCTTCGTCATACTTGCCCACGTGTCCTTCTGTCAGACAATGGGTCTGAGTTTATAAATGGCATAATGCAGGATCTTTGCTCCAGATTCAACATTCATCAAGCGCCAGTAGCTCCACGCCACCCTGCGAGTAATGGTCTTGCTGAACGTACAAATCGCAAAGTCCTGGAGGTGCTCAGAGTAACCGTTAACCCAAGTTGTACTACATGGGATGAGGCTATCCCAGATGTTCAGTGTACATTAAATTCCTCCCTCAACAGCTCGATCGGTGAGACACCTCATTTTGCTTTGTATGGCTATGACAAGCGCTTACCATATGAAATTCTGTTTACTCCACCTAGACCTACTTACGATACTGATAACCCCAGTGTAGTAAAGATGAGGACAACGCAGCTTGTCTTCCAGCGGGTACGAGAGAACCTTATGAAAGCTACTGATAGGTTCACGTCAGAGCGCAATGCCCGCGCCAAGGAAAGCAAAGTGGAACCAGGTTGCAAAGTTATGTTGCTCAACCCAGTGCAGACCCCAGGTATGCACAAACTTGTCCCAAAGTTTGTGGGTCCTTACCGTGTCCTACGACAGCTCCGTGGCAATAAGTTCGAGGTGAGGGAGATTGCTACGGGAGCTATCAAGGAAGCCCACCTTGATCACATGAAGTATGTGGACCATATGCAGGCCGAAGTAGAGCTGGAGGCGCGTGCGTTGCAACGCCACGATCAGACTAATGTTAGGGACAAACCGTCTACCCCTTCTCCCACTACTGCTGGTACGGAAGACGGCCCAGTAAGGCTCCATACTTATGGCCTGCGACCCAGGACAACAGTACATTTCTGTGACATTGACGTACCTACTGACTTGTCCGACTCCTACGCTAGTTATGCTAATTGTTTGCTTGCAGAAATGGGTATAAATGCACACACATTGTATAGCTAGGCGATAATAGAGTCAGGGTGGACAACATCATGTAATTATGTAAATACTTTTAGAAGGGTACCCAGAGTGTAATGAATTCCATGGATATAGTATTATTGTATGTATGTGCACCAGTGTTTTTTTAACTAAAGGAAAAAGCCTGTATTACGGTCAGGGCAGTGCTGCCCTCTGAGTTACATGTCACACCTTAGGAAATGCTACTGTCAGTCATTGTTTGCAGATGTGAGCGTGCAACAACGTTAGTAGACGAGTGGTCAACTGATGTTCAGCCCTGCGGACAACCTGTATATAGAAGATTTTAGTTCCAGTGCTGACGTCTCCCGGCTCTCTACTCGATGAAACAGCGCGGGCAAACCAGTTTTCTCTTCCCCTGGATGGGAGAGTTTTTTTTTTGCCTGTTGCATTTTTTTGTCCATTTTTTATTTACTAGTGAGCGAAAGCCAGTCCCTCTCTGGGGTAGCTAGTGTAATTCCTTTATACCTATGGGCCCACCAGTATTGTCGCGTCGGGACGACGCGAGGTGCGTGGCCGAGCAAATGTAGACAGCCTGTACTGGCAGAGCACACAGCCTAGCCGTCTGCTCTGACTAGTTCATATTTCGCGGCATTCAGTGCTGCCCTCTGTAGGCCTACCTAGGTCGGTGGGACACACAGTCCACCCTCTCTCACTCCCGCTTCGACCGACTTGAGGTACACAGGTACTCCCCCTCCACGGACTGGCTTGCGGTCACTTCCTCACACTGCCCGTTGTGTACTCACTCCTACCCGATTAAAGCCAATCTAGTCCACGGCCGTATCATTGCTACCTACGCTACCTTCATCGGCACTAAACCGCTGTTCAACAGCAAGAACAGCAATAACACTGGCTATCCTCACTGGCTATCCTCACTGACTATCCTCACTGGCTATCCTCACTGGCTATCCTCACTGGCTATCCTCACTGACTATCCTCACTGACTATCCTCACTGGCTATCCTCACTGGCTATCCTCACTGACTATCCTCACTGGCTATCCTCACTGGCTATCCTCACTGACTATCCTCACTGACTATCCTCACTGACTATCCTCACTGACTATCTTAACTGGCTATCCTCACTGGCTATCCTCACTGACTATCCTCACTGACTATCCTCACTGGCTATCCTCACTGACTATCCTCACTTACTATCCTCACTGACTATCCTCACTGGCTATCCTCACTGGCTATCCTCACTGACTGTCCTCACTGGCTATCCTCACTGGTTATCCTCACTGACTATCCTCACTGGCTATCCTCACTGGCTATCCTCACTGACTATACTCACTGACTATCCTCACTGCCTATCCTCACTGACTACCCTCACTGACTATCCTCACTGGCTATCCTCACTGGCTATCCTCACTGACTATCCTCACTGGCTATCCTCACTGGCTATCCTCACTGACTATCCTCACTGACTATCCTCACTGACTATCCTCACTGGCTATCCTCACTGGCTATCCTCACTGACTATCCTCACTGACTATCATCACTGACTATTCTCACTGACTATCCTCACTGACTATCCTCACCGGCTATCCTCACTGACTAACCTCTCTGGCTATCCTCGCTGACTATCCTCACTGACCATCCTCACTGACTATCCTCACTGGCTATCCTCACTGACTATCCTCACTGACTATCCTCACTGACTATCCTCACTGACTATCCCCACTGACTATCCTCACTGACTATCCTCACTGACTATCCTCACTGACTATCCTCACTGACTATCCTCACTGGCTATCCTCGCTGACTATCCTCACTGACTATCCTCACTGACTATCCTCACTGACTATCCTCACTGACTATCCTCACTGACTATCCTCACTGACTATCCTCACTGGCTATCCTCACTGACTATTATCGGGTTTGTTTTTGGTAGCTGGTAGCGGGCGGGTATGAATGATATACTTCTTCGGAGGCTTCTTACTTTATTTATAACTAGTGGTGGGTTACACAGGCTTGTGTGTTTGTGCCCATGGCCCGGGCAGGGCCATCCCACGAGAGAGAGCTGGGAGTACTTGTGTCTTGATGCCCAGGCCGCTGTGTGAGTGAGGGTGAGGCAAGTCTGGGCATACTGAAGTGGCAAGGCCTATAGATGGCAGCACCTTAGTGGCGCGAAATATGAACTAAGCTGGCAGACAGCATGGGCTGTCTGTGCAGACAGTACAGGCTGTCTACATACGCTCGGCCACCTATCGCGCGTCGTCCCGACGCGACAATACTGGTAGTAAAAGAAACTCGGTCTCTCTCTCGTAGGAACAGGGCACAGAACACAAATGAAAACATATATATACATATGGACATGGAAAAAAAAACTTCCTACAGGGAGGGAAGAAAAAAACATGTGGGGTGTGCTAAACATCGTGGTCATAGGCAGTGAGCACGCCTTCCTGCGTCTGGACAGATACTGCAACACGGGAGACATCGCTGCGGCTGAGCTGTGACGTAACAGGGTACGGTCTCCTCTGGAACGGTGAAGCAGACATCGTAGGAGTCGCTGCAGGTTTTCACTCAACCTGGGGCACGACATGCTGGTGCCCTCGAGTGAGGCGTCGACAAAACTCGGCAACTGGGCAGGACTTCTGGCAAGCGACTCAGGAGGACACTTCTCGACTGGTACTGTCGCTGGGCTATCACTGCCGGCGAGCGTGGAGCGAGTTGTGGAGCGAGTCGTGGCAGAGACGACTGGGCGAAACATCTGGGAGTCGTAACATCATACACCAGACTGCAGTGAGAGAGCTAGCAGTCAAAGTGACATCTTCTTTGTGCAGGCTGCTCACTGAAGCTTGTGACACGAGGCTGACACAGCGCCTGCCGACAGGGCTGGCTGCGGCTTGACGAGTATCATCTCTCGACAGTTAGAGTTATAGCAGAGGTTAGTCTAAGCGTCCCCAGACTTGTTTCTCTACATATAACTGCACTCTGACGGTCTGGAGGTGAAGTGAAACAAATCTCGATGGGAATCGTAGCAGGTACGATTCTGCAGAACATCACGAGCGACGAGCATAAAAGCTTTCTGTACAAGGGGGCTCATACGCTCAGGGCTGAGAAATCAGCTGTCAAACACTGGTCAGGCGGGTGACTAACACAGTGGTGCTACTCAGGTCTGGCTGGGCCAGACCTCACTGGACACACGAAACTTTAAAAACACACCGCTGTACATACGGTACAACATGGCTTAACTAGCAAATGATGCTTTTCTGCGCATAAAACTGACTAAGACATACTAAAATGTGAGAACACTGACTGAGAGGAATTAATTAACACACGACATATATTTTCTCTCAATCTTCTCGACAATACTGAAATAATTACTGAACACTCAATGGTGACATCATGTGATGTCAGGCGTGATGTCGCGAGGTGACGTCAGCAGCACTGTGACGTCAGCAGACATCTCGAGGTGACGTCAGCAGACATCTCGAGGTGACGTCAGCAGACATCTCGAGGTGACGTCAGGCAGACATCGCGAGGTGACGTCAGGCAGACATCGTGAGGTGACGTCAGCAGACATCGTGAGGTGACGTCAGCAGACATCGTGAGGTGACGTCAGCAGACATCGTGACGTCATGAAGTCGGGCAGCATCGTGGGTGGCGTCGTCGATGTGATGCGGGCAGCAGACCACAGCATGAGGCCTGGGGACATCTGGTAACTCACGTGGCTTTGTAGGTCTACGTGATCGCCCACACCCACGTGACGTCGTAATCCACGTAGCTTCGAGTGGCCTCGGGCACTCGGATACACAGCACTGGCAATGAATTCATATGAAAAACAGCAGAAAACACAGCAGAGGGAGTGGGCAGTGGTGAGTGGTGTATGGTAGACGGGTGAGCGTGAGTAGGGCGAGCGGGCAAGGTGAGGAACAGCCACTTCCTCTCCTCTCCTCCCCACCCACAAATACGTAGAGAGCTCACACTGGACGCAGAAATCACCACAAAACTCACCTCTGGCTTGCTGAAACAGCTGTGCTGAGCTGAACAACAACAGCAACATACAAGTGACGCTGAACACGTGACTTGAGAAACAGCGTGGGACACTGTAGCGTGGGGTCACTGGGACGCCACTTACAATTCTCGGAGAATTTCGGCAAATTTCGGCTGGATCCTGCTTGTACCTGTGTCTGGATGCTCAAACGTGCAGACACGACATCAGGATAACTCGTTGAGAGACGGATGCTTCATGTGTAGGGTGATGAAGTGAAGATGACTTCATAACTCTCACTCTCTCTCCAGGCAAACACAACTGCTGCGAGTACCGCTGTCACCATTTATATCGGGCTTGTTTTTGGTAGCTGGTAGCGGGCGGGTATGAATGATATACTTCTTCGGAGGCTTCTTACTTTATTTATAACTAGTGGTGGGTTACACAGGCTTGTGTGTTTGTGCCCATGGCCCGGGCAGGGCCATCCCACGAGAGAGAGCTGGGAGTACTTGTGTCTTGATGCCCAGGCCGCTGTGTGAGTGAGGGTGAGGCAAGTCTGGGCATACTGAAGTGGCAAGGCCTATAGATGGCAGCACCTTAGTGGCGCGAAATATGAACTAAGCTGGCAGACAGCATGGGCTGTCTGTGCAGACAGTACAGGCTGTCTACACTATCCTCACTGACTATCCTCACTGACTATCCTCACTGACTATCCTCACTGGCTATCCTCGCTGACTATCCTCACTGACTATCCTCACTGACTATCCTCACTGACTATTCTCACTGACTATCCTCACTGACTATCCTCACTGGCTATCCTCACTGACTATGCTCACTGACTATCCTCACTGACTACCCTCACTGACTATCATCACTGGCTATCCTCACTGACTATCCTCACTGACTTTCCTCACTGACTATCCTCACTGACTACCCTCACTGGCTATCCTCACTGACTATCCTCACTGACTATCCTCACTGACTATCCTCACTGACTATCCTCACTGACTATCCTCGCTGACTATCCTCACTGGCTATCCTCGCTGATTATTCTCACTGACTATCCTCGCTGACTATCCTCGCTGACTATCCTCACTGACTGTCCTCACTGACTATCCTCACTGACTATCCTCACTGACTATCCTCACTGGCTATCCTCACTGACTATCCTCGCTGACTATCCTCACTGACTATCCTCGCTGACTATCCTCACTGGCTATCCTCACTGACTATCCTCGCTGACTACCCTCACTGGCTATCCTCACTGGCTATTCTCACTGGATATCCTCACTGGATATCCTCACTGGCTATCCCCACTGGCTATCCTCACTGGCTATCCTCACTGGCTATCCTCACTGGCTATCCTCGCTGGCTATCCTCATTGGCTATCCTCAATGGCTATCCTCACTAGTTATCATCACTGGATATCTTCACTGGCTATCCTCACTAGTTATCATCACTGGATATCTTCACTGGCTATCCTCACTGGCTTTCCTCGCTGGCTATCCTCACTGACTATCCTCACTGGATATCCTCACTGGTTATTTTCACTGGCTATCCTCACTGGCTATCCTCACTGGCTATCCTCACTTGCTATCCTCACTGGCTATCTTCACTGACTATCCTCACTGGCTATCCTCGCTGGCTATCCTCATTGGCTATCCTCATTGGCTATCCTCACTGGCTATCAACACTGGATATCCTCACTGGTTATCTTCACTGGCTATCCTCACTGGCTATCCCCACTGGCTATCCTCACTGGATATCCTCACTGGATATCCTCACCAGCTACCCTCACTGGCTATCCTCACTGGCTATCCTCACTGGCTATCCTCATTGACTATCCTCACTGGATATCTTCACTGGCTATCCTCACTAGCTATCCTCACTGGATATCCTCACTGGCTATCCTCACTGCCTATCCTCACTAGCTATCCTCACTGGCTATCCTCACTGGCTATCCTCACTGGCTATCCTCACTGGTTATCCTCAATAGCCATCCTCACTGGATATCCTCACTGGCTATCCACACTGGCTATCTTCACCGGCTATCCTCACTGGCTATCCGCACTGGCTATCCTCACTGGCTATTCTCACTGGCTATCCTCACGGGCTATCCTCACTAGCTCTCCTCACTGGTTATCTTCACTGGCTATCGTCACTGGCTATCCTCACTGGCTATCCTCACTGGCCATTCTCACTGGCTATCCTCACTGGATATCCTCACTGGCTATCCTCACTGGCTGTCCTCACTGGCTATCCTCACTGGACATCCTCACTGGCTATCCTCACTGGCTATCCTCACTGGTTATCTTCACTGGCTATCCTCACTGGCTATCCTCACTGGCTATCCTCACTGGCCATTCTCACTGGCTATCCTCACTGGATATCCTCACTGGCTATCCTCACTGGCTGTCCTCACTGGCTATCCTCACTGGATATCCTCACTGGCTATCCCCACTGGCTCTCCTCACTGGCTATCCTCACTGGCTATTCTCACTGTCTATCCTCACTGGCTATCCTCACTGGATATCCTCACTGGCTATCCTTACTGGCTGTCCTCACTGGCTATCCTCACTGGATATCCTCACTGGCTCTCCCCACTGGCTATCCTCACTGGCTATCCTCACTGGCTATTCTCACTGTCTATCCTCACTGGCTATCCTCACTGGCTATCCTCACTGGCCATCCTCACTGGCTATCCCCACAGGCTATCCTCACTGGATATCCTCACTGGTTATCTTGACTGGGTATCCTCACTGGCTATCCCCACTGGCTATCCTCACTGCATATCCTCACTGGATATCCTCACTGGCTATCCTCACTGGCTATCCTCACTGGCTATCCTCACTGGCTTTCCTCGCTGGCTATCCTCACTGACTATCCTCACTGGATATCCTCACTGGTTATCTTCACTGGCTATCCTCACTGGCTATCCTCACTTGCTATCCTCACTGGCTATCCTCACTGACTATCCTCACTGGATATCTTCACTGGCTATCCTCACTGGCTATCCTCACTGGCTATCCTCACTGGATATCCTCACTGGCTATCCTCACTGGCTATCCTCACTGGCTATCCTCACTGGCTATCCTCACTGGCTATCATCACTGGCTATCCTGACTTTCTATCCTCATTGACTATCCTCACTGGCTATCCTCACTGGCTATCCTCACTGGCTATCCTCATTGGTTATCCTCACTGCCTATCCTCACTGGCTATCCTCACTGGATATCCTCACTGGCTATCCTCACTGGCTATCCACACTGGATATCCTCACTGGTTATCTTCACTGGCTATCCACACTGGTTATCCCCACTGGCTATTCTCACTGGATATCCTCACTGGATATCCTCATTGGCTACCCTCACTGGCTATCCTCACTGGCTATCCTCACTGGCTTTCCTCGCTGGCTATCCTCACTGACTATCCTCACTGGATATCCTCACTGGTTATCTTCACTGGCTATCCTCACTGGCTATCCTCACTGGCTATCCTCACTTGCTATCCTCACTGGCTATCCTCACTGACTATCCTCACTGGATATCCTCACTGGCTATCCCACTGGCTATCCTCACTGGCTATCCTCACTGGCTATCCTCACTGACAATCGTCACTGGATATCCTCACTGGTTATCCTCACTGGCTATCCTCACTGACAATCGTCACTGGATATCCTCACTGGTTATCCTCACTGGCTATCCTCACTGGCTATCCTCACTGGCTATCCTCACTGGTTATCCTTACTGGTTATTCTCACTAGCTATTCTCACTGGCTATCCTCACTGGCAATCCTTACTGGCTATCCTCACTGGCTATGCTTATTGAGTGTCCTCCCTGGCTATCATCACTGGCTATTTTCACTGGCTATCCTCACTGACTATTCTCACTAGCTATCCTCAATGGCTATCCTCACTGGCAATCTTCCCTGGCTATCCTCACTGATTATCCTCACTGGCTATCCTCACTGGCTATCCTCACTGACTCTCCTCACTGGCTATACTCACTGGCTATCGTCATTGACTCTCCTCACTTGCTATCCTCACTGCCTATCCTCACTGTCTATATTGACTGCCTATTCTCATTATCACTGACTGTCTATCGTATAGTGGAAAGTATTTGCACTAAGCCTTTTTTCCATGTAGATACTATTATAAACAATATTATTGCCTTCTATTTTGTATAACAATTCTATAATGTAATGTCTGACAGTCAGTGAGTGTAAAATATACTCACTGGCTGTCAGTCACTGCGGGGTCTGGAGAAGACCCGGGCCTGCACTAGCGGCCAACCTACAGCTAAGAAAAATTTCATCGGGAAGAAAATATAAAACCCGAATGGGCGATAGAGCATGAGAAAATATAAAATTTTGATTGTGCCGCTCTGTAGGTGTGTGTGTAGTCACCTAATTGTGGTTGCAAGCGGCGATACATAGCTCCTGTACTCACCTAGTTGAGGTTGCAGGGGTCGAGTCCAAGCTGTGTGTGTGTGTGTGTGTGTGTGTGTGTGTGTGTGTGTGTGTGTGTGTGTGTGTGTGTGTTCACGTGAGAGAGAGAGAGAGAGAGAGAGAGAGAGAGGCAGATCTCTAAGGGTAGTTCTCAATGGAACAGAATCAGCAAGACATCCTATTGGGGAAAGTGTTCCACAAGGAAGTGTGCTTGGGCCATTGTTATGGAATGCCTACTTCATTGACCTTATTCATCTCATCCCAGAATCCCATGCATCTACAGACGACTGTACTCTGACATTTACTTATCCAAGAGAAAAAATGCCAGCTGCTCTAAGCTACATCAATCACCAGCTAAGAGCTATATCAGCTTGGGAACACCGATGGCAGGTAGCATTTGCACCTGAAAAAACACAAATGATGATGGCCTGTAGGCACCATAATAGTAATGCCGGAGCAGTAGTTAGAACGATTATAAGAGTGTTGGTGCCCGGGGAAGAAGTTGACATACTTGGGGATTATTATTATTAAAATCAAGGGGGAAGCGCTAAACCCGGAGGATTATACAGCGCCTGGAGGGGATGTAGAAGGCTTAATTCGGGGAACTGGAGCACAGATCCAATTCCCTAAATCAAGAGCCCCTCACCAACATCAAGGAACCTTCCTTGAGGGGGCATACTTGGGGAGAAATCAGAGTCCAAATTGACCATGAAGAACCACGTCATATATCTTGCAAACAAGGCAGCCAGAAAGCTTACAGCACTTCGACGTATCTCGCATCTGCTTGACAGTAGGGGTAGCAAGATTCTGTATGAGACACAAAAACGCTCACACCTTGAGTGTCCTCCACTTTCTTGGTTTGCTTGCCCCCCCCCTCCCCTCTCATCTGCGACTGCTTGACAGAGAAGAGAACACAGCAAGATGTCTCATCTCTCGCCTGGACCCATCCTGGATAGATCTGTCGTTTCAGCAGAGCCTTCAACATAGGAGGGATGTGGGTGGCCTTACTGTTATGTACAAGGCCAATATTGTCAAAGTACCACACTTTGATCCACTTCGAGGACAGCGTGAGACAAGCTTTTATGCCACAAGACGGGCAGAAAGCAGCAACTTCACTCTGGCTGTACCCTTTTCCAGAACATCACTTCATCTGAGATCATCCATCCCCAGGATGACTCGAGTCTGGAACAGGTTCGTAGAGCATTATGATGTCAACGAGATAAAGCCAGTTGATCAAATAAAAATGCTGGCCACACAGATGGCTCCAACTTCATCCTGTTCCCTACTTGTATGTTTCATAACAATAAAAACGCTTTCAAATGAGCTGATGTAGATAACAGCTCTTAGCTTGTCAATAAAGTTAGGAATTTTTAATTTGTCAATTGCTGGTCAATAAAGTTAGGGATCCTTAACCTAATCTTGTGAAACCCTGTGTAAAAAAAAGAGAGGGAGGGAGGGAGGTAGAGAGAGAGAGAGAGAGAGAGAGAGAGAGAGAGAGAGAGAGAGAGAGAGAGAGAGAGAGAGAGAGAGAGAGAGAGAGAGAGAGAGAGAGAGAGAGAGAGATTAACTCGCTGTTCATCAAAAAATACTCTCCCAAAGATAGACAAGTTGAATTGAATATATAACCTTCAACTTGTCATCAATCTCTTTATTCAGTTCACTAATCTGAGCCTACCCTCTGAGCCTATCCAAGCTGGGTGAGAGGGAGGGATCGATGCAGAATAGGCCTATATAAATCTCACATAATTCAGGAAGTATCATTCATTAGTTTTCTTCTAGCGGTGAGAACTCACCCATTACCCTTATCAATCCACCCCATCCTTTCCTTCATTCACTATCCATTTCTTTCATCCATTCATCCGCTATTCTTCAGTCGCTATGCACTAACTTTATTCCCAATTATAATTTCTTCATCAGCCCCTTTCATCATTCACTATTCATTACATCCATCCAATAATTCCCACCCCCCTAGTCCCCTTCAATTACCATCCATTACCGTCATCAATCCATCCACTCTGACTGTGCTTCCCATCAACACAGCAGCTTTGTCTATGCTTCAGCTGCTGTTATCACTTTCCTCCCTATTCATTTATTGTCTGCTACTTCTCCTCCACGTCTGTCTTTCCGTTCACCTGCTCATTATTTCGTATGCCTCTTACTCCTCTTGCTTCGTCTTCCTCTTCCTCTTCCTCCACTTTCATCTCCTTTTCCGCTCCTTGCCTCTCGCATCCACTAAAGATAAACAACATTGTCTTAGTTGAACAAATATCAGTTCAGTGTCTTTCCTTCATCCATCTCTCTTTATTATTATGTTTTCCGGTAAAAAAAAAAAAAAGCATTTCACTCCTCTCACCCCTTGCACACACACACACACACACACACACACACACACACACACACACATAAAAACACAGAGACATACATGCACATATACACATACATATACACCTCCGAGTTGGTTGTGAGAATGGATAAGGGTAGCAAGTGGGGTTTCTCAAGGATTAGCATTGGGACCGGTACTGTTTCTGGTATATGTGTGAAGGATGTACCAGAAGAGAGTTTGATGTATCCCTGTTCTCAGGTGAAAAATTAATGAAGGGAATATATACCCATGAGAACAGGTAAAAGGCTACGTGTGGACCTGGAAAAATTGCAGGGCTGATGAGATAAGTGGCTCCTGCAATTCAACCCCCTAGAAATACAAGGCAAGGGCAAGAAGGCAAGAGACTGAGTATAAACTCAGGGGAAAGAGACTGCAAACCTCACTCTAGTAGAAAGACCTCGGGGTGAGTATGCTGCGTAATATGTCTCCTGAAGACTATATCACCAGAAGAGTCTCTGCAGCTAATGTTCTCTAGGCAAATATTAAGCTACTTTCCAGTAACCTCTTGACGCCTTATACAACATACGCCAAGTGTATCTTGGAGAATGCAGCACCAGCATAATACCTACAGTATAATAATAACATAATAATAACACGTTTATTTACTACAAGTACACGTACAAGGTATACGGTCCTAGCTGACATCAATGACATACTACTGTATAGAAAACCGCTTGTTATAAGAACATAAGAAATAAGAAACACTGCAACAGGCCTACTGACCCATGCGGAGCAGGTCCATGTCCCCCTCCCCCGGATTATCCCACTGACCCACCCAGTCTGGTCATCCCCACTCAAGGATGAAGCACTGTACTGACACACAGCAGCACAAGCTAGTCAGGTCCAACTCACACCCACCCACACCCACTCATGTATTTATGCAGAGCATTTCGGGCAAATTAGCTCAATTTTGTCCCAGGATGCGACCCACACCAGTCGGCTAGCACCCAGGTACCCATTTTACTGCTGGGTGAACATAGACAACCGGTGTAAAGAAATATGCCCAATGTTTCAACCTTCGCTGGGAATCGAACCCAGACCCTCGCTGTGTGAAGCGAGAGCTTTAGTCACTAGGCTGATAAAGCACATCAAGGAACACCAAGGTACCTGTGCAACATCTGGGTATCTTTATTGTAGACGTTGTGCGAAACATCTACAATAAAGATACCCAGATGTTGCACATGTGTCTTAATTTCATCTTGTCGGTATTACATACCATTCTTACACAACCAAGGTACCTACTTACTTCATGGTGAACAGGGCCAACAGGTGTAAGGAAACATTCCCAACGTTTCAACCCGTGTCGGAAATCGAACCTCGGACACTGAGAGTGTAAGCTGAATGCGTTACCATCCGAGCCACGGGATATGTCACAGGGAAATAGAATGATCTAAACGACAAAGTAATGGAGGCCGGCTCCATGCATTAGTTTAAAGAATAAATACTGAAGAATTCAGAGTCTAAGAGGGAGGAAATCCCGCAAGGAATGGTCCCAAATCTGCACACAGAAATCACTCCCTACGAAAGTAAAAGACTGGGCAGGCGATGCAAAATGCCCCCAATAAAAAGTAGGGGCGCCATTGGTACACTAAGGGAAAACACCATAAGTGTCCGGGGCCCAAAACTGTTCAACAGCCTCCCATCAAGCATTAGGGGAATTGCCAATAAACCCCTGGCTGCCTTCAAAAGAGAGCTGGACAGATACCTAAAGTCAGTGCCGGATCAGCCGGGCTGTGGCTCGTACGTTGGACTGCGTGCGGCCAGCAGTAACAGCCTAGTTGATCAGGCCCTGATCCATCGGGAGGCCTGGTCATGGACCGGGCCGCGGGGGCGTTGATCCCCGGAATAACCTCCAGGTAACCTCCAGGTAACCTCCAGGTAAGTGGCAGAACTAGGAGCCGACTCGACCTCTGCAATCACATAGGTGAGGGCAAAAAAAAGTGTATACACACACACACTTGTCTCCCATGCAATAGTACGTTGTGAATGAGAGAGAGAGAGAGAGAGAGAGAGAGAGAGAGAGAGAGAGAGAGAGAGAGAGAGAGAGAGAGAGAGAGAGAGAGAGGATCGTACCCCTACAACGCTCGGTCACACATCACAGGGCTAATGCAAGAATAATTGATTTTGGTATGAATGCCCCGGAGGCCGCTGGCACGTGCAGGCCCGCGCGCGCCCGCCCGCACGTGCAGGCCTGCACGCGCGCCGCACGTGCCACGCTGACTGCCAAAATGGCGGATATTTATAGCACACTGATGGTATCGGAAGCCTCTTAAAAGGGGGAATTGTCCTTTTATTTTTGTTATTTCTAAATGTGTTGCTTTTCTCGTTAGTGAAGAGGCAGAGGCGAGAAATTCAAGTTGTGAAAATAAAGAGAGGGAGAGAGAGAGAGAGAGAGAGAGAGAGAGAGAGAGAGAGAGAGAGAGAGAGAGGAGGTAATAGCTCATAGCTTGTAAGGAAGGAATCTGTTAATCTAACCCTGTAAAAAAAAACCTTGAGTAAATATATAAAAAAAGAAATGAGGGGCTGTGGTTTTTTAATGGGGCCAATTTTATGAAGGTTTTCTCAATATTCGTTATCCTAATCTCAATATTCACCTTCATCATCTCGGTACAGGCCTTAATGTTTCCCAATATTTGCCTTCCTAATCTCAAACATCACTATTCCAATCTCATTATTCTCCTTCTTAATCTCAATATTCGCCTTCCTAATCTCAGTATTTGCCTTCCTAATTTCAATATTCACCTTCCTAATCTCAATATTCACCTTCCCAATCTCAATATTCGCTTTCCTAATTTCAATCTTCACCTTCCTAATCTCAATATTCACCTTCCTAATCTCAATATTCGCCTTCCTAATCTCAGTATTTGCCTTCCTAATTTCAATATTCACCTTCCTAATTTCAATATTCACCTTGCTAATCTCAATATTCACCTTCCTATTCTCAATATTCGCCTTTTAATCTCAATCTCTATTTCGTATTCTCACTATTTACTTTTCCAGTCTCAATATTCGCTTTCCTAATTTCAATATTCACCTTCCTAATCTCAATATTCACCTTCCTAAACTCAATATTCGCCTTCCTAATCTCAGTATTTGCCTTCCTAATTTCAATATTCACCTTCCTAATTTCAATATTCACCTTGCTAATCTCAATATTCACCTTCCTATTCTCAATATTCGCCTTTTAATCTCAATCTCTATTTCGTATTCTCACTATTTACTTTCCCAGTCTCAATATTCGCTTTCCTAATTCAATATTCACCTTCCTAATCTCAATATTCACCTTCCTAATCTCAATATTCGCCTTCCTAATCTCAGTATTTGCCTTCCTAATTTTAATATTCACCTTCCTAATTTCAATATTCACCTTCCTAATTTCAATATTCACCTTCCTAATCTCAATATTCACCTTCCTATTCTCAATATTCGCCTTTTAATCTCAATCTCTATTTCGTATTCTCACTATTTACTTTCCCAGTCTCAATATTCGCTTTCCTAATTTCAATATTCACCTTCCTAATCTCAATATTCACCTTCCTAATCTCAATATTCGCCTTCCTAATCTCAGTATTTGCCTTCCTAATTTCAATATTCACCTTCCTAATTTCAATATTCACCTTGCTAATCTCAATATTCACCTTCCTATTCTCAATATTCGCCTTTTAATCTCAATCTCTATTTCGTATTCTTACTATTTACTTTCCCAGTCTCAATATTCGCTTTCCTAATTTCAATATTCACCTTCCTAATCTCAATATTCACCTTCCTAATCTCAATATTCGCCTTTTAATCTCAGTCTCTGTTTCGTATTCTCACTATTTACTTTCCCAGTCTCAATATTTGCAGTCAAAGTCTCAATCTTGATAGAACTAGAGGCGGCCTGAGTGGAAATTATTTTTGACAGCTGGTAACTTTGTTATGGGCCAATAAGTCTCCTGCACTCTTGCCTTTCCCATGTCCTCCCTTGTCCACCCATGTTCTCCCTTGTTATTTCGTGTTCTCTCATGCCCTTCCTTTCCTCCCATGTCAACTCGTGTCATCCCATGAAGTTTTTTGTCCTGACATGTCTTGTCATGCCTTTCGATGCCCTCCTATCTGTTTCCATGTCATACCATTTCATTCCATGTACTCCCGTGTCCTCCCATGTTCGTCCAGGTCCTCCCATGTACGTCCATGTCCTCCCATGTCCGTCCATATCCTCCCATGTCCGTCAATGTCCTCCCATGTCAATGGGAGGATGTAATTCCTATGGAATTATACCATATGAAATTATATCCTATGGAATTATATCCTCCCATGAACTCACATCATCCAGGCACTCCCATATTCTCCCATGTCTTCCCATGTCCTACTAATATGCTCAGTAAGTGAAGAAGGAACGTGAAATTAAAACTGCAAATAAAGCAAAATGCAGTATAAGTAATAAAAAGGGAATTAAAAAGAAATCGAAAAACAGAACATGTAAAAACTGAAACATACAAGAAAAGAAATAAGAAAACAAAGAAAGACGAAGAACATTGATCAGGAAAGAAAAACAAACCAACAGCTACAGTGCAAGAGAGAAGAAATATGTGATAAAAAAAAAACTTATGATCAAACATAAAGAATAAATAAACGAGGAGAAATAAGAGAGGAAAGAGGACTGAAGGAGGAATAAAGAGGAATAAAAATCCCACCCAAATTTCCAATTCGAAATTTAATAATGTTTCACTTAATACAAATCATCGTCCAACGACGCAGTTACAGAATGCAGACGCTCCTTCCCCTCATCCCCTCCCCTCCCTCCATTCCCCCATCCCTCCCTTCCCCTCCTTTCATTTTTTCCCATCACTCTTCTCACTTCCCCCCTCGCTCTCTTCTCATCTCTTCCTCGCTTTTACTCCCCATTCCACCCCCCACTCTCCCATCACTCTCCCTCTCCCCTCTTTCTATCTCTTTCTTCCCCCTCAGTGAATCTGTGGCACTTGGAGGAGGGTGTAGCAGTAGTAGTAGTAGTAGTAGTAGTAGTAGTAGTAGTAGTAGTAGTAGTAGTAGTAGTAGTAGTAGTAGTAGTAGTAGTAGAAATAGTAGTAATGCCAAGCGTTAGTGGGGGGGAGGGGTGTCAGATAGTGCCATTATAAAGAATGGGAAGGATACCGTGGTCACGTGACTCCCACACTTGCTGGGTGAGGCCCGTGACGGAGGGGTTAAGAGGGATTGGAGAGGGGAAACAGACAGTGAGGGGAGAGATGGGTGAGGGGGGGAAGGGTTTGTGACAAGGGAAAATATACATACGTAGACACACACAAACATACATGCATACATACATTATATATACATACATACATGCACACATACACACATACACACATACAGGGGAATGTCCTATGACGAAAGGTTGAGGGAAATCGGCCTGACGACACTGAAGGACAGGAGGGATAGGGGAGACATGATAACGACATACAAAATACTACGTGGAATAGACAAGGTGGACAGAGACAAGATGTTCCAGAGAGGGGATATAGAAACAAGGGGTCACTCTTGGAAGTTAGACTCAGATGAGCCACAGGGATGATAGGAAGCAGTTCTTCAGTCATAGAGTGGTCAGGAAGTGGAACAGTCTGGCAAGCGATGTAGTGGAGGCAGGAACCATACATAGCTTTAAGACGAGGTATGATAAAGCTCATGGAGCAGGGAGAGAGAGGACCTAGTAGCGTTCAGTGAAGAGGCGGGGCCAGGAGCTGAGTCTCAACCCCTGCAACTACAATTAGGTAAGTACAAATGGGTGAGTACATACACACATACATACACACATACATACATACATACACACATACACACATACACACATACACACACACATACACACACACATACACACACACACACACACACACCTACACACACACACCTACACACACACACCTACACACACAACAGGCCTAGTGTCTAATCGACATGTGCCTAGGACAAAATGGTAACTAACACACACATACATACACACACACATACGCACCTACATGCCCACGTCAAGTTTCTTGCTAAGATACTAACGTCAAGTTTCTCGTTAAGAGTTCCATGAAAGGATCTTTCAGAATCTTGGATATGTGCCGAAATATCGGTATCGGCGGGTATCGGTCATTTTTATGGCATTGTATCGGTTCAAAAGTAGCCGACACCAGCCAATACTTTCTAAACTATTAATATTATATGTGAGCTTAAAACTATCAACATTAACACTATCTCACAATTGTTAGAGTTACTCATGCACTCAAACATACACATATACACGCACAAGCACACTCACACACATACACACGCACAAACACACTCACACTCACACATATACAAGCACAAATACACTCACACATATACAAGCACAAACACACTTACACTCACACATATACACGCACAAACACACTCACACTCACACATACACGGACAAACACACTCACACTCACACATAAACACGCACAAACACACTCACACTCATACATATACACGCACAAACACACTCACACTCACACATATACATTCACAAACACACTCACACATACACTGACAAACACACTCACTCTCACATATACACGCACAAACATACTCACACATACATATATACACGCACAAACACACACACACATACACATATACACTCACAAACACACTCACACATACACATAGGAGAATACACAGACGCACACGCAAGCGCACACAGACATAATAGCACTCACAGAAACAAAACTCACCAGGATGATAACAAATGCAATCTTTCCGAAAACAGAGGGAGGAGAGAGGGAGGAGGAGTTGCACTGCTCATTAAAAACCGGTGGGGATTTGAGAAAATGGAAGGAATGGATGGCAAAGGGCGAAAGGGACTACTTAGTAGGAAAAATCTAGTCTGAGGGCTATAAGGTGGTAATTGCAGTAATGTACAACCAGCCGCAGAGCTTCAGAAGGCCAAGAGAAGAGTATGACGAAATCAACAGAGCAATGGTCAACACACTAGCCGAGGTGGCCAGAAGAGCTCACATGGGGGGAGCAAAGTTACTAGTTATGGGTGATTTCAATAACAAGGAGATTGACTGGGAAAACCTGGAGCCCCATAGGGGTCCCGAAACATGGAAAGCCAAGATGATGGATGTGGTACTAAAAAAACTCATGCATCAACATGTTAGAGACATTACCAGAGAGAGAGGTGAGGATGATCCAGCAAGACTTTACCTTGTGTTCACCTTGAGTAATTTGGACATCGAGGATATCATGTATGAAAGGCCCCTGGGAGCTAGCGATCATGTAGTTCTGTGCTCTGACTACATAGTTGAGCCACAAGTGGAGAGAGTAGCAGGAAAAGGATGGGAAAAACCAAACTACAAAAGGGAGGACTACATAGCCATGACGAACTTCCAGCAAGACGTTCAGTGGGAGAGAGAACTGGCAAGAAAACCAGGAAAAGAAATGATGGACTATGTGACAACAAAATGCAAGGAGGCAGAGGAAAGGTTTGTTCCCAAGGGAAACAGAAATAATGGGAAGACCAGGACGAGTCCTTGGTTCACCCAAAGGTGTAGGTAGGCAAAAACTAGGTGTACTAGAGAATGGAAAAGGTACAGAAGACAAAGGACCCAGGAAAATAAAGAGATCAGCTTAACAGCCAGAAACGAATATGCACATACAAGAAGGGAGGCTCAGCGACAATACGAAAATGACATAGCACCGAAAGTCAAGTCTGACCCGAAGGTGTTGAATAGCCGCTTCAGGAGGAAAACAACAGTCAAGGACCAGGTAATCAGATTGAGGAAGGTTGATGGGGAGTTCACAAGAAACGACCAAGAGGTATGTGAGGAGCTCAACATCATATTTAAAGATGTATTTAGAGTGGAAACCTGTAGGACTCCTGGAAATCAGAGCAGTGAGGTACACCAACAAGTGTTGGATGAGGTACACATAACCAAGGAGGAGGTGAAGAAGCTGCTATGTGAACTTGATACCTCAAATTCGGTGGAACCAGAAAACATCTCACCGTGGGTCCTGAGAGAAGGAGCAGAGATGCTGTGTGTGCCGCTAACAAAGATCTTCAACACATCCATTGAAACTGGACAACTCCCCGAGGTATGGAAGATGGCAAATGTAGTCCCAATTTTTAAAAAAGGAGTCAGACACGAGGCATTAAACTACAGACATGTGTCACTAACGTGTACAGTATGCGA
>NC_091301.1:21100858-21105858 GCF_038502225.1 Cherax quadricarinatus | reverse complement strand
CACCAAGAAAAATATACAATTAGCAATACTGGTGAAGCCCTGATTATGTTCCTGGTGCTGAGTATTTGAATCCCCGCTGCTTCCAGACATCTTCCCTTCCTATTCCTTTCTTTTATGAACAGTTTAGCATTATTCCAAGTAATGACGGGCACAAGTTTATCCCAGTGGATGTGTTGGTGGTGTTGTGAGTTCCGCGTACATACTTATGTCCCAGAATCCTGGTGATGTTACACGTTGTATCTCATTTGTAGGTTCAGTCCCATCTTGTGCACTGGGTGGGGCACTGGATAGATCATGAATAATTTTGGAAGTTAGAAGAGCGACATTTATATTACTAAAGTACTTGTGTGACAGCTTAGGTTAGGTTAGGTAAGGTTCGTCAGTAAACCGGGTTTTGGTCAGATGATGACCCACAGTTGGATCTTTTGGTCATCTGACCGAGGCCTTCCGCTGGCTTACTGGTCCACCTCTTTAAAAATTATGATCATAGTTTTAACCATTTTGTCGTGTGTGACAGCGATGGCTCATCTTCCAGTGGGTAAAATAGAAAGTCTATTTATTTCATTGCTTTCTCTATGTCGGGCTCTTCGTCTGCAGTCTTGAACGGCGTATATAGGGAATGTTATTGTAGAAATACTTAGTGATAGTCCGATACTGATCTTAGAGGAATTCATGGCTATATAACTTATGCAATCTAAAAAAATCGATCATCACTGTGAACTTGGTTTTCTTGAGTTGTGAGCAAGAGAGCATCAATTGGTCTCTGTTAGTGGGTTCGCTCTGTATTGGAATTGGAGTGGATGCTCTTGCTTTATTATTTTGTACTTCCAGAGATGGAATGGATTCATCTCCTTATTCTTGTAGAGTGAACTGTACGGATGACACTACCCTGTTTAAGCTGGCATGGAAGTATTCCAGCTTGAAGCACTAGGGTGTTATGAAAAGGAAGTCGGGGATGTAACGTAGCCAGGTGATGGCTGAAGGGAAGACATCAATGCAGAACTAAGCTTCTTTTCTTTTAAACACTACCAGAGGGGTTCAGTTAGATCAGTAACTCCTCGTTAATGTCAACTATCCCAACATGAACTCTCGCTGCTCCTTTGCAGTCGGCAGTTCTGAAACTGCTTGAATATTACGGGCGCCATTTTAGAAAACGACTATTTTTCTGTGTTTACCAAATCTGTCGTGACATTAACTGTGGGTTCATCAGGCTGATTGAAGGTGAAAAATATTTAGGAGTTTTATTTAACAATAATCTAAAACCAAAACAAAAGTGCATTAGGGTTCGCAATAAAGCTAATAGAATTCTTGGCTTTATAACTAGAAGTATAAATAACAGGAGTTCTCAGGGTATATTTCAACTCTGTGGGAGTGTAGATATTTTTCTGCACGTGACTTAGACATAAAAATAGCTCGTATTGACACAGAAGGAGAAGTATTAAACCAGGTAAAGGGATTTTGATCCAAGGAATTGTGGCTGTCCATCTATTCGCTGAATCAAGTACCTCTCAATCTCCAGGCGCTGTATGATCCCCTACGGGTCCAGTGCTTCCCCTGGAACATAATAACAAGACATGTTCTGTATGGTTCGTATATTTTATTGATATTTAATTTGCATTACTTGTTATTCATCTTTCCTCCCCTTGTCCAGTTTACCACTATTCCTTTTGTTTATTTTTTACCTTGTTACATATTCACCTCATTCTCTTCATAATTCTATTTCCCTTTCCTCTCATTTCATCTTCCTCGTCTTTCATTGTGACTCCTTACAACTCTTCATTTACATACTCCCCTCATCTATGTGCAATTATCTCATCATCATCATCTCTGTCTCTGTCTGTCTGTCTGTCTGTCTGTCTCTCTCTCTCTCTCTCTCTCTCTCTCTCTCTCTCTCTCTCTCTCTCTCTCTCTCTCTCTCTCTGTCTGTCTGTCTGTCTGTCTGTCTCTCTCTCTCTCTCTCTCTCTCTCTCTCTCTCTCTCTCTCTCTCTCTCTCTCTCTCTCTCTCTCTCTCTCTCTCTCTCTCTCTCTCTCTATCTATCTATCTATCTATCTATCTATCTCTATCTCTATCTCTATCTATCTATCTCCTCTCTCTCTCTCTCTCTCTCTCTCTCTCTCTGTCTCTGTCTCGTATCATCATTAAAAGTTTATTATTTGCGTAAGTTACACCTTGTCATCTTTCACATTGGCTTCGAAAATCGTTTTATTTTCCTCCCGAATAATCTAAAATATGTTATTTACAGGACAGGCCTTGAAAGCACCGTCTTCACACTAAGACTTAATGATAATCTTTAGCTTTTCCCTTATAGACATCATCTACACAACTGGCTTTAAAGCCATCGTGCGGAGAATAGACCTGAAAATAGCCCTGAAAAGAGGCCTGAAAGACACCATTGTAGCTGTGTTTCAAGGAATGTTTATCTTCTAAGCGTGATATATTTGGTTTCGCATCTTTCTTTTTTGTTGGGAGGGAAGGAAGGAAGCTCCTTCCAGACCACTGCTCGTCTGTGAGATGAAAGCCTAGAATTTACAGCGTCGGTAGAGTGCAGGATCTTGTCATCGTCCGGGAAATACTCTTAGGAGCCAGGCCGACTGCCACAACTGTGTGTGTGTGTGTGTGTGTGTGTGTGTGTGTGTGTGTGTGTGTGTGTGTGTGTGTGTGTGTGTGTGTGTGTGTGTGTCTGTGTGTGTGTGTGTGTACTCACCTAGTTGTACTCACCTAGTTGAGGTTGCAGGGGTCGAGTCCAAGCTCCTGGCCCCGCCTCTTCACTGGTCGCTACTAGGTCACTCTCCCTGAACCATGAGCTTTATCGTACCTCTGCTTAAAGCTATGTATGGATCCTTACTCCACTACATCGCTTCCTAAACTATTCCACTTCCTGACTACTCTGTGGCTGAAGAAATACTTCCTAACATCCCTTTGATTCATCTGTGTCTTCAACTTCCAACTGTGTCCCCTTGTTACTGTGTCCAGTCTCTGGAACATCCTGTCTTTGTCCACCTTGTCAATTCCTCTCAGTATTTTGTAAGTCGTTATCATGTCCCCCCTATCTCTCCTGTCCTCCAGTGTCGTCAGGTTGATTTCCCTTAACCTCTCCTCATAGGACATACCTCTTAGCTCTGGGACTAGTCTTGTTGCAAACCTTTGCACTTTCTCTAGTTTCTTTACATGCTTGGCTAGGTGTGGGTTCCAAACTGGTGCCGCATACTCCAATATGGGCCTAACGTACACGGTGTACAGGGTCCTGAACGATTCCTTATTAAGATGTCGGAATGCTGTTCTGAGGTTTGCCAGGCGCCCATATGCTGCAGCAGTTATTTGGTTGATGTGCGCTTCAGGAGATGTGCCTGGTGTTATACTCACCCCAAGATCTTTTTCCTTGAGTGATGTTTGTAGTCTCTGACCCCCTAGACTGTACTTCATCTGCGGTCTTCTTTGCCCTTCCCCAATCCTCATGACTTTGCACTTGGTGGGATTGAACTCCAGGAGCCAGTTGCTGGACCAGGTCTGCAGCCTGTCCAGATCCCTTTGTATTTCTGCCTGGTCTTCGATCGAGTGAACTCTTCTCATCAACTTCACGTCATCTGCAGTGGCACCTCGGAGTTTATTCCTTCCGTCATGTCGTTCACAAATACCAGAAACAGCACTGGTCCTAGGACTGACCCCTGTGGGACCCCGCTGGTCACAGGTGCCCACTCTGACACCTCGCCTCGTACCATTACTCGCTGCTGTCTTCCTGACAAGTATTCCCTGATCCATTGCAGTGCCTTCCCTGTTATTCCTGCTTGGTCCTCCAGTTTTTGCACTAATCTCTTGTGTGGTACTGTGTCAAACGCCTTCTTGCAGTCTAAGAAAATGCAATCCACCCAC
The DNA here is from genome assembly GCF_038502225.1 of Cherax quadricarinatus. Taxonomy (NCBI): domain Eukaryota; kingdom Metazoa; phylum Arthropoda; class Malacostraca; order Decapoda; family Parastacidae; genus Cherax; species Cherax quadricarinatus. The sequence continues at coordinate 21,101,986 of NC_091301.1, read as the reverse complement.
CCCTCTCTCTCTTGTCTTACTGCTGTCACCATGTCATAGAACTCCAGTAGGTTTGTGACACAGGATTTCCCGTCTCTGAAACCATGTTGTCTGCTGGTGATGAGATCATTCCTTTCTAGATGTTCCACCATTCTTCTCCTGACAATCTTTTCCATGATTTTGCATGCTATACATGTCAGTGACACTGGTCTGTAGTTTAGTGCTTCATGTCTGTCTCCTTTTTTAAAGATTGGTACCACATTTGCTGTCTTCCATGCCTCAGGCAATCTCCCTGTTTCGATAGATGTATTGAATATTGTTGTTAGGGGTACACATAGCGCCTCTGCTCCCTCTCTCAGGACCCATGGAGAGATGTTATCTGGCCCCATTGCCTTTGAGGTATCTAGCTCACTCAGAAGCCTCTTCACTTCTTCCTCGGTTGTGTGTACTGTGTCCAGCACAAGGTGGTGTACCCCACCTCTCCGTCTTTCTGGAGCCACTTCTGTCTCCTCTGTGAACACTTCTTTGAATCTCTTGTTGAGTTCCCCACATACTTCACTGTCATTTCTTGTTGTCTCTCCTCCTTCCTTCCTTAGCCTGATTACCTGGTCCTTGACGGTTTTCTTCCTGATGTGGCTGTATAACAGCTTCGGGTCAGATTTGGCTTTTGCTGCTATGTCGTTTTCATATTGACGTTGGGTCTCCCTTCTTATCTGTGCATATTCGTTTCTGGCTCTACGACTGCTCTCCTTATTCTCCTGGGTCCTTTGCCTTCTATATTTCTTCCATTCCCTAGCACACTTGGTTTTTGCCTCCTTGCATCTTTGAGTGAACCATGGGCTCATGCTGGCTTTTTCATTATTCCTGTTACCCTTGGGTACAAACCTCTCCTCAGCCTCCTTGCACATTGTGACTACATATTCCATCATCTCATTAACTGGTTTCCCTGCCAGTTCTCTGTCCCACTGAACCTCATTCAGGAAGTTCCTCATTCCTGTGTAGTCCCCTTTCCTGTAGTTTGGTTTCATTCGTCCTGGCCTTCCTGCTTCCCCCTCCACTTGTAGCTCTACTGTGTATTCGAAGCTCAAAACCACATGATCGCTGGCCCCAAGGGGTCTTTCATATGTGATGTCCTCAATATCTGCACTA
>NC_091301.1:21033358-21095858 GCF_038502225.1 Cherax quadricarinatus | reverse complement strand
CAGAATTTGTTTGGCTACAGTTTCTCGAGGGACGTGACAAATTAATTTTGGGTGTGATTTATAGGCCCCCAAACCTTGATAGGGAGTGCAGTAAGCTGCTATGGGACGAAATTCATAAGGCATCTACATATGAAAATGTTGTGATAATGGGAGATTTTAACTATAGACAAATTGATTGGAACAGTATGACAGGAAACCTTGAGTCTAGTGACTTTCTTGATACGGTTCAGGATTGCTTTTTAGAACAGGTTGTGACAGAACCAACTAACCAACTAGAGGAAACAATCTGCTTGACTTGGTTCTTGCCAACAAAGATTCACTAATTAATAATCTTGAGGTTAATGATGAGCTTGGGGAAAGTGATCACAAATCACTTAGTTTCAGTATATCATGGAATTATCCAGATAATTGCAATCAAATCTCTGTCCCAGATTTTCGCTTGGCCGACTTCATGGGACTGAAAAATTACCTGGGTGGGCTAAATTGGGATGTCCTGACTATGGGTCAGGTAGGTGATCTTGATTGCCAATATGACATTTTTCAGAGCATAGTTCTAGCTGCCCAGATAACTTTTGTTCCAAGTAGGGAAATTAGATCTAACAAAAATGATCCCAAATGGATGAACAATAACTTAAAATATCTCATTGGTCAAAAGAGAGGCATATATAGGCATATAAAAAGAGGGGATGGGAAGTTAAGAAATCAATATATTCAATTAAAGGGAGAAATAAAGAAAGGAATAAGAAAAGCAAAAAGGGATTATGAGGCTAAGGTCGCAAGGGATTCAAAAGGGTTCTTTCAGTTATACAGAAGTAAGATTAGGGACAAGATTGGCCCACTTAAGAGCAACTCTGGTCAGTTCACTGACAGTGATAAGGATATGTGTGAAATTCTCAATACCTATTTCCTCTCAGTTTTCACTCAAGAAAATGCTAGCGATATTCCTGAAATAATAGATTATGTAGAACAGGATAATAAACCATGTACGATTGTGGTAACTAGTGACATGGTCCTCAGACAAATAGAGAAACTAAAACATAACAAATCCCCAGGCCCTGATGAACTTAGTATACCTTTGGCTAATCTTTTTAACATATCACTACAAACTGGCATAGTGCCTGATAAGTGGAAAATGGCAAATGTAATACCTATTTACAAGGCAGGTGACAGGACCTTGGCTTCGAACTATAGACCAATAAGCCTTACCTCCATAGTGGGAAAATTTATGGAATCAATAATTGCCAAAGCTACATTTGCTGTCTTCCTTACCTCAGGCAATCTCCCTGTGTCGATACATGTATTGAATATTGTTGTTAGGAGTACACATAGCACCTCTGCTCCCTCTCTCAGGACCCATGGAGACATGTTATCCGGCCCCATTGCCTTTGAGGTACCTAGCTCACTCAGAAGCCTCTTCACTTCTTCCTCGGTTGTGTGTACTGTGTCCAGCACTTGGTGGTGTGCCCTATCTCTCCATCTTTCTGGAGCCCCTTCTGTCTCCTCTGTCAACACTTCTTTGAATCTCTTGTTGAGTTCCTCACATACTTCACAGTGATTTCTTGTTGTCTCTTCTCCTTTCTTCCTTAGCCTGATTACCTGGTCCTTGACTGTTGTTTTCCTCCTGATGTGGCTGTATAACTGCTTCGGGTCAGATTTGGCTTTCGCCGCTATGTCGTTCTCATATTGTCGATGGGCCTCCCATCTTATCTGTGCATATTCATTTCTGGCTCTACGACTGCACTCCTTATTCTCCAGGGTCCTTTGCCTTCTATATTTCTTCCATTCCCTAGCACACTTAGTTTTTGCCTCCCTGCACCTTCGGGTGAACCATGGGCTCATCCTGGCTTTTTCATTATTCCTGTTACCCTTGGGTACAAACCTCTCCTCAGCCCCCTTGCACATTGTTGCTACATATTCCATCATCTCATTAACTGGCTTCCCTGCCAGTTCTCTGTCCCATTGAACCCCGTTCAGGAAGTTCCTCATTCTCATGTAGTCCCCTTTCTTGTAGTTTGGCTTCATTCGTCGTGGCCTTCCTGCTTCCCCCTCCACTTGTAGCTCTACTGTGTATTCGAAGCTTAAAACCACATGATCGCTGGCCCCAAGGGGTCTTTCATATGTGATGTCCACATTATCTGCACTGTGCAGATAATGTGAATACTAGGTGAATACAAGGTGAATACCAGGTCCAGTCTTGCCGGTTCATCCTCTCCTCTCTCTCTTATAGTGTCCCTTACGTGTTGGTACATGAAGTTTTCCAGTATCACCTCCATCATCTTAGCCCTCCGTATCTTGGCCCCCATATGGCTCCAAGTTCCCCCAATCGATCTCCTTGTGGTTAAAGTCACCCATGATTAGGAGCTTTGCCCTGCATGCATGAGCTCTTCTGGTCACTGCAGCCAGTGTGTCAACCATCCCTCTATTGCTCTCGTCATACTCTTGCCTTGGCCTCCTGCTGTTCTGTGGTGGGTTATACATCACTGCAATTACTACCTTGGGACCTCCAAAGTGAAGCGTTCTCACTATGTAATCACTTGTTTCTCCGCTGTCTCCTCTCTCCAGCTCATCAAAATTCCAATGGTTTTTGATCAGCAGTGCCACTCCTTCACCCCCCCCCCAGTTCCCTCTGTCTTTCCTCAGGATCTGGTATCCTGTTGGAAAGATGGCATCTGTTATCATACATGTAAGCTTGGTTTCTGTGAGAGCTATGATGTCCAGTGATGCCTCTTTGACTCTTTCGTGCCACTCCTCCCACTTATTTGTTATTCCGTCAGCGTTTGTGTACCACAACTTCAGTTTCCTTTCCAACACTATGGTTTGGGGGGCCAGTGAGGGTGGGAGACCTGGTAGCATACTGTGGGATTCTATAGCTGGGTGTTGGGTGGACGCTGTGAGTATGGATTGTAGTTTGTGTTGGGATGGTGTGATAGGCCGTGGGGTTCTGAGGATGGTTCTGAGTGTGCTTGCCCTTGCTGCTCTGTCTTGCTCTGATTGACCTCTGCTGGTTCCATCCTTGTCTCCTTTCGTAGCTCCTTCCGCTTTTTTGTTCTCTCCCTCAGCTGCTGTCATTCTGTTTGTGTTCTGTCTCTGTCTAGGAACACCCTCTTGTACTCTTTCGAGTATTTCAGCCGTGTGTGTGTGTATGTATGTGTGTGTGTGTGTGTGTGTGTGTGTGTGTGTGTGTGTGTGTGTGTGTGTGTGTGTGTGTGTGTGTGTGTGTTTGTGTGTGTGTGTGCGTGTGTGTGTGTGTGTGTGTGTGTGTGTGTGTGTGTGTGTGTGTGTGTGTGTGTGTGTGTGTGTGTGTGTGTGTGTTTGTGTGCGTGTGTGTGTGCCTGTGTATGTGTGTGTACTCACCTAATTGTGGTTGCAGGGGTCGATTCATCGATACTGGCCCCGCCACTTCAGTTGTCACTACTAGGTCACTCCTTCCCTGCTCCATGATATTTATCATACCTCTTCTTAAAGCTCTGTATGGATCCTGCCTCCACGACCTCCCTTTCCAGACTATTCCACTTCTTGTCAATTCTGTGGATGAAGAAATACTTCCTAACATACCTGTGAATCATCTCAGTCTTCATCTTCTAATCGTGACCCCTTATTGGCGTGTCCCATCTTTGATACATTCTGTCCTGTGCGTGTGTGTGCCTGTGTGTGTGAGAATGCGTGTGTGTCTGTGTGCGTGAGAATGTGTGTGTGTGTCTGTGTGCGTGAGAATGTGTGTCTGTGTGTGTGAGAATGTGTGTCTGTGTGTGTGAGAACGTGTGTGTTTGCGTGTGTGAATGTATGTGTGTTTGTGTGTGCATGAGGGCGTGCGTGTGTGTGTGTGTGTGTGTGTGTGTGTGTGTGTGTGTGTGTGTGTGTGTGTGTGTGTGTGTGTGAGTGTGTGTGTGTGTGCGTGTGTATGTGTGTGTACTCACCTAATTGTGGTTGCAGGGGTCGATTCATAGCTGCTGGCTCCGCCACTTCAGTGGTCACTACTAGGTCACTCCTTCCCTGCTCCATGATATTTACCATACCATCCACAATTCTGTGGATGAAGAAATACTTCCTAACATTCCTGTGAATCATCTCAGTCTTCAACTTCTTATTGTGACCCCTTATTGGCGTGTCCCATCTTTGAAACATTCTGTCCTGTGCGTGTGTGTACCTGTGTTTGTGTGTCTGTGTGCGTGAGAATGTGTGTGTGTGTGTCTGTACTCACCTATTTGTACTCACCTATTTGTGGTTGCAGGGGTCGAGTCCTAGCTCCTGGCCCCGCCTCTTCACCAGTTGCTACTAGGCCCTCTCTCTCCCCGCTCCATGAGCTTTATCAAACCTCGTCTTAAAACTGTGTATGGTTCCTGCCTCCACTACGTCATTTTCTAGGCTATTCCACTGCCTTACAACTCTATGACTGAAGAAATACTTCCTACTATCTCTCTGACTCATTTGTGTCTTCAACTTCCAATTGTGGCCTCTTGTTTCTGTGTCCCCTCCCTGGAACATCCTGTCTTTGTCCACCTTGTCTATTCCACGCAGTATTTTATATGTCGTTATCATGGCTCCCCTGACCCTCCTGTCCTCCAGTGTCGTCAGGCCGATTTCCCTTAATCTTTCTTCATAGGACATTCCCCTTAGCTCTGGAACTAACCTTGTCGCAAACCTTTGTACTTTCTCTAGTTTCTTGACGTCCTTTGTCAAGTGCGGGTTCCAAACAGGTGCTGCATACTCCAGTATGGGCCTGACATACACGGTGTACAGTGTCTTGAACGATTCCTTACTAAGGTATCGGAATGCTGTTCTCAGGTTTGCCAGGCGCCCATATGCTGCAGCAGTTATCTGATTGATGTGTGCTTCCGGAGACATGCTCGGTGTTATACTCACCCCAAGATCTTTCTCCTTGAGTGAGGTTTGCAGTCTTTGGCCACCTAGACTATACTCTGTCTGTGGTCTTCTGTGCCCTTCCCCTATCTTCATGACTTTGCATTTGGCAGGATTAAATTCGAGAAGCCATTTGCTGGACCAGGTGTCCAGTCTGTCCAGGTCTCTTTGAAGTCCTGCCTGGTCCTCATCAGATTTAATTCTCCTCATTAACTTCACATCATCTGCAAACAGGGACACTTCTGAGTTTAACCCTTCCGTCATGTCGTTCACATATACCAAAAATAGCACTGGTCCTAGGACCGACCCCTGTGGGACCCCGCTCGTCACAGGTGCCCACTGTGATACATCATTACGTACCATGACTCGTTGTTGCCTCCCTGTCAGGTATTCTCTGATCCATTGCAGTGCCCTTCCTGTTATATGCGCCTGATGCTCTAGCTTCTGCACTAATCTCTTGTGAGGAACTGTGTCAAAGGCCTTCTTGCAGTCCAAGAAGATGCAATCAACCCACCCCTCTCTCTCGTGTCTTACTTCTGTTATTTTATCATAAAACTCCAGAAGGTTTGTGACACAGGATTTGCCTTCCGTGAATCCGTGCTGGTTGGCATTTATACTCTTGTTCCGTTCCAGGTGCTCCACCACTCTCCTCCTGATAACCTTCTCCATAATTTTGCATACTATACACGTCAATGACACAGGTCTATAGTTTAGTGCCTCTTTTCTGTCTCCTTTTTTTAAAATGGGAACTACATTTGCCGTCTTCCATACCTCAGGTAGTTGCCCAGTTTCCAGGGATGTGTTGAAGATTGTGGTAAGTGGCACGCACAACATATCTGCTCCCTCTCTAAGGACCCACCGGGAGATGTTGTCCGGTCCCATTGCCTTTGAGGTATCGATGTACCTTAGCAGTTTCTTCACCTCCTCCTCATCTGTATGTATGTCGTCCAACACTTGTTGGTGTATTCCTTGCTGGTGTCCCCGTCTGGTCTGTCCCCCCAGAGTCCTTCCTGTCTCTACTGTAAATACTTCCTTAAATCTCGTGTTGAGCTCCTCACATACCTCTTGATCGTTTCTTGTGAGTTCTCCACCTTCTTTCCTCAGCCTTATCACCTGGTCCTTGACTGTTGTCATCCTCCTAATGTGGCTATACAGCAGTTTCGGGTCAGATTTGACTTTCGATGCTATGTCGTTTTCATACTGTCGCTGGGCCTCCCTCCTTATCTGTGCATACTCGTTTCTGGCTCTTCTACTAATCTCCTTGTTTTCCTGGGTCCTATGTGCGTGAGAATGTGTGTCTGTGTATCTGTGTGTCTGCGTGTGTGAATGTATGTGTGTGTGCGTATGAGTGTGTGTGTGTGTGTGTGTGTGTGTGTGTGTGTGTGTGTGTGTGTGTGTGTGTAAATGTGTGTGTGTGTGTGTGTGTGTGTGTGTGTGTGTGTGTGTGTGTGTGTGTGTGTGTGTGTGTGTGTGTGTGTGTGTGTGTGTGTGTGTGTGTGTGTGTGTGAGTGTGTGTGTGTGTGTGTGTGTGTTTGCTGATTTGCATTTGTTTAGATAGTCTTGACTCCTGATTCCATCTCTGGTGCTCTGTTGTTTATCCCTGCTGATTTCTGAATCCGTATCTCAAAGCTGTGTATGAAGGCTGCATCTACCACTTCTACAGTCACTCCATATCACTTCATCATCATCCTCAAACTGAAAAAAAGTGCTTCCTAACATCCCTGTGACTCATCATTTACATTCCTGTGACTTCCTTCTATGTCTCCTTGCTACTGATCTTCGATTTTTAAAACAATCTCTTCCTCTCCACATTATCAGTTCCTTTTGGCATCTCGTATGTCCTAATCATATGTCTCCCCTAACCCTTCTATTTAGTAGTGCATCTCTTTTACCTCTGGGACAACTCAAGCTGTAAACCTTTGCATCCTTGTTTTCAATCTTTAGAACGTGCAACACAGTGTTCCAAGGTGGGTCCAACTAACAATGAGAATAAGGTTAATGTTCCCTTCCTGTGATTTGTTTCGTGTTGTTTATTCCATTTTTTTTTCGCAAAGAGGTTTTAGAAACATGGTCAGAGAGGAACTAGCAAATGAATTTGAAGGAAGTTGAGCAGTAGCTCTAGGAACTAGTTGATCCAGTGTCCATCAAAATGATTCTTTTATTATACTCTCCGGCCCGTATTTCGTCAGTGGTACCCCATTTCCACCTTGTCATGTTTCACATTGGCTTCGAAAATTTCAACACGAGCGTTGAAATTTTGAAGACCATCTGAAGTGGCTCTCTAAAACAATCCCCTGGAAACCAATTCTGGGAGCGAATCATGGCCCGAGCCGCAGGGACGTTGACTCCCGGAACACCCTTCAGGTATACTCCAGGTATAAAACTGTACAGACGGCACTTGCACTTTGTCAGTTCCACGAACTTTTACCAAGTAATAGTTGATTGTTGTTGAAAGTATGAAGTCCATCCATTAAGGCGTTTTGACCTAAAGCCTTGGAGGAAGTTAGTGATGACAGGAATGTTGTAGCTTATAATGTAACAACTGTGGCATCAGGTCGTGTATTCATAAGGGTTTATTAAACATGTTGAAATCTGAGTATTCATTAAACATGTGGAAATTTAAAACACTATAAAAAGTGAGCGTTAAATATTTCTCCGAGTCCTTTTTTTATTTCTATTGTATTTAAGTCTACAGTCCTATAAAAGAGAAAAACGTTTGCTTTTGCTTTATGAGAAACTCTAGTTCGATATAAAAAAAAAAGTAAAATGGCAGATTGGCATAAACAGAATCTAAATTCAACATGAAAACATTTCTAATTAAGATATAACAAAGCTTAGGCGTTTGAAGCTGATCCGAAGAGGCATTCTTTGGTTAATATTTAGCAAAACTGTTTCTTTAAAACTAACAGAGCTGAAATTTAAGACAAGCTTTCTGTTAGTAAACCTCATGAACACTTCAAAGTTTGAAGTCTATCAGATTAGGCATCCTCCAGTAATTCCTCTGAATCCAAATTTCAAATTTCCACCTAACAGTCTAAACTTGAAGGGTGTCATCCAGCTTATGTAATGCATCAGATTAAATATTTTGAAACCAATAAGATTAGGTATTCTTAGGTTATTGAACAGAAATCAGTATTACTGCTTATGCCATAAATTTAGCAAACTGGGGCTCAAGGTGTCCAATAGCAGAACAAACCTTGTTCACTAGGAAAACATACCAGGGACGAAAATAGCAACAATTCCAAGTTTATATAATAATTTAGTAAACCGACAAATTTGCCCGCACACAAACGAAAATTAATGGGTACTATACTGGTCGCAAGATGCAGTACCCATGAGAAACTGAAGTCGTTCAGAAGTTATAGATTAAAACATATTGAACATGATTTAATGGGAATGAAAATTTCATACTATTTTACATATAAAATGGAAAACAACTGAACTTACACACTCGAATTTCACTCTCCGCCATCGTCGACTTAGGAGGCGCCTTTAATGAACGGTTTTGGAAGTTATCAGAACTATTTCAGGATGCTGGGAGTGGTTTCAACAAATCTGGTTATAGGGTAACGGCACATTCCAATTATTCCGAGAAGTTGCTCCTAGTTACCGCACACAAGCTGTAAAATTTGAAGCCGGTTTGATGAGAGGTTGAGGAATTATAAGCAAAGATAAATAAGAAAAGGAGGAGGAAAATAGAAAGGTTTGGTAAGCACTTAATAATCCCCCCCTTTGGGAATATCTAATAATTATAAAATAATACCAGAATGATCAGTGAAAATACAAATTGACATAAATTTCTTCTAGAAAACACTTTAGCGTCTGGTACAGGTCACTTGCAGTTCAAGATCACACTGAAGTCTCAAATAAACTTGGTACTCCTGTATATGTTGACTCGTCTGTCAGCAGGTTCTTCTTCATAACTTCAAACTTAGACCGTTTGGCTTAGTTTTAAGCAGATTATGTAAAATTAAAAGACGACTTGGCATAAGCTTTAAAAAAATAAATTATGTAAAATAAATGAGAGTTGCAATTATGCAAGCAGACCATCGGCAAAATTACACCATCAAACGCTCACCTTTCATCCACACAATAAGCTTGCCACGAGGCGAAAATTACATATTTTGAAATATTAAAATAAGTTATGAAGGAAATACTGCTGCGAGATATATATGGGCCTGATAACTTCTAGCAACGAGATGGATCTAAAATATCCCAGAAATATAAACGTTCAAATTCATTTTTGGTGTAAGAATAAGCTGTGAAAGGGAAAAGAGCAGTAGGATGGGGAAGGACAGAGATAAGCGAAGGGAGAGGGAAGAACAGGTGGGAGTGAGGAAAAGTATGCGAAGGGAGAGGGGCGAAGGAAGGTGCGTAGAGGGAGGAGGGGAATTTTTGTAGTTACCGTCAGTATGTACACGAATACCCTTCAACTCAACACTTGAAAACTTCCAGCAGGTGCTGGAGTTTACCTACACAGGATCTGTGTGTTTTTCACAGGATATAACAATCCATTAGGACTGGAATAGTTTTCTAATGCATATTTCTCTGGATGCTACCCAGAACAGCCAGCTAACACACACATATTATTTTTATTGCTAAGGTACAAGGAAACTAGCCTAAATTTTGTGGAGTCGAATGAGGGAGGGGTGATATATAAAAGGGGCAGGGGGAAGAAGGTAGTACGAGAAAAGTTAGATATGTTACATAGAGAGGGTCAGGAGGCAGAGTGAGGGAGGGAAGACATGTGAATGGGGAAAGAGGAGTGGTGGAGGTGCAGGGACACAATTGAGGAGGTGGGGGTGAGGGAGGTTAGATTTGTGAAGGAGGGGGAGGAGATATGTGGTGAGGGAAGAGGGTGGTGAGGTGTGAGAGGTGCGGGGGTATCATCGAGCAGGGACAACTGGGGTAGGTTTTGGTAATCTGCCATCAGAAGAAATATTAGGCAGTTTACGTCAGGGTTCCGGGAGTGTCCGAGGATGATTTCTGTCGCTGTTTAATGGCTCTCGAAAATTTATGACAGTCTTTGTTATTCTTCATCTTTTTACTCCGTTCTTTGCTTTCATCTCACCATTTTTAATTCTCTAGTTCTTCCTTCTGTTATTCTTTTTTTTCAGTTTTCTTCCACACTTCTATATTTTCTATTCATATTGTTTTCCTTTCACATACCTCTCTCCCCCTTTTCCGTCTTTCCCTCTTTCTATCTCCACTATTTTCATCTTTCTCCCTTCCTTCCATCATTTCTTCTTTGTCGACAGAGTTATTTACCTCGCTATATGCTATATATGTCAGGCCCATCTAATATACAGCACAAGACTGGAATCCCCCTCACATAAAGCACGTCAGTAAACTGAAAAAGATGCAGAGGTTTGCAACAAGACTAGTCACTGAGCTAAGTATAATGAGCTATGAGGAAAGACTAAAGGCGCTGAGCCTGGCGACTGTAGGCAACAGAAGAACTAAGGCAGACATAATACCCAAATACAAAATACTCTTAGGATATTGTTAGCCGTCTGGATGACATCATGAGAGGAAATGGGAGCAATCCTATTATCTGTCTCAGTGCTGGAGGCAACGATGTTGGCAGACGTAGGAGTGAGGACCTGATTAGCAGGTATAGGTCAGCAATAGAGATAATTAGGAGGAAGGGCGGGAAACCTGTCATTTGTGGCATTTTGCCAAGGAGAGGAGTTGGAAATGAATGGTTGTCCAGAGCAATTGGCGTCAATTGCTGGCTGGACAAATACTGTAAGGAAAATGCGGTAACATTCATTGACAACTGGGACCTCTTCTATGGCAGAAATAACATGTATGCCAGGGATGGGGTTCACTTATCTAGGTCTGGGGTGGGAGCACTGGCCAACGCAGTGGAGGGAGCTGTTAGTTTTTTAAACTAGGAATAGTTAGTGGTATGGGTTTTGGCTGGAAAACAGTGAAGTCGCAGTGTAGCAATATGAGTACTAGGAGAACTAGTAATAGGCAAAACGATGTGGACATTGGAAAGCCAGTGGCACTAATTGACAAGGACAGTAATAGGCTTAGTGGAATAACAGAAAGGAGCAGGAAGGGTAAAGAGAGAGGAGGGTCTTTAAATATATATTACACAAATAGTCGCAGTGCTAGGAATAAGATGGACAAGTTGAGACTAGTTGCTAGTGCAGGTAACATTGATGTATTTGCCATAACTGAGACGTGGTTTAATTAAAAAAGTCGAGACATGCCTGCGGAATGTCACATTCAGAGTTTTAAATTGTTCCAAGTAGATAGAAGTATCGGGAAGGGGGGTGGGGTGGCATTGTATGTCCGAGATCGCTTGAACTGTTGCATAAAAGCGGGTATTAAGTCTGAAGTAACACATACAGTCTGTTTGGATAGAATTTTCAGAGGGGCATGAAAAATTTATTTTAGGTGTGATATACCGTCCCCCAAACTTAGATAGGGACCAGGGGAGACTACTATGGGAGGAAATTGTTAGGGCCACAAGACACGATAATGTATTAATTCTAGGAGACTTTAACTTTAGTCATATTGATTGGAATTTCTTGACTGGGAATTTAGAATCATACTACTTCTTAGAAGTAGTTCAGGATTGTTTATTGAAGCAGTTTGTGACAGAACCTACAAGGGGTAATAACCTGCTTGACTTAGTTCTGGCAAACAATGAATCCCTTGTTAATAATTTAGAAGTTTCAGAGGAACTGGGTGCTAGCGACCACAAATCAATAACATTTAGCATTGAATGGAAGTATGATAGTAGGGATAACTCAGTAACAGTCCCAGATTTTCGCTTAGAAGATTACGATGGGCTTAGAGAACACTTATCATCTGTTGACTGGGGTAACGAAGAGAGCTATCAATATGACAGTTTTCTGAACACTATACATGAGGTTCAAAGAACGTTTATCCCGTATAAAGAAATTAGATCAAATAGAAATGACCCAAAATGGATGAATAATAGGCTGAAATATCTACTAGGGCATAAGACAGGAATTTATAGGCGTATCAAAAGAGGTGAGGGTCATCTTATGAAACAGTATATTGACATTAAGAGGGACATTAAAAAGGGGATAAGAAAAGCTAAAAGGGACTATGAAATTAAAGTTAAGTAAAAGGACACAAGTGCAACTAATGTGACATTTTATTGTGGCAACGTTTCGCTCTCCAGGAGCTTTATCAAGCCATTACAAACAATACATGTATGTATAATGTTCGCCAAGACCGTAGTCCTGGCACGGGTCTCAATCTTGCGATGACCCGTCTCTGGCTCCCGAGGGAGAAAGGTTTCTACAATGATGCGACATATGCTGTTCAAGCACTCTTCTGGTCAGTTCAACTGGTGCATCTCATGAGCGACAACACCGTATGTACTCCTAACTATGGACACTAGCGAGGAGGAGGATATGTCGTTATCACAGGTAACAGCTTGTCTGGTTCGTTGACTCAATGGTACACTAGTGTGGCCGCAGTCATCTCTGGTTCCTCTTCGGGAGGGAATATCAATCTTAGTTGCCTGCGGAGTGTCTCAGTAACTTCGCACTCCAGAAGATAGTGTGTTAGGGGCCGCTGGACAACGTGCTGACAGTACTGGCACATCTCCTCCTCAGCCTTGTCTACCATCATCTTGGCTGTGGGAAAGCCCAAACGAAGCCGATGGATGGCGGTACACTGCGCTCTGGACCAGCTTCTATCATATGGAAGGGGTTCTCCCTGAGTCGCTGCTCGGTACCACTGTTGAGATGGGGTATCACCTAAGACCTCCCCCATAAGTTTCATGGCTCTGGCAGCCACTAGTTTGGTCTGTCGTAGGCTGATTGGGACAGTAATCCCAACATGTGGATAGTCTGTTGCTGCCTTGGCTGCATCATCTGCCGCCTCATTTCCCCGGATGCCAGCATGGCTTGGGATCCAGTTCAATGTCGATCTGTTACCCTGAACTTCTAAGGCTGTCATTATGCTCAGGATCGATGTGATGAGGTGAACATTGTCCTGTGGTTGAGGATGGGAGAGGGCATTGATTGCAGAGGTGGAATCAACATGTATGACAGGTCGGAGTCGATGTCGTAGGGCATGTGACAATGCCTGCTGAATCGCCACCAGCTCAGCTTGAAGGATCGTGCAGTGGTCAGGGAGTCGCCAGCCTTGTGTGTGACCATTGTGGTACAGTCCAGCTGCTGCTCTCTTCCTGTCAGGGTCGACAGAACCATTTGTGAAATACACTGCACATGTGCCTCCCTCTGCCAGTGCCATGCTTGTCTCAGCATGATTGCTGAGGGTGTCTTGACTGCAGAGACGCTTAGAGATGGGTAGCTGCATGATGCAAACATCGGCTGGATCTGGGCGCCAAGGAGGTGGTAGATAGTACCCAGCAACAGGAAGGTCACAACTCTTCTCAAGGAGTAGTTGTATAGGCAGCAGCTTCCACCCAGCAGCACAAAACGAACGAATCCAGGAGTAGTCCGTGAAGAGTGTGGGATCTTGTGCCATGGTTGTCAATATCCGTCTCCTTAGTGGGGTACCTTGCTGCCTGTGCAGAATCGTGGCCACTTTGCAGGCGTTTATGTATCTTACTCTGTCAGCCAAGGAAGGAAGCCGGGCCTCAGATCTGAGACATACTGTGTTGGTCCAGATGGGGGCCCCAAGCATAGTTCTTATCGCCTGATTTTGTACGACCTCCACCCTTTGCCTGCTCTGCGGGAAGAGATGAGCTAACGCCGGTGCACCGTAGTCAATGAGCGAGCGTATAGCTTGTATATAGTACAAGTGAAGTACGTCTTTGCTTGCCCCTGCACGGTGCCTCGTCATGGCTCTCATGGCGTTGAGTCTGAGTAGTGCACGTGATCTGACATACTCGGCCTGTTTCTGAAAGGTCAGCTTTTTATCAATGTAGATTTCCAAGTGCAGGTAGGAGCCTGTCCACTCAAGTTCTATATCCTGAATACGTAATCTATTCACAGGATCTGGTCCCTTGAACATCATTGCAAGAGATTTCTCGGCCGAGATCTTGAGGCCTAGTTCCTTGCAAGACTGCGTAATTAGGTCCAAAGCTCTCTGAGCCTGTCGTTCTAAATTGCCTTTCCCATTCACTACGAGTGCAAGATCATCAGCATAGCTGAGGAGCTGTGTACCACTATGAAAGGGAAAGGTTCACAAGTTCCTGCATAAGGATGTTAAACAGGGTAGGACTGAGCACACCTCCTTGTGGCGTACCGTTTTCCAGGGATTTAAAGGAAGAGTAGTGTCCATGAAAGCTGACACAGGCCTGCCTGCCCCTAAGGTAGGACTCTATCCAGGCCAGGAGGCGTCCTTTGATTCCCTTCCGAGCTAGTATTGCCAGAATTGCTGTGGGGCTGGCTAGCTCAAATACCTTTTCAAGGTCGAGGAAGACGACAATACTAGGTTTTTTGTTACTATCAGCAATCTGGCTTAGTAGAGTGGTTATGCACTCTGCTGTACCCACTCCTTTGGTGAAGCCAAATATGTGATGATGAGAGGGTCCAAGTTTCCATAGGAGACGGTTTAACACCATCCTCTCAGCAGTCTTGGCTAAGCAGCTGGTCAGCGATATGGGTCTCATACTGCCTGGGTCCTTGGGCTTTGGAATTGGTACGATGGTAGCTTTCTTCCAAGCTGCTGGGAGTGTCCTGGCCCTCCACGACTTGTTAATGACGTCTAGTATGGCCTCCCATCCACTCTGCCCAGCCCGTGCAATCATGGAGTATGTAACACCATCGATGCCCGGGGCAGTGTCACCTGTGTTCTTAATGGCACGTCGGAGTTCCAAGTCCGTGAGGTCTTCATCAGTCACATCTTCCGACTCACATGCAGCTTGTATCGTTAGCTGGCGCTGTGGCAGAAGATCAGTCTGTATATTCCGGCTGTCCTGTGGGAGCTGAGTGGAGGCTCCCCTGGAAGTGAAAAGCTCCACTAGTTTCTCAGCTTCCTGGGATGGGTTCGGGTGTGCTGGTGGCCTCGGCTTGCTCTTGCCAGTTGCTATGTTGAGCGTGCCCCATATCTCAGATAAGGTGGTGTGATGCCCGAATGTTGAGCACCACTCCAGCCATTTCTCAGTTTTTACTCTGAGAGAGACTCTGCGGGCATGCTGCACAATGGCTCTCAGAGTATTCCTGTTCTCTGCAGTAGGGTTACGCCTGTATAGCTTCCTAAAAGAGTTGATGCGGTGGTTCTGCTCCCGCACCTCGTCGTTGTAGAACCACCAGTCTCTTTTGTGAGTGCGTCCTGCGGACTTCTTTGGAATTGCGCACTCTGCTGCCTGGATGAGAACAGTGATTAGCTCCTGTTCAGCCGTATCACAGTCTTCAGATAGAGAGTATGTGGACCACCAGTCATGAAGATAATCCTGGAACACCTTCCAGTTGGCCCTCTTTACGTCCCATCTAGGAGGCAGCACAACTGTGGGAGGCCTGTTGATGTTGAAGGTGGTGATCACTGCAAAGTGGTCACTGACAAGGTGAGGATGAGTTTCCCATGTGGCTCCTGCTGCGAGTTGTCTTGACCCGAAGGTAAGGTCGAGGCAGCCACCCAACAGGTGTGTGGGGTCTCCATTGTTTAGCAACTTTACCTCTGGAATATCGTGTAGGAACATTGCTATGTGTCTGCCAGCAGCATTGGTTGCTGAGTGAGAGTGCAGCATTGGGTGATGTGCGTTGAAATCTCCACCCACAATAATACACTCAGTGCGTGCTAGTGCGAGGAGCTCTGCAATGTCGAGCGTGTGTCTTGGGTTCTTGTAGATGTTATAGATGGTAATGGGCGCCCCAGGTATGTGCACAAGGATGGCCTGTACTTCGACATCTTCCCCACAGTCCACAGGGTTGGCTATAACCTCGTGAGGTATTGTATTGGATACAAATACAGCTGTGCCTCTGCAGTGAACGCCCGGGTCCATGTGCCGAAAATACCCAGCAAAACCGGGTAGTCTTGGGCACATAGTCGAGACAGTCAGAGTTTCTTGTAGCAAGACGATGTCAACCCGATCCCGAATTACTGCCTCCAGCAAGAGGTGCTGTTTGCCCCTCAGGCCCTGAATGTTCCATTGTAGGACCTTGAGGGTGTGATTTGGTACCGAGGTTATTCCATCGCTGTTGTTTCCTGAGCTGGAGACTGAGTCCTGCCCGCTCTTAGAACCTGCAAATTCATGGCATCCACTGTCTCCTCTTCGGTCAGAAAGCAAACTCTCAGGAGCGTACTGACCATCTGCCGGAATGCGCTCTGTTGTTCCGTGGAGTTGACTGTGTTGCAAATAAGATCCGTGAACACCTTGATGAGTGCTACGAGATCCTTCCTGGTGAGGGCCTGCTTTGGAGTTGGGTTCGAAACAGTGGATATTATCTGGGCTGTTGTGGTCTGTAGGGACTGCTGAGGGTTGGATTTCTTTACTGTATGCACCGTGGTCTGTTGCTGTATACCAGGTTGGGTAGCCGGGATCTGCTGGTGAGGTGCCAGTTGAGTCTGCAAAGCGCCTGTGCCTGGTAAGGAGTGCCTGCGTTGTCGTGCTATGGCCGGTGGGGGCTCGTTTAGTGCCGCCTGCTGATCGCATTGACCAGATGCACCCTGTTGACGCCTCCTGTTCCTCTTGTTTCTGTTTCTTCGTTGAGGTAGGGGTGCAGGAGGTTCTTGACCTTGACGCCTGGTTGAGGCTTCTAGGGTTGGGAATTCCTGGGCATTGACAATGCATGGACACAGAGGGTATATAAAGGCTCAGAGTGAGGTGCAATACTAGTGAGGTACCATTTCGATGTGTACAACACCGAAATTCCACCAATCATCTCATGAAATTCAGAGACGCCCAATTAGTGATCAAAGAAACTAATTTCCGCAGACGCAAGTGCCTCGAATCAGCACTGATCGCTGTTTCGAATACAATTAAACAAAACAACGGCAGCTTCACCATCTCCGAAGTCTTAGCAAGAATCCTCCTGAAAACAGTAAACCCTGCCATCACATAGTCTCTCCTGTTATACTACACAAAGCACATTACAGAGAGTGAACACTGAAACAACCTGCCTCTTTCCAGTCTATATTTGTCCAACCTATTTTTATGTTACCCAAGTAACATAAATTGCTCTACCATATTGTATTATTTTTGTCACTACCACTACTACTACTACTACTACTACTACTACTACTACTACTACTACTACTACTACTACTACTACTACTACTACTACTACCACTAGTAAACATCGAAATGGTACCTCCCTAGTATTGCACCTCACTCTGAGCCTTTATATACCCTCTGTGTCCATGTATTGTTTGTTATGGCTTGATAAAGCTCCTGGAGAGCGAAACGTTGCCACAATAAAATGTCACATTAGTTGCACTTGTGTCCTTTTACTTTACATATTGTCGGTAATTCTACCAACTTTATTACGAAATTAAAGTTGCTAGGGATTCTAAAACTAATCCAAAAAGTTTTTTCCAGGTATATAGAACAAAAGTCAGAGATAAGATAGGTCCCCTTAAAAATAACTATGGGCATCTTACTGACAAAGAGAATGAAATGTGCTCGATTTTAAATAATTATTTTCTCTCGGTTTTTACAAAGGAAGACACTAATAATAAGAACATAAGAATGGAGGAACACTGCAGAAGGCCTACTGGCCCATGCGAGGCAGGTCCTTATCAAAACGACTACTACCTAAAGCTTCCCTGGAAATAACTCCCGTACCCAATGACACCAATCAAACCCAGCCCCTCATATATTTGTCCAGTCTCTTCTTAAAGCTACCCAAGGTCCTAGCCTCTATCACCCCACTGGGAAGACTGTTCCACGCATCTACAACTCTGTTAGAAAACCAGTACTTACCTATGTCCTTTCTAAATCTAAATTTATCCAACTTAAATCCATTATTCCTTGTTCTTACCTGGTTCGACATCCTCAGTACTTTATTAATATCTCCTTTGTTTATGCCCGTCATCCACTTATACACTTCAATGATATCTCCCCTCATTCTACGCCTCTCCAGAGAGTGGAGATTTAAGGCTTTGAGTCTATCTTCATACGGGAGGTTCCTTACACAGTAAATCATTTTAGTCATTCTTCTCTGTATGTTCTCTAATGAGTCTATATCCATCCTGTAGTAAGGGGATCAAATCTGAGCAGCATAATCTAAATGAGGCCTCACTAGTGATGTATAGAGCTGTAAAATAACTTTTGGACTTCTGTTACTTATACTTCTTGAGATAAATCCAAGTAATCTGTTGGCCTTGTTGCGCACACTAAGGCACTGCTGTCTTGGCTTTAGATTTCTGCTTACCATGACTCCCAAGTCTTTTTCACATTCTGTATGATCAAGCTCTACTTCACCTAGATTATAGCTTCGAGGGTTATTTTCATTACGAAGGGCAAGTACCTTACACTTATCCACATTGAACTTCATCTGCCATTTTTCAGACCAAGACATTAATTTGTCCAAATCATCCTGGAGTTCATTGATATCCTCCTCAGACTGAATTATACGGCCTAACTTTGTATCATCAGCAAATTTACTCTTGTCACTCGTAATCCCTTCATCAAGGTCATTAATGTAAATTATGAACAAGAGAGGGCCTAAAACTGATCCTTGTGGAACGCCACTAGTGACTAATCCCCATTCAGATTTCACTCCATTAATGGTAACTCTCTGCTTTCTATTGGTAAGCCATGCCTCAATCCATGCTAGAAGTTTACCTCCTGTACCATGAGCTGCCACTTTTCTTAAGAGTCTCTTGTGAGGTACTCTATCGAAGGCTTTACTGAAATCCAAATAAACAATATCATATTCCTTATCACTGTCAACTGCCTCAAATGTTCTATTGAAGAACGTCAGTAAGTTTGTCAGGCAGGAACGACCTCTCGTGAATCCATGCTGAGATTCATTTATCAAGTTATGCTCGTCAAGGTGACTTCTGTAAAGTAAAAGGACACAAGTGCAACTAATGTGACATTTTATTGTGGCAACGTTTCGCTCTCCAGAAGCTTTATCAAGCTGCACTTGTGTCCTTTTACTTTACATATTGTCGGTAATTCTACCAACTTTATTACAAGGTGACTTCTGATAATGTCAGCTATAATTGATTCTAATAACTTGCCCACTATAGATGTCAGGCTTATTGGACGATAATTTGAAGGAGTGGACTTATCCCCTGATTTGAATATAGGAACCACATTAGCCATCTTCCACAACTCTGGCACAACACCGGTAAGGATGGACGCATTGAATACACTCGTTAACGGCTGACTAAGCTCCATCTTGCATTCCTTAAGTACCCTGGAAAACAACTCATCGGGTCCCGGGGACTTATTTTGTTTCAGTTTGTCTATCTGTTTAATAACCATGTCCCTCGTGAGAGTAATATTAGTTAACTTAAATTCATCAGGAACTAAATAATTGCTAATTACTGGAATCTCATTTACATCTTCCTGTGTAAAAACTGACAAAAAATAGTCATTAAATAAGGAACACATTTCCAGTTCATTATCCGTCAGCTGTCCATTCCCAGTTTTCAGAGGTCCTACTTTTTCCTTCACCTTCGTCCTATACACTTGAAAGAACCCCTTTGGATTAGTCTTTGATTCATTAGCAACTCTAATTTCATAGTCACGTTTAGCCTTTCTAATCGCCTTTTTTACTTCTCTTTTAAGCTGAACATATTGGTCAGTAAGGTTAACCTCTCCTCTTCTGATGCGCCTATAAATTCCCCTTTTCTCCCCTAATAGATGCTTTAGCCTCCTGTTAACCCATTTGGGATCGTTATTATTAGACCTAATTTCTCTCTGGGGAATGTATATACTCTGGGCACTGTGTACATTATTAAGAAAACAATCATAAAAGCAGATCCCTTCATATTCATAAGTATGATTATCCTCAATAAAATCATTAGCTAGATAACCCCAATCAAGATTAGACAGATGTTCCATAAGTCCATTATAATCGGCAGAACGAAAATCAGGGATTTTTACTGTATTATCATTATTCTTGCATTCCCAATTAATGCTAAAAGTGATGGATTTGTGATCACTTGCGACAAGCTCTTCAGTGATCTCCAGATTATTCACGAGTGTTTCCTTATTTGACAAGACTAGGTGTAGCAAATTATTACCCCTTGTAGGCTCAGTTACGCTCTGTTTCAGAAAACAGTCCTGAACTGTTTCCATAAAGTCACTGGACTCTAGATTACCTGTCAAAGAATTCCAGTCAATTTGACAAAAGTTAAAGTCCCCTACTATGACTATGTTACTGTGTTCAGAAGCCCTAACAATTTCGTCCCAAAGAAGTCTCCCTCTATCGTGATCCAAGCCTGGAGGTCGGTATATTACACCTAGAATTAGTTTTTCTTGACTCTCCACGAACTCTACCCAAACAGACTCTGATACTGCTCCATCTATTTTTATACCTGTTTTTATGCAACAATTAATATTTTCTCGAACATACAATGCAACTCCTCCCCCCTTCCCATTACATCTATCCACTTTGAACAACTTAAATCCCTGAATATTACACTCAGCAGTCATATCCCGACTCTTTAAATCATACCACGTTTCAGTTAATGCGATGATATCAAAGTTCCCAGCACATGCTCCCAAACGTAGTTCATTAATTTTATTTCTTGCACTTCGACTGTTAGCATAAAATACCATCATATGTTTTTTCTTCTGCACATTTTTCCTATTCATCTTTGTTTTTACACAATTTCTGAAATTATCATTACCCAGAGTTACTCCATGACAGTTACTATTAAGATTCTTAATATCAGAGCATAAGTCAATATATCCATATTCATTATTTATCATTTCTAAACCCATACCTCTAACTAATCTTAGTTTAAAGTCCTAACAACCCCCTCAACTGAGTTAGCAAGAAAACCCACACCTGCCCTGGATAAGTGAACCCCATCCCTGCCATACATGTCATTTCGGCCATAGAAGTTGTCCCAGTTGTCAATGAATGGTACTGCATTATCCTTACAGTGTTTATCCAGCCAACAATTAATACCAATTGCTCTGGACAACCATTCATTACCAACACCTCTTCTTGGCAAAATGCCACATATAACAGGGTGCCTCCCCTTCTTCCTAATTATGTCTATAGCTGTCCTGAACTTTCTAACTAAATCCTCACTTCTACGCTTGCCTACATCATTGCCTCCAGCACTGAGGCAAATAATAGGATTGATCCCATTACCGTTCATGATGTTGTCAAGCCGGCTAACAATGTCCTCCATCCCAGCCCCAGGAAAGCAAACCCTCTGTCTCCTACTCCTGTCCTTCAAGCAGAATGCCCAATCCATGTATCTAACCTGGCTATCCCCAACAACAACAATATTCTTACCTTCCTTGTTGTCGTTCGTCGTGACGATCCCAGTAGTCGACTCACATTCGTCGGGTAGCACCGAGAATGCGTTGGAGGTTTCCACAGGAGTTTCCACAGCAGTCTCTTTCTTCTTCATCGTTTCTGGCTTTCCATTCGTCTTCTTGATCGTCAACTTCGTCGTCCCCTGCTGTCCAGCCACTGACCACGATCCCTTCTTGACCTGAGGACTCGAAACAGGAGGACTACTACGAATCCTCTTGTTTTCCTCGGTCAATCGCCGTATCTCCATCTTCGCTACCATCAATTCTTCCTTAAGTTGCTGGTAAAGTTGTTCGATGGAGGGCATCTTGGTTCAGTCCACGGGGAGCACACATGACACTTCTTCACAGAGTTAAGTACAGGTCACCACCACTAATGAGTACAGGTCACCACCACTAATATTCCAGTAATTAATTTTTATAGTGGGCCAGAAGAAGATAAATTATGTAACATCACAGTCACTAGTGAAATGGTTGTGAAGCAGATAGACCGACTGAAGCATAATAAGTCACAGGGTCCTGATGAGGTTTTTTCAAGGGTTCTTAAGGAATGCAAAATGGAACTCTGTGAACCATTAACTAATATTTTTAATTTATCTTTTCAAACAGGTGTAGTGTCTGATATGTGGAAGATGGCTAATGTAATTCCTATTTTTAAAACAGGGGACAAGTCGTTACCGTCAAATTACCGCCCAATAAGCCTGACCTCAATTGTAGGCAAATTACTAGAGTCAATTATAGCTGAGATTATAAGAAGCCATCTCGATAAGCATAGTGTTGTTAGGTAAGACACATATGCAACAGTTAGGTATCTTTATTTCGATACGTTTCGCCTACACAGTAGGCTTCTTCAGTCGAGTACAGAAAAGTTGATAGAAGCAGAAGAGCCTTGAAGACGATGTAATCAGTCCATCACCCTTAAAGTTTTAGGTGGTCAGTCCCTCAGTCTGGAGAAGAGCATTGTTCCGTAGTATGAAACATATTGTTTCATACTACGGAACAATGCTCTTCTCCAGTCTGAGGGACTGACCACCTCAAACTTTAAGGGTGATGGACTGATTACATCGTCTTCAAGTCTCTTCTGCTTCTATCAACTTTTCTGTACTCGACTGAAGAAGCTTACTGTGTAGGCGAAACGTTTCGAAATAAAGATACCTAACTGTTGCATATGTGTCTTACCTAACAACCTGTCGGTATTTTATACCATTTTAATGTTCGATAAGCATAGCTTGATTAATGATACTCAGCATGGATTCACAAGAGGCCGGTCTTGTCTAACTAATTTATTAACTTTCTTCAGTAAAGCTTTTGAGGCTGTTGACCACGATAAAGAATTTGATATTATTTACTTAGATTTTAGTAAGGTTTTTGATAGAGTTCTGCACCAAGAACTGTTAAAGAAAGTGGCAGCTCATGGCATTGGGGAAAAGTGCTCTCGTGGATCGAGTCATGGCTCACAGACAGGAAGCAGAGTGTCCATAAATGGGGTTAAATCCGAGTGGGGATCTGTAACAAGTGGCGTTCCACAGGGATCAGTCTTGGGCCCGTTGTTGTTTATAATATATATCAATGATCTTGATGAGGGTGTTACTAGTGATATGAGCAAATTCGCCAATGACACAAAGATAGGTAGGATAATTGATTCAAACGTAGATGTTAGGGATCTTCAGGAGGATTTAAACAAATTCTATTCTTGGTCAGAAAAGTGGCAGATGCAGTTCAATGTAGATAAATGCAAGGTTCTGAAGCTCGGTTCTGTCTCAGTGCTGGAGGCAACGATGTTGGCAGACGTAGGAGTGAGGACCTGATTAGCAGCTATAGGTCAGCAATAGAGATAATTAGGAGGAAGGGTGAGAAACCTGTCATATGTGGCATTTTGCCAAGGAGAGGAGTTGGAAATGAATGGTTGTCCAGAGCAACTGGTGTCAATTGCTGGCTGGACAAATACTGTAAGGAAAATGCGGTAGCATTCATTGACAACTGGGACCTCTTCTATGGCAGAAATGACATGTATGCCAGGGATGGGGTTCACTTATCTAGGTCTGGGGTGGGAGCACTGGCCAACGCAGTGGAGGGAGCTGTTAGGTCTTTAAACTAGGAATAGTTAGTGGTATGGGTTTTGGCGGGAAAACTGTGAAGTCGCAGTGTATTTGCCATAGTAATATGAGTACTAGGAGAACTAGTAATAGGCAAAATGAGGTGGATATTGGAAAGCCAGTGGCACTAATTGACAAGGACAGTAATAGGTTTAGTAGAATAACAGAAAGGAGCAGGAAGGGTAAAGAGAGAGGAGGGTCTTTAAATATTTATTACACAAATAGTCGCAGTGCTAGGAATAAGATGGACGAGTTGAGACTAGTTGCTAGTGCAGGTAACATTGATGTATTTGCCATTACTGAGACGTGGTTTAATTCAAAAAGTCGGGACATGCCTGCAGAATATCACATTCAGGGTTTTAAATTGTTCCAAGTAGATAGAAGTGTCGGGAAGGGGGGTGGGGTGGCATTGTATGTCCGAGATCGATTGAACTGTTGCATAAAAACGGGTATTAAGTCTGAAGTAACACATACAGAGTCTGTTTGGATAGAATTTTCAGAGGGGCATGAAAAATTAATTTTAGGTGTGATATACCGTCCCCCCAAATTTAGATAGGGACCAGGGGAGACTACTATGGGAGGAAATTGTTAGGGCCACAAGGCACGATAATGTAGTAATTCTAGGAGACTTTAACTTTAGTCATATTGATTGGAATTTCTTGACTGGGAATTTAGAATCATACGACTTCTTAGAAGTAGTTCAGGATTGTTTTTTGAAGCAGTTTGTGACAGAACCTACAAGGGGTAATAACCTGCTCGACTTAGTTCTGGCAAACAATGAATCCCTTGTTAATAATTTAGAAGTTTCAGAGGAACTGGGTGCTAGCGACCACAAATCAATTACATTTAGCATTGAATGGAAGTATGATAGTAGGGATAACTCAGTAACGGTCCCAGATTTTCGCTTAGAAGATTGCGATGGGCTTAGAGAACACTTATCATCTGTTGACTGAGGTAACGAAGAGAGCTATCAATATGACAGCTTTCTGAACATGCTGCTCAAAGAACGTTTATCCCATATAAAGAAATTAGATCAAATAGAAATGACCCAAAATGGATGAATAATAGGCTGAAACATCTACTAGGGCATAATAAAGGAATTTATAGGCGTATCAAAAGAGGTGAGGGTCATCTTATGAATCAGTATATTGATATTAAGAGGGACATTAAAAAGGGGATAAGGAAAGCTAAAAGGGACTATGAAATTAAAGTTGCTAGGGATTCTAAAACTAACCCAAAAAGTTTTTTCCAGGTATATAGAACAAAAGTCAGAGATAAGATAGGTCCCCTTAAAAATAACTATGGGCATCTTACTGACAAAGAGAATGAAATGTGCTCGATTTTAAATAGTTGTTTTCTCTCGGTTTTTACACAGGAGGACACTAATAATATTCCAGTAATTAATTTTTATAGTGGGCCAGAAGAAGATAAATTATGTAACATCACAGTCACTAGTGAAATGGTTGTGAAGCAGATAGACCGACTGAAGCAAAATAAGTCACCGGGTCCTGACGAGGTTTTTTCAAGGGTTCTTAAGGAATGCAAAATGGAAGTCTGTGAACCATTAACTAATATTTTTAATTTATCTCTTCAAACAGGTGTAGTGTCTGATATGTGGAAGATGGCTAATGTAATTCCTATTTTTAAAACAGGGGACAAGTCGTTACCGTCAAATTACCGCCCAATAAGCCTGACCTCAATTGTAGGCAAATTACTAGAGTCAATTATAGCTGAGATTATAAGAAGCCATCTCGATAAGCATAGCTTGATTAATGATACTCAGCATGGATTCACAAGAGGCCGGTCTTGTCTAACTAATTTATTAACTTTCTTCAGTAAAGCTTTTGAGGCTGTTGACCACGATAAAGAATTTGATATTATTTACTTAGATTTTAGTAAGGCTTTTGATAGAGTTCCGCACCATAGACTGTTAAAGAAAGTGGCAGCTCATGGCATTGGGGGAAAAGTGCTCTCGTGGATCGAATCATGGCTCACAGACAGGAAGCAGAGAGTGTCCATAAATGGGGTTAAATCCGAGTGGGGTTCAGTAACAAGTGGCGTTCCACAGGGATCAGTCTTGGGCCCGTTGTTGTTTATAATATATATCAATGATCTTGATGAAGGAATTACTAGTGATATGAGCAAATTCGCCGATGACACAAAGATAGGTAGGATAATTGATTCAAACGAAGATGTTAGGGAACTTCAGGAGGATTTAGACAAACTCTACTCTTGGTCAGAAAAGTGGAAGATGCAGTTCAATGTAGATAAATGCAAGGTTCTGAAGCTCGGGAGTGTCCATAACCCTAGCACTTATAAGTTAAATAATGTAGAACTTAGCCATACAGATTGCGAAAAGGACTTGGGGGTTATGGTAAGCAGCAACCTTAAACCAAGACAGCAATGCCTGAGCGTACGTAATAAGGCAAATAGATTACTGGGATTTATATCAAGAAGTGTAAGCAACAGAAGTCCAGAGGTCATACTGCAGCTTTATACATCATTAGTTTACCTGGAGTTTACCTGGAGAGAGTTCCGGGGGTCAACGCCCCCGCGGCCCGGTCTGTGACCAGGCCTCCTGGTGGATCAGAGCCTGATCAACCAGGCTGTTGCTGCTGGCTGCACGCAAACCAACGTACGAGCCACAGCCCGGCTGATCAGGAACTGACTTTAGGTGCTTGTCCAGTGCCAGCTTGAAGACTGCCAGGGGTCTGTTGGTAATCCCCCTTATGTGTGCTGGGAGGCAGTTGAACAGTCTCGGGCCCCTGACACTTATTGTATGGTCTCTTAACGTGCTAGTGACACCCCTGCTTTTCATTGGGGGGATGGTGCATCGTCTGCCAAGTCTTTTGCTTTCGTAGTGAGTGATTTTCGTGTGCAAGTTCGGTACTAGTCCCTCTAGGATTTTCCAGGTGTATATAATCATGTATCTCTCCCTCCTGCGTTCCAGGGAATACAGGTTTAGGAACCTCAAGCGCTCCCAGTAATTGAGGTGTTTTATCTCCGTTATGCGCGCCGTGAAAGTTCTCTGTACATTTTCTAGGTCGGCAATTTCACCTGCCTTGAAAGGTGCTGTTAGTGTGCAGCAATATTCCAGCCTAGATAGAACAAGTGACCTGAAGAGTGTCATCATGGGCTTGGCCACCTAGATTATGCAGCTCAATTCTGGTCTCCATATTACAGAATGGACATAAATTCGTTAGAAAACATTCATAAGAACATAATGTAGGAACACTGCAGAAGGCCTACTGGCCCATACGAGGCAGGTCCTTATCAAAACGACATCTACCTAAAGCTACCCAAGAAATAACTCCCGTACCCCATTCAGTGTAGGATGACTAAATTAATACATAGCATTAGAAATCTTCCTTATGAAGAAAGATTGAAGACTCTTAAGGTACATTCAATTGTTAGACGAAGAATGAGGGGGGACCTGATCGAAGTGTGTAAGTGGAAGATAGGTATTAATAAAGGGGATATTAACAAGGTCTTGAGGATATCTCTCCAAGTGAGAACCCGCAGTAATGGATTTAAATTAGATAAGTTTAGATTTAGAAAGGACATAGGAAAGTATTGGTTTGGAAATAGGGTAGTTGATGAGTGGAACAGTCTACCTAGTTGGGTTATTGAGGCTGGGACTATTGGCTATTCAATCCCCTAATATTGTCAAGTTCAGCTCCACTAGTCTTTCCTCATAACTAAATTCCCATAGGGACTAATCTCGTTGCAAATCTCTGCACCTTCTTCAGTTGGAAGTAAATGATATGAAATACCGACACAATGGTTCAGCGAATCCCAGACTACTTTTCAGGAATCTCAAAGGTTATTCACGACGCCGTACACAACACATATCAAGCACATCTTGAAGTATGCAGCACAAGCCTTGAACACCGTCTGATAAACGTTTCGCCCACGCAGTGGGCTTTATCAGGTCGCAAACAGATTGGAATACAGTCTAGGGGGCCAGAGACTACAAACCTCACTCAAGGAAAAAGATCTTGTGGTGAGTATAACACCAGACACATCTCCTGAAGCGCAAATCAACCAAATAACTGCTGCAGCATATGGGCGCCTAGCAAACCTCAGAACAGCATTCCGACATCTTAATAAGGAATCGTTCAGGACCCTGTACACCGTGTACGTTAGGCCCATATTGGAGTATGCGGCACCAGTTTGGAACCCATACCTAGCCAAGCACGTAAAGAAACTAGAGAAAGTGCAAAGGTTTACAACAAGACTAGTTCCAGAGCTAAGAGGTATGTCTTACGAGGAGAGGTTAAGGGAAATTAACCTGCCGACACTGAATGACAGGAGAGATAGGGGGGAAATGATAACGACATACAAAATACTGAGAGGAATTGACATGGTGGACAAAGACAGGATGTTCCAGAGATGGGACACAGCAACAAGGGGACAGTTCGAAGTTGAAGACACAGATGAATCACAGGGATATTAGGAAGTATTTCTTCAGCCACAGAGTAGTCAGTGAGTGGAATAGTTTGGGAAGCGATGTAGTGGAGGCAGAATCCATACATAGCTTTAAGCAGAGGTATGATGAAGCTCACGGTTCAGGGAGAGTGACCTAGTAGCGACCAGTGAAGAGGCGGGGCCAGGAGCTTGGACTCGGCAAATGCAACCTCAACTAGGTGAGGACAACTAGATGAGTACACACACACACACACACGCACACACACACACACACACACACACACACACACACACACACACACACACACACACACACACACACACACACACACACACACACGCACACACACACACACACACACACACACACACACGAGGCAACAATTAACAATCAACCTCTCTTCCTCCAACAGCTGGAGACAACACACCCATCAAAACCTGATCAGCGTCACCAATAATTTCTTCCCCTGCGGACCGGAAAAGGGGAATTTATGAAATCCGTCCATCAAATCCGTCTCACTTAATAACACATTAGCAAGTCTTCCCTTCTAAATGCGGCACTCCGTTTTCTTTCCTGATTTCTGCAGTGTCTGTATTAATCTCATTCTCATGCCTCAAGGGGATACTTCTAAATTTTTATTTTGTTATTTCATACATTACAAACTTTTTTACAGAGGTTTAGGGCCACACATATGGTGGCGCACATATCTTGACCTCATACAAAGAACACCTAGAAAATGCCCGCATCCTCAACGCATCGCAACGTTACGTGAGCGCGTAATTCGCGGATGCAGTCCTCTTAATCACTTTCAATCGTCTCGACATCCATGACCTGCAGAGAAGGCTCAACGATGATGAACTGGCTATCTAGTTCGGGAATACCAATGGCGTATTCATTCATAAATAAGCAACGACTTAAGATTCGAAGTTTACGGAAAACCTACGGAATGTATGATGGCACACACTTCTACTCCAGTTAAGGACACTAAACAGGGCATCATCAAAGGCTTTAATTCTTGAAACCATATCTCATCTCCGCTCCCAACATACACGAAACGTTCATCCAGCTACACCTTGTGTCTTTCCAGTCAATGCAGACTCGCACAGGCTGTGACAAGGTACACCTCGGGAAAACAGCTTGAAACATAGGGACATATCTTAACGAGCAAATCTATGCAAGCATAATAATAACTTTATTTACTACAAGTACAAGGTATACAGTCCTAGCTGACAACAATGACATACTACTATATAGAAAATCCCTAGTTATGCTCCGCATTTCGGGCAAATTAGGTCAGTGTCCCCCCACACCAGTCGACTAACACCCAGGTACTGATGGGGAACATAGACAACAGGTGGAAAGAAACACGTCCAATGTTTCTACTCTGCTGGGAATCGAACCCAGACCCTCGCCGTGTGAAGCGAGAGCGTTAGCCACCAGGCCACCAGAGCCCTGTGTGACAACCTAAATAATGCATGTATACAGCAGCAGAATACCACCATCTATTTAACGTAATGGAATGATGCCGGATTATTGATTAAGAAACCGGAATCCAGCAGGCAAAAATGCGTAAAAGCAGCATTAATTTCTATTTCATAATAACTGCTTTGTCGTCTTCTCACCTACCGCTACTACTAAGACTAATACTACTACTGCTGCTGCTACAACTACTACTACTACTACTACTACTACTACCACGACTTTGTGATAATGCCCTGTTTCATGTAACTCACTTTGGCCCTTTGATTGGTAAATTAGGTAAATTATAGACAAGTAATCGTAAGGATTTTATGTAATCTGATCAACCCCAATCAATGATCTTTTAATTTTTAAAACAGGAATTAAAGTAAACTTCCAGTGCATTTACACTGGGAGACATACATCTTTTGGTATGTATAACCTGTGTTCATATTCCCGGCTTGGTTGGTTAATGAGGTTTTAAGTCCGTTGACTACATTACATCATTAAGGCTGCAGCCCACCAGTCAAGAATAGTTTCGTATCTAAAACAGAAATTAGAGCAAGCTCTCAGAATTTATTCACAAAAACCTCACGGTGAATATATCATGTGTCCCTTTGGTTGGTTAAATGGATTTAAAGCACATCGACTACAATAGGAGTCATTAAGCCTATACGTAACCCTTTAACCACCAGATAAGAATAGGGTTTAAATTCTCTGCATATACGCTGAGAGACCTACGCTTCTCGGTGCACACATCCTGCGTGCTCCATGTATATACTCTGCGTCCTTGTGTGGTTTATAGTGGCTTGATAAACTTCTTGCTAGCCAGACATAATGAACGTTTGATTATGTGCTACTGTTTCCGTTTAACCAACGGAAACATCCTTAACCAGGAATGTGATTCCAAAAACGGCAACAGGATAAAAAAAAACTTCTATTTTAATTTTATTCTGAAATAGAAATATTAACCTGAAAAAGGAAATTCTGGACTAACTTTGAACATTATGCATTCTTATTTTCTCTGGATAACCTCTGAGTGCCGTGCTCTCTCTCTCTCTCTCTTTAAATAGAACAGTGAGTGCTAAACCACCTCATTTTCTTATGAAAAACTTCTGAGTGCTACACATTCTCGTTTTCTTTTAATAACTGTATTGCTGCAAATTCTCGTTTTCTTATAACTGTTAGTACTACACATTCTTGTTTTCTATTAGTTGTTAGTGCTGCATATTTTAGTTTTCTTTTAACAACTGTTTGTGTTACACATTCTGTTAGTGATACACATTCTCGTTTTCTTTTA
Source organism: Cherax quadricarinatus (assembly GCF_038502225.1). Classification (NCBI taxonomy): domain Eukaryota; kingdom Metazoa; phylum Arthropoda; class Malacostraca; order Decapoda; family Parastacidae; genus Cherax; species Cherax quadricarinatus. The sequence goes on along the minus strand of NC_091301.1, from coordinate 21,065,364 downwards.
ACAACTGTTTATGCTACAAATTCTGTTAGTGATACACATTCTCGTTTTCTTTTAGCAACTGTTCGTGCTACAAATTCTGTTAGTGATACACATTCTCGTTTTCTTTTAGCATCTGTTTGTGCTACAAATTCTGTTAGTGATACCCATTCTCGTTTTCTTTTAACAACTGTTTATGCTACAAATTCTGTTAGTGATACACATTCTCGTTTTCTTTTAGCATCTGTTTGTGCTACAAATTCTGTTAGTGATACCCATTCTCGTTTTCTTTTAACAACTGTTTATGCTACAAATTCTGTTAGTGATGCACATTCTCGTTTGCTTTTAATAACTCGTTTTTGCCTCTTTTTCCCTCGATGCATCAGGAATAATTAATAACGACGAAAGTCGAAATGGAAGAATGATTATATGGAGAGAGAGGGGGATATATTGCCAGGGATTTAATGCGGAGGGAGAGAAATCTATGTCTAAAGACGCGTTAATTGGTTGATTATTTTAGGCTTAAGACCTAAACTTTAAGCTACCAATGAGGGATACTTTAATCTCCAAAATAGGGATCGAAATAAACATTCGGTGGATACAGACTGAGAGGTTGTTGGATGGTTGATTAATGCAGTTTCATGCCTATCGACTACACGAGTGTCGCCTGTTCACCACCAGTCAAGCATACTTTAATCCCTAAAGCAAAGATTAAAGTATGCAGTAAGTCCTCACTTAACATCGTCGATAGGGTCTTGGAAACCATTACTTTAGGCAAAACGACGTATAACGAAACCTATTTTACCATAGGCTAATTGATATAAACATCAGGGGTTCACAGTGTACATTTAGCGCTCATTGCAACAGGGTTAGAACAAGGAATAAATGTTTGCAAAGCAAAAATTGTACGGAACACCACCCACCACCATGCAGTTCAGAAGCCAACGAGCAAACCCCAGCCAGGAATCGATTTTTATTCTTATCAGCGTTATAACAAAACGACGTTAAGTGAGGGCTTACTTTATATACACTGAGTATATGCATATACTGAGAATATGCACATCGTAATATTATATTAGGTTAGGTTAGGTAAGATTTGTCAGGAAATAGGACAAGTGTTTCGTGACGTGAGTCTTAGTTATATGATGACGCGCAGCTGTAGCCTTTGGTCATCTGACCGAGGCCCTCAGCTGGCTTACCGGTCTTGACACTGCCAGATACACACCTCGCTGTGTATATAACCTTCCAACCGGCGGGAGTGAAGAGACCATTTATTTACAGAAAAAAAGGAACGCTGATATCACATGCGTAAATAAAAGCAGCAGTAAGACTTAAAATGGAGCAATCAACGGGATATTTGTGCTTGATAAAATACGTCTCCGGAGGTTTCGGAGATATTTTTATTTATTTTTAGTCTACTGTAGAACGATACAGGATGTTCCAGCATTGGGCATATACAAGGATTTTTTTTTTCGTTGCATAATTAACTTGAAAATGTAAAACACACTAACGCTATGGTTGATGTTAAGGATGGAAGGGAAGAGAGAGCTCTCTTGTGATGACGTCTTCCTTGCATCAAACCTGAGTGCCTTCCATTGGGAAGCACTAAACGCATTACTTCTGCGCGTTACTACTACCACTACGACTATTACTATAACTACCACTACTACTACTACTACTACTACTACTACTGCTGCTACTACTACTACTACCACTACTACTACTACTACTACTACTACTAACAATAATAATAATAATAATAATAATAATAATAATAATAATAATAATAATAATAATAATAATAATAATATTTTTTTTTTCAACAAACCGGCCGTATCCCACCAAGGCAGGGTGGCCCAAAAAGAAAAACAAAAGTTTCTCTTTTCAAATTTAGTAATTTATACAGGAGAAGGGATTACTAGCCCCTTGGTCTTGGCGTTTTAGTAGTCTCTTACAACACGCATGGCTTACGGAGGAAGAATTCTGTTCCACTTCCCCATGGAGATAAAAGGAAATAAACAAGAATAAGAACTAGAAAGAAAATAGAAGAAAACCCAGAGGGGTGTGTATATATGTGCTTGTACATGTATGTGTAGTGTGACCTAAGTGTAAGTAGAAGTAGCAAGACGTACCTGAAATCTTGCGTGTTCATGAGACAGACAAAAGACACCAGCAATCCTACCATCATGTAAAACAATCACAGGCTTTCGTTTTACACTCACTTGGCAGGACGGTAGTACCTCCCTGGGTGGTAGCTGTCTACCAACCTACTACCTAGAATAATAATAATAATAATAATAATAATAATAATAATAATAATAATAATAATAAAAGGTCTGTTAAAAGCTAGTAAATGATAAAACAACATAATGCTCAAAGTCCAAAAGGATACATATTTTTTTCAAAATGTCGTATGCAAATATCACTGTCACATGCAAAATTATATTACTGGACTGTAGCCTTCACTGCCAAGTTTATTGTTCACAAACTTCTCTGTCAGATTCCAGACACCCACAGCTCACTGCCAGCTATCAAGGGTCACTGTCAGTCATCAAGGGTCACTGTCAGTCATCAAGGGCCACTGCCGGTCATCAAGGTCGACTGTTAGTCATCAAACATCATTGATAGTTATCAAGGATCACTACCAGTCATCAAGTCATCAACGTTGACTGTCGGTCATCAAGGATCAGTGTCAGTCACCAAAGATCACTGTCAGTCGTCAAGGATCACTGCCAGTCATGAAGAATCACTGTCAATCATTAAAGATCGCTATTACTTATTAAATATCACTGTAAACCATCAAAGATCAATGTCAGTCATTACTACTCATGATCAGTCATCGATAATCACTGCTAATCACACGAGGTATCCCTGTCACTCACTAATGTTTACACTCACGCACAACTCTCCAGTTCGGAGCACAAACCTTTACAGATCTCTGGGCACCATTGTTGCTTTATCAAACACTACCAGAAGAAAGATCTTTAATTGCGCCCCCCCCCTTTTTTTTTTAATTTATAATGTAGAGTCGTTGTTTTGGGGAAGGAGGGAAAGAGGAGGGGAAACCAAGTGTTGCTCTGGGGTTGCGAGTGGTTATCTCCAAATAACATCGTCTGCCTGGCTGGCAAAGTTCTCGCTTCACACGCGGAGGGCCTGGGTTCGATTCCCGGCGGGGAGGAGACATTTCGACGGATTTCCTTACACCTGTTGTCCTGTTGACCTAGCAGCAAATAGGTACCTGGGTGTTAGTCGACTGGTGTGGGTCGCATCCTGGGGGACAAGATTGAGGACCCCAGTGGAAATAAGACATACAGTCCTCGATGAAGCACTGATTTTCTAGGGTTATCCTGGGTGGCTAACCCTCCGGGGTTAAAAATCCGAAAATCTTATCTTATCCTATCTTAACATTTTGGGACGCTAGACGTGTCAGGATTGTCTTGACAACGTAACGTTCTAGAGGTGAACAGGACGTTGTCCAGAGTTGAAGTTTTGTCTTTTTTCTTGTTTTAAACCTTAGTTCTGTCACGTTTCCTTGCTCTACGCTTCATTTTTTATTTTGGCGTTTCCTCAACCAAAACCTTAGTTTTTTTTTCTCGTAATCCATGACTCCAGCTTCAGTTTTGTCGTTTCTTTGTTTTGTTTCAGCTGTGACGTGTTTCTTGGTCCTTGAATTCAGTCCTGTCGCATTTCCTCACCCAGAACAAAGTTTTTGACGTATTAACTTGCCTCAAGCGTCATTTCTACCCAGCTTCCACGCCCTTGCTTATCCTAAGTAAGCTTCAGTTATGTAGAGTTTTCTTCCTTAAGTCAGCTCTCTCTCGTGTTGTCTTACCCTAAACTAAAGTGCTATCGAGTTTCCTTGCCCAAAGCTACCATACCTTAAACTTCAGTTCTGTCATAATGTTATGGCTTGGATAAAAATATACCGATAATCAGTTTAGGTAAATGGGCACATTTACAATATTTATAATATTTGACAGAGGCTTCGTTTCTCGCGTCATGAGGCTGATCAAGCATTAATGTACAAAGCACGAATATAGTGAATAGGTCAGGGATGGGGTAAAGGGTGGAGGCCTAAACGTAAAGATTACAAAAAAAAAAAAATAGAGCTCTACATAGAAAGTTTATAGCACAGACTTATCAAGTAAGCTGTAGATTGTATTAACACAGCAAATATTAAGTGATGGTCGCGTTGTGGCCTTCATGACAACTCTTATTAAAACTTCGGAAATGTGAATGTTGACGCTATTTTGGGTGATTGTATCAGAAACCACATGTTCTTATGAAATAGCTCACAAACTTAGGGACCGGGGACTGCTTCATGGCACGGTTGAGACATCGGGAATTTTTTCCTTATATCTGTTACCCTTATACACCTAGCAGTAAGTAGGTACCTGGGTGTTAGTCGACTGGTGTGAGTCGCATCCTGGGAGAAGAAGATTAATGGATTCCAATGGAAATAAGACAGATTGTCCTCGATGACACACTGACTTTATTGGGTTATCCTGGATGGCTAACCCTCCAGGATTAAAATTCGAACGAAGTCTTATCTTCCTCCTATGGGGATCATCTATTTGCTTGACAAGTTTCTTGCATCATTCCAGTTATGAGTTGATAAGAATTATGATGAATTACATATTATCGCTTGTACTCGTGTTTACGTTTTCTAATGCATGTTTCGAAATTCTTTAAGTTTCCCCAACATCACGAGCGAATTCAGGGACCTGGGAGGGGGCCATGACCCCCCTCTAGGTCACGTTTTTTGCATATAAAAGTGTAAAAAGAAAAGCTTTTAAAAACTTTCGGTCGGTATTGATTCGATTCGATGTGGTTCGCCGGTATTGTCCCCGGTCCGGGTCTTGTCCACCTGGTGACCCGGCCCGGGTCTTGTCCAGCTGGTGACCCGGCCCGGGTCTTGTCCAGCTGGTGACCCGGCCCGGGTCTTGTCCAGCTGGTGACCCGGCCCGGGTCTTGTCCAGCTGGTGACCCGGCCCGGGTCTTGTCCAGCTGGTGACCCGGCCCGGGTATTGTCCAGCTGGTGACCCGGCCCGGGTATTGTCCAGCTGGTGACCCGGCCCGGGTCTTGTCCAGCTGGTGACCCGGCCCGGGTATTGTCCAGCTGGTGACCCGGCCCGGGTCTTGTCCAGCTGGTGACCCGGCCCGGGTCTTGTCCACCTGGTGACCCGGCCCGGGTCTTGTCCAGCTGGTGACCCGGCCCGGGTCTTGTCCAGCTGGTGACCCGGCCCGGGTATTGTCCAGCTGGTGACCCGGCCCGGGTATTGTCCAGCTGGTGACCCGGCCCGGGTCTTGTCCACCTGGTGACCCGGCCCGGGTCTTGTCCAGCTGGTGACCCGGCCCGGGTCTTGTCCAGCTGGTGACCCGGCCCGGGTCTTGTCCAGCTGGTGACCCGGCCCGGGTCTTGTCCAGCTGGTGACCCGGCCCGGGTATTGTCCAGCTGGTGACCCGGCCCGGGTCTTGTCCACCTGGTGACCCGGCCCGGGTCTTGTCCAGCTGGTGACCCGGCCCGGGTCTTGTCCAGCTGGTGACCCTGCCCGGGTATTGTCCAGCTGGTGACCCGGCCCGGGTATTGTCCAGCTGGTGACCCGGCCCGGGTCTTGTCCAGCTGGTGACCCGGCCCGGGTCTTGTCCAGCTGGTGACCCTGCCCGGGTCTTGTCCAGCTGGTGACCCGGCCCGGGTCTTGTCCAGCTGGTGACCCGGCCCGGGTCTTGTCCAGCTGGTGACCCGGCCCGGGTATTGTCCAGCTGGTGACCCGGCCCGGGTATTGTCCAGCTGGTGACCCGGCCCGGGTCTTGTCCAGCTGGCAACCCGGCCCGGGTATTGTTCAGCTGGTGACCCGGCCCGGGTATTGTTCAGCTGGTGACCCGGCTCAGGTCTTATCCAGCTGGTGACCCGGCCCGGGTCTTGTCCAGCTGGTGACCCGGCCCGAGTCTTGTCCACCTGGTGACCCGGCCCGGGTCTTGTCCAGCTGGTGACCCGGCCCGGGTATTGTCCAGCTGGTGACCCGGTCCGGGTCTTGTCCAACTGGTGACCCGGCCCGGGTCTTATCCAGCTGGTGACCCGGCCCGGGTCTTGTCCAGTTGGTGACCCGGTCCGGGTCTTGTCCAGCTGGTGACCCGGCCCAGGTCTTGTCCAGCTGGTGACCCGGCCCAGGTCTTGTCCAGCTGGCTACCCGGCCCAGGTATTGTCCAGCTGGTGATCCGGTCCGGGTCTTGTCCAGCTGGTGACCCGGCCCAGGTCTTGTCCAGCTGGCAACCCACCCGGGTATTGTTCAGCTGGTGACCCGGCCCAAGTCTTATCCAGCTGGTGAACCGGCCCGGGTCTTGTCTAGCTGGTGACCCGGCCCGAGTCTTGTCCAGCTGGTGACCCGGCCCAGGTCTTATCCAGCTGGTGACCCCAGCCCAGGTCTTGTCCAGCTGATGACCTGGCCCAGGTCTTGTCCAGCTGCTGACCCGGCCCGGGTCTTATCCAGCTGGTGACCCGGCCCACGTCTTGTCCAGTTGGTGACCCGGCCCGGGTCTTGTCCAGCTTGTGACCCGGCCCAGGTCTTGTCCAGCTGGTGACCCGGCCTAGGTCTTGTCCAGCTGGTGACCCGGCCCGGGTATTGTCCAGCTGGTGACCCGGTCCGGGTCTTGTCCAGCTGGTGACCCGGCCCGGGTCTTGTCCAGCTGGCAACCCGGCCCGGGTATTGTTCAGCTGGTGAACCGGCCCAAGTCTTATCAAGCTGGTGACCCGGCCCAGGTCTTATCCAGCTGGTGACCCGGCCGGGTCTTGTCCAGCTGATGACCCCAGCCCAGGTCTTGTCCAGCTGATGACCTGGCCCAGGTTTTGTCCAGCTGGTGACCCGGCCCGGTTCTTATCCACCTGGTGACCCGGCCCGGGTCTTGTCCAGCTGATGACCTGGCAAAGGTTTTGTCCAGCTGGTGACCCGGCCCGGTTCTTGTCCACCTGGTGACCCGGCCCGAGTCTTGTCCACCTGGTGACCCAGCCCGGGTCTTGTCCATCTGGTGACCCGGCCCGGGTCTTGTCCAGCTGATGACCCGGCCCAGGTCTTGTCCTACTGGTGACCCGGCCCAGGTCTTATCCAGCTGGTGACCCGGCCCGGGTCTTGTCCAGCTGGTGACCCGGCCCGGGTCTTGTCCAGCTGATAACCCGGCCCGGGTCTATTCCAGCTGGTGACCCGGCCCCGGTCTTGTCCAGCTGATAACCCGGCCCGTGTCTTGTCCAGCTGTTGACCCGGCCCGGGTCTTGTCCAGCTGGTGACCCGGCCCGGGTCTTGTCCAGCTGGTGACCCGGCAAAAGTCTGTACTGAGTTTAGCTGCTCGGATGAACAAAGGCTCTGAATTATTTCTGAACGTAGGAACAAGGTATTCAAACCCAAACAGAAAAGGATTTCCAGGTGAATCAAAAAAATCACAGTTTCGTCAATAACTGATTCAATATTTTAACTACGTTACTATAAAAAATAAATAGAAAGAAATTCAGTAACATTTCATAATATTTGGAATAATGTGTTGACTCTCAGCGTGAAATTCGATGATTGAATTTAATCTCCTAGAAGTGTAGTAGAAATATTACACAGAAATATTACACAGAAATATTACACAGAAATAAGTAACTTATCATTATCATTTCATGTCGTTGACATTTTATCACTACCAAAAGTAATAAAAATAAATTACGATGATATCAAACGTAGTCTTGATAACATGTGTCACCCCTCTTCTAAAATTATTCAAAGACATGTTGCTGGTTCTTATGAAGTTGTACAAGAATGGTATACAATACTGACAAGATGAAATTAAGGCACATGTGCAACATCTGGGTATCTTTATTGTAGACGTTTCGCCAACCAGTGGATTTATCAATACAAATTCCAGGACATAATTTGAAGACAGTAGAACTATATACAGAAGATGATGTAATCAGTCCCTCAGCCTTGAAGCCGGTGCGAAGAGCATCGTAGTCGTGGAGGTTCTGGAGCAGAGGCAAGGAACCTGGCGCTTATATACTAACGTCAGGTGGAAAAGGGACGTGTAGCAGACGAGGGCATAGTCACTGGCAGGCGGGATTTCCCCGTGGAAGTAGGTCCTTCCTGCTGATGTTGATCCTTGGAGAACAAAATATCTCGGGAAAAACTGAACTCAAAACTGACTGATAAATGAGACACTTGTTGCACAAGGAACTGATTTATCAACTTGTCTATTTTCTAAACTATTTATTCGCACAAAATTAAACCTATACTAAATTGTCCGTTATAAGCATCAAATGAATACAGCAAAATATCAGAATCAAACTTTTATATAAGAACATAAATGCTTACAAAGTTTGACCGTAAGTACAGCGGGTTGCTGAACATACCTTTACTGTCACGTTGATAACTAGACCGATAACTAGGCTAGTCAAAATGACACTGCTTCACATTTCCTACATCATTTTATCTGACAAAAAAAAAAATTGCTACTAAACGTGAACAGTTATGATAAAACTTGTTATAATCACAACCATAATTTTTTGAAAGGGTGGACCGGTAAGCCAGCGGAAGGCCTCGGTCACAGGAACCGAAAGCTCCAGCTACGGCTCATCATATGACTAAGATCAGCATCAGGAAACACTTGTCTTGTTTCCTGACAAACCTTACCTAACGCAACGATTTGTCAGATTTGGAAAATCAAAGACTGTTATTTATAACAGGTCTACGAGGCTTGAACAATAGTTCAAGCCAACTGTTTGTAAAATTACGTGGATGTGGAAACTGGTTCTTTCACTAACTAGAACTACAGTGAACATAACAAATGCTCTAAAATAATTCAATATTTTTCAATAATTTTTAAATAGAACACACAATCACCAAAAAAAAAATTATTTTAGCCGTTCTGTGGCTCGTACGTTGGAATGCGTGCAGCCACCAGTAACAGCCTGGTTGATCAGGCTCTGATCCACCAGGAGGCCTGGTCACAGACCGAGCCGTGGGGGCGTTGAGCCCCGGAACTCTCTCCAGGTAAACTCCAGGTAATTACACTCAAAACCATATATGGATGTACCTGTTTAGTTTCCATGCTAATATAAAATCCTTTTGATTTGCATTGATTATTGTTACTCGTTAAATTGTTACCACAACTATACGAGTCAATATTCTGCAGTGCACCATTGTGTGTTCAGTGCACCATTGTGTGTTCAGAGCCCCATTGTGTGTGTGTGTTCAGTGCACCATTGCGTGTGTTCAGTTCACCATTGTGTGTGTTCAGAGCCCCATTGTGTGGGTGTGTGTGTTCAGTGCACCATTGCGTGTGTTCAAAGTCCCATTGTGTGTGTGTGTGTGTGTTCAGTGCACCATTGAGTGTGTTCAGTGCTCCAATGTGTGTGTGTGTGTGTGTGTGTGTGTGTGTGTGTGTGTGTGTGTGTGTGTGTTTGTTCAGTGCACCATTTGGTTCGCAGTGCTGGCGGTTGTTTATCTCCTACCCTCGGAACAGGCAAGGATGGTCCTTCCCTCCCCTCTCAATACCCGGATCCACCTCCTTCCTCTCCTCCTGAAGGGCAAAACGTCTTCCATGAAGGATTCTGTATATCTGCATTTGTATTTCTTTACCAAATAGCGTCACTGCAACGAGTACCTTAGGTAGTTTTAATAAGTGGAAGTGGTTGAGTATGAGTAGAAAGTAGCCGGGTGTGAGCAGGAAGTGGATGGGTGTGAGCAGGCTTCCCCATCATTTTCTCTGGCAAATCGTCACTGTCTTGATGAAGCTCCACTTACCCAACTTATTGTCGACAACTCTACTGATAACTATGCATATTAAGTTTTTGTGTTCTTTTATGGTGAAGAAATAGCAGACTATTGTTGTTTACGTTTTATATCAAAACTGACAGACTTTTGTTGACACGTTACGTAATGATGAAGCAATAAGAAGCTCTTGTATTTACGTTGTATAATAAAGAGATAACATTGCTTCCTACATTGTATACATGCAGCAATGTCAAACTGTTAATGTCTAAGTTATATATAAAAAAAAAACAAATCCCATTAGAAAGATACGTTTTACTAATTAATTTTGTCAAGTTGTTTATGACAAGTTTTTTTTTTTAGGAACTTGTCAGTAAACGTACTTAGCTAATAGAATCTTTCTCATAAGAGCTAAGCTTATTACCAACAGCAGAATTGCCAGTGAAATTTGAAATTAAATATTTCCCCTTCATATTTTTCCTTCATTTGGAAATTTTTATTTAACACGGAACTAAAATGTTAATGTTCGCTCTGCAAAAACTGTCGACGATGCTGTTATTCTGATTAGAGGCGGCAAAATGGACTTAAACGAAATGTATCCAATTTCAGGCCTGGTCAAGGGCTGGGCCTCGGGGGGGGGATGGTGTGACACCCCCGGAACACCCTCCAGAAGACTCCAGGTTAGGAGCGCAAGTGATGTGATGCAGTCTTTCCATATATAACTGTTAGAATATTGTGTTATGTTTATGAGAGCAATCTAAACAATGCCTTTGGCACTAGTTCGTTTCCCCTGATTACACTGATTTGGCATCTTTGAAGTATTCACGAGGTGGTTCTGGGAGCTGTGGTGTATAGCAGAGCATTATTTCAGTTGCTTCTTTGACAAGCGTACTGTTGTTTTGGGTGGCTGTTTCAAAGTTCTAGAGGTCTCCTCTCCATACAGCTGATCACATCCACCACATGGTATGGTGTAGACCCCAGAGCTAATTTCTTTGTGGTGTGTGATTCTCTAAATTATTACATATTTCATGGTGCTTGATGTGCTGCACGAATTTCACTCTTGGCAAGGTGGGAGGGTCGTCTGAAACCTGGCAAACCTGAAATGGTAACAGTCTGCTCGGTAATTGTCTTTGTTCAGTAGAGTGGATGATTTTCACAACTATTCTTCTATGATGCAATAATTATCGATAACCTGTCACTATACAATACTAGATTAGGCCTGTTCAAACTTGATGCACTTATGATAAAGGCTATTGTACCTAAAGTTAAACCTGATATTTTCACGGAAGCTCTGGACTCTCTCAAGTGTCATGATTCTACATTGGCATTCTGATGGTAATTGGCTGCTGTAAGCATAAATTTGATGATTTGACTTCAGTTATTAAAACTGTTTTTGTTCCTTTTAACAAAACGTATGAAACCTCGGTGGCTCATTCTTGATTCTTGACCTGCCATTCGCTATATATTTTCTGGTGCATTATCACAGATTCTACGTTTATAGGTTGGGCTGTCTTTTTCTGCTGGCTCTTAAAATACTGGCGTCGAGTAGGCAGGCAGGCATCCCGTGGCCCGGACAGAGGCTCTTGGTTCCTTCTCTCTTCTCTCGAAGAATGCTTTCATAGCTACACCTACCTAGGCTTATCTCTACTCCTTTCCACTATTGCAAACTCTTGAAAAGTGTTGGCTGCAACACGAAAGGCCCAGAATTATCACCCAACTCTCCCTTACAGTTGTTTTGAATCTTTTCTTCCAAATTTATTAATGAAGTGTATTGGGCAGGGAAATTTAAAAAAATATCCTGGTGTACGTAGTCATAGTATTTTCTTAAGAAAGGCAATGCTAGAGATTTAATATATACTCTCAAGTAGAATCCTATGATACTCTTCTCTTTGCCCTCGCCTCATGGTATGATTAGAATGTAAACAAGCCATGGAACGGGTGAGGTTTGAACCCATGCCGAGCGAGTCCTAAAATTCCAGGCCAGTGTATATGCCACTGGGCCAGCTGGCTAACGCACTGGCCTGGAATTTTACGACTCACTCACCCTACACGTACCGTGATTTATTTACAATAGCGTTATAACGATTTCGTGAGTCTAGAAGCATAAACATTATCTCTGTGGGTTTTCTGTAGATCTTTATACCTAATTTAGGGTGATTGCTCCAAGAAAACGAACACAACCATCGTGTTCACTCGCCGTGGTGAACTTGACTGACTGTTCAATAGTGTTGATATTGTTAAGTTTAGCAGTGTCGAGCCCTTAGAGCATGATAGTTAGTATGTTATATCATGTATATGTCTTTATTTCTCATTCCTTCGTTTCCCACTTTTTCAACCTTGTGTTCATCTTAATCCTCCTCGTGGTATTGTTTCCCCTCGTCCTCGCTATTCTCCATTTCTTATTTATTCATTTCACGTTCTTCTTTGTCTTTCTTTCCAAATTCCTCAGCTTTCTTCCCCTGTTCCTCGTCTTTCTTTCTCTCCTCTACCTCAGCTTTCTTCCCCTCCTCCTTTTCCTTTTTTTTCTCTCTTCCTCATCATCTTTCTTCCTTCTTCTCAACTTTCTTCCCCTCCTCATCATCTTTCGTCTCTCCTTCCTCAATTTTATCCCTCATTTCTCTCTTCCCTTTCTCTCATCTTTTCTCCGATCCTCTTCCACTTCATCTTCTCTCTCTTCTCTTTATTTTTCTTCCACACCCCCGTCTCTCTCTCTCTCTCTCTCTCTCTCTCTCTCTCTCTCTCTCTCTCTCTCTCTCTCTCTCTCTCTCTCTCTCTCTCTCTCTCTCTCTCTCTCTCTCTCTCTCTCTCTCTCTCTCTCTCTCTCTCTCTCTCTCTCTCTCTCTCTCTCTCTCTCTCTCTCTCTCTCTCTCTCTTTTACACAGGGTTTGACAAGGTTAGGTTAAAGGATCCCTAGCTTTATTGACAAGCTATTTACAGGTTAAGGATTCCTAACTTTATTGACAAGCTAAGAGCTGTTACCTACATCAGCTCATTTGAAAGCATTTTTATTATTATGAGACATACAAGTATTTTTATTGTTATGAAACATACAAGTATTAGAATTGTTATGAAACATACAAGTAGGGAACAGGATGAAGTTGGAGCCATCTGTGCGCCAGCATTTTCATCTGATCAACTGACTTTATCTCGTTGACATCATTGTGCTGTACGAATGTGTTCCATACTCGAGCCATCCTGGGTATATATGATCTCAGATGAAGTGATGTTCTGGAGAAGGGTATAGAAAGAGTGAAGTTTCTTTCTCTCTCTCTCTCTCTCTCTCTCTCTCTCTCTCTCTCTCTCTCTCTCTCTCTCACTCTCTCTCTCTCTCTCTCTCTCTCCGATGTTTTCCCTTCTTCCTCCCCTTCATATCTTCCCTAAAACTCTCCGTGAATCCCTCCCTCAACCCTCCCCATCCTCATTAAACCCATTATCCTGTCCCCATTTTCCCCCTTCCTCTCTCCCTCCCTTGCCATTTCCAACACCTTCCCGTCTCTTCCCTTCCCTCCCAGCCGGTCATAAAAACAGACAATAATCCTGATAAAATCTTATACAAAATAGGCGCTTAAGGGAAGCCGTCTTAAATTTTTATTGGCTGAAGATTATTGTATGTAGCGATCATTATCACCTCGTTGTAGATTTTGCTTAACTTTACTTATTTTTAGGAAGTGGAGGTGCAGAACAGAGTTGGGGTGAAGGCAGGGTATATGTTTGTCTGTGGGGGGAGTGGGGAGAATGTTTGGGTAGGGTGTGTGTGTGTGGGTGGGGTAGTGAGTGTGATGCCTCCAGCGATACACCAGGTGCTATGCTCACTCCTAGGTCTTCCTCTTTTAGTGTATTTAGTGTATTTAGTGTATTTAGTGTATTTAGGTACAGGTACACATAAATACTTTCACACAAATTGACATAGTAACATGTGTGTAAATTATCTAGCATAGCCCAAAAGAGTCAAAGTGACTTATTTCCGTTGGGGTCCTTGTAATATCTTATTTAAACCTTAAGTAACAGAATTAGTGAGGTCTGCAGTCTCTGCTCCACCGAATCTTTACTCTTTGTCTGCTCTTCTTATGCCTTCTCCTATTCTATATAACCTGGCATGTGATGAATTATAGTAATCACTTAACTGAATAATCTTTCAGTTTGTCCAGATTCATTTGCAGCCTCTCGCTGCCCTCACATCATCAGCAAAATGGACACATTCGGCTCAATCGCATCTGCAATGTCACTCACATAAAAAACGGAAACATTGCTGGTCCTAATGCCAGTTCTTACGGAAGCCCGCCAGTTAGTCCTCCCCCATTCTAACATCTCTTCCCTGACGGTCACTGCTTGCATCCTTACCCTTTTAATCAACCGGAATACGTTCCCTGTTATTTCCTCCTGCACCTCAAGTGTTTGTACCAGTCTCTTGAGGGGTATAGTATCAAATGCCTTCTTACAGTTTAAGAAAATGCAATCCACCCATCCCTCTCGCTCTCAATTGTCTTAAATCTGTTACTTCGACACAGAACTCTTAACAGATTTGTAAGACAAGATTTGGAATATCTGAACTCATGAAACCACTTCTCTTCAAGTGCTCTACCACGGTGTGTGTGTGTGTGTGGTGGCGGGGTATGTGGAGTTGTGGAAGTAGTCTGTACTGGAACAAACAGCCTGGTGTAAGGGAAACGTTGAAAGACAGGGTAAGTTACGAATAGGAAATGAATAAAAAGAGCTTATAAGGGGTGTGAGAATAATGGGTGTGTGAAGGAAGTGTGATTGGGATGGTGGGGATAGGGAGCGTTTTGTGTAGGGGCGGCAGCTGTCCGTCTATCTTGTATATATGTATTAATGAGTCCCTCCCTTATCTCTCCCTAAGTCATTCCCTTCCTCACCTCTCCTAAGTCAATCCCTCCCTCATCTCTCCTTAAGTCAATCCCTTCCTAATCCCTCCCTAAGTTAATCCCTCCCCCATCTCTCCCTAAATCAATCCCTTTCTCATCTCCGCCTATGTGAATCCCTTCCTCACCTCCCCCTAAGTCAATCCCTTCCTCATCTCCCGTTTCCTTCCCCTCCTGCTGCCATCGTCCCTCCCCCTCCACTATTCCTGACGCAATTATTGGATACAGTAAATGGCTGCCAGGCAGTGATATGTCTGGTTTTATGGGCCAGGAATAGTTAGTGGGTGGGTGGGTGGGTGGGTGGCTGGGTGGGCGGAGTGTTCTCTCGCTCTCACCCACTACTGAGTTATAGATTTTTTTATTATTTTTTTTTATTTTGGCAAAACTGGATACATCAGGAATGTGCTGCTTCCAAAATCTATATGATAGTTACACAGTGAGAACATGGAGTGTCTGTATTCCACTGTCATACTCTATCACACACAATGGGTTTCATACAGTGTTGAAATGTGTCAACCTGAGCTTGGAGACTTAATTAGAGCAATGAGAATATCGTCAAGTATTCCATTAAAGGTCCAGTAACTACGGCAGTTTCAAAGGTTTTGTTACTGCAGAGTTGGAGTTACAATTACTTGTGATTTACAGTCTCTCAGAATGACCTTACTCCATACACAAAAGAAATAAAAAATTAACGAAGAAATTTCCATTATAGCAGAGCGGGGCAATAAAAGTTATATACATAGGAAAAAAAGAGAAAATTGGGGGAGGGGAGAGAAATTTGGACTACATTATATATATACAACAGTACGTTCATACATCAGCACATAAGCAATGTGGATACATTATACGCCGAAGAATACTAGTCTGGCGACAACCAGACTAAATATCATGAAACAAATACTACTGGTACTAAGAACCACCTAATGTAGGATATCAAAAGAGAAGATGGGCTGGGCTAGGCTGCATTATATTACATTAATTTATCAGAAAGCCAGTTAGTTAACTAGGTTTGGTTACAAAACTGCGCACTATGTTAGTTCACATAGTTGCTTACAAAATACGACAATCGACATGCACACACACACAGTTTCGTATCAATGTACACATACACAATTAGAGGAAAACTCGAAAACTTACAAATATTCATATACACAGTACTGTCTATGTACATTTAAGGGGACAATCACTGATGGTACCATATACAAATAATATATTAGCAATATATATGGTAGAAAATATTTCATATCTTTACTTAGACATGACAATATACCCATCAAGTTATGCACAGTCAGGAGTAAACGAATGTCCTACTGTTAACATTAACACAGGTGGTGTAATGGGGTGAGAGACAATGGTTATGATAAATCGCAAACGAGCAATAACAGATGCAAAACAACCATACTGGGGAGTTGACTGATAGCTCTAGGCCTTTCATACTGCAGCCAACACTTTTCTAAGACCTTATAATAGTGTAAAGGAATGAAGATCAGCCCAGGTAGGTGTGTCTATCAAGGCATCCATGGAGGTAAGAGAGGCAAGAGCCTCTGGCTATACTGCGGGATGCCTGCCTGCCTGATGCCAGATGCCAAAGGCTCGAGAAAGTATTTTAAGAGCCAGCAGAAAAAGACAGGCCAGCCCGTTAAGCGTAGAATCTGTGGTAATAAAAAGAGAGTATATTGCTAATGACATGTCAAGAATCAAGAACGAGCCACCGAAATTCCACACGTTTTGTTATAAAGAAATAAAAACAATTCTTACTCGTGTTTGTGGCAATCTTTATTTTAAGTCCTATAAACTTTCTCACAAATTAGCTACATGAATTAAAAACACTTAACAATTTTCTAGATCCAGAAAGTCTCATAGTATATAAAAATATATTTAATGGGATGCTTTCTCAGGGGATTCAGTGTTATGGAACCTTTCATGATTATTTAAATTTTCATGTTATTAAATGCACATTCTCTATCTGACAACAAAATATTCATCTCTATAGTTCACCAGTTTTTTATCGGTTTAAAAACATGATACTTGAAACTTGACTGATTATTTTTAGATATGGTTCCACGCCATCATCTCTCCCTGGCGGATGTCAAGGTCATTTTTTTCGAAACGGTCGCTAATTTCTTCAAACGTATATGCAACCCGAATAATGATCTTTGTATCTCAGTGTATAGCTCTGAAGTCGATAAATTTATTGGACACAATAGGTGAAAGATGCACTCACATTTCTTCAAACAATATTTATATTGAGAGATAATGGGGCAGCAATGGTGTTTAGTGAATTACCACATCTTCACATAGCAGCACACCTCAAACAACTTCAAATGCAACTACAATAAATAAATACGATCTATATCCACAACAGGAAACACTGATGATTATTGGACATAAACACACACTAATTCCTCACACCAAATACGAATCAGACAGGTGAGAAATAATTTTTAAGGAGTGAAGTCAATATAGGTCTATGATTAAGCTTTCTATATATACACAATCATACAATATAGTCACTAAGCCAAGGCAAGAAATAAGTTTACATTGATATCACTCTTGGTAACAGGTGCCTTCACATCGACAAAGGACAGCACACCGGAGGGTGGCATTGTGGCACTTGCACAGATCCCCCTGCATGCCATTTGTCATTTGCAGTGTATCAGATCAAAGGTCAGAGGTAGTCGACTTTGCTTTCCATGATCCGTCACTTTGGTTCCATTCCCAGTGAGATGGACTGGGGGCATTGGTTCTCATTTGCAAAATTTGCTTCCAGGCATGCCCTCCTGGTAGGCAGCTCTTAGGGAGTGTTGTTGAGAGCTGCTTGTGTTCGAGGGATAGTCTTCGAAGCCTGATACTCCATATGTTTTTGGTATACATGAGAACAACATATTTCTCCAGCAAGTTAAAAGCATTGTCAGGGATATTTTGGTGTGGCCTCAGCCAGCAGCGGGAAGGCATCAGTTACATCTGGAAATGCATGCTGTCTTTTTTTCCATTTTCCCCAAAGATTGATGTATCACTCCCAGTGAAGGAATGAAACATTCATTCATGCTTTCACTGAAATGCTGTGAAGTTTGGAAATAATTAGAACTATATATGTGTCTGATGTTCCTACCACAATCTTCTCATGCTTATGTGTTTCATCAACACATGCAGTACCAGGCGTGTGTCCGCTTCCTTGCGTTAGCCACGCTTCCTGGCGTGAGTGTGGCTCAGTTCGAATATTGTCTTCTCTCCCTGGTGATGAAACCACTTGCATCTCTATTATACTGTATAATTCTTTGCCTTGAAACTCAGTGCTTGTAACCACTTCCGTCAGCAAGTGATAGAACTCGGATTTATTTTCATTGACACCTTTATTGAAAGCTCTACCTTTCTTCTAACTGTCTTTTTCTTTTCTCTCTGGTTATTGGCAGTAGACTTTTAGTTATAAACATCCTACATTACGTCAATTCTGTCCACATGTTCTAGCTAATGTTGGATATATGACATGAACACTATCTTCGTGTATTCTCAAAAACGTCTGGCATATTCCTGGTGATAACATTTGTTCTATCACCGCTCAATCCAATGTTAATGCAGTCACTTGTGGTCTTGCTTCTTCTGGTTGTGCCAGTGACTTAAGATCATGTCACCAGCTTCGGAAACTAACGGTGGCTATGGCTGATTCTCATACTCAAAAACTGCCAGATTGCCTTCCATGGGTTGGCATGCAATGTATAACCTGGAAAACAAGGTGCAGTCTTCCTTCATTGATGCCACCCGTGACTTCTGCTTTTGAGGATGTTGCTTTATGGAGAACAACTGTAGATTATTTTTCGTGGTTGACTCTGATCGGCGTTGCTTTTTCCACATTCCTACTGTCTTCTGTACATCAAAGTCCATGATGAGGTTAGGTAAGGTTCGTCAGGAAACAGGAGAAGGGTTTCCTGGCGCGGGTCTTAGACGATGACACACCATTGGAGCTTTCGGTAATCTAACCTAGGCCTTCCTCTGGCTTACCGGTCCACCCCTTTAAAAATTATGGTCATAATTATAACCATTTTAAATTATTCCATGATGAGCTTTGCGTCTACTGTGAACAGATTACCACTGTCTTTTATGTACGGCTTTCTAATTTCTACAAAGACATCAACAAGAGCTTTCAATTCCTTGGCAAAGAGTGTTTGAACTGGTGATGTATGTTTATGACGTTTTATTGAATCATTTGTGGCAATATAAGAGCATAAGAAAGAAGGAGCACTGCAACAGGTCTACTGGCCCATGTGAGGCAGGTTCAAGTCGCCTACCGGCTTATGCCACTGACCCAACCTAGTCAGGTCCAGGTCACATCCACTTAAGGAAGGAGCACGGCATCATACCTACTAGCACAAGCTAGTCAGGTCCCACTCACACCCACCCACACCAACTCATGTATTTATCTAACTTATTTTTAAAACTACATAAGGTTTTAGCTTCAATGACGGTACTCGGGAGTTTGTTCCAATCATCCACAACTCTATTACTAAACCAGTGCTTTCCTATATCCTTCTTGAATCTGAATTTTTCCAACTTGAAACCATTGCTGCGATTCCTGTCTTGGCTAGATATTTTTAGCATGCTAATTACGTCCCCTTTGTTTATTACTGTTTTCCATTTATACACCTCAATCACATCCCCCCTAATTCTACGCCTTTCTAGAGAGTGCAGATTCAGGGCCCTCAGTCTATCCTCATATGGAAGATTTCTGATACATGGGATCATCTTTGTCATCCTCCTCTGTACGTTTTCCAGAGCATTTATATCCATTCTGCAATACGGTGACCAGAACTGAGCAGCATAGTCTAAATGAGGCCTAACCAAGGATATATAGAGTTGAAGAACAGCCTGAGGACTTCTATTATTTATGCTTCTTCATGTGAAACCAAGGATTCTGTTTGCTTTATTGCAAACAATTATGCACTGTTGCCTTGGTTTCAGATTACTGCTAACAAGAACTCCTAATTTTTTTTTTTGCAGTCAGTAATAATAAGATTTAAATTATTTAGCTTATATGTGGCATGGTTATTTTCCTGTCCAACATTCAGAACTTTGCATTTGTCTATATTAAACTGCATCTGCTACTTCTCCGACCACTGTCTCAGTTTATTCATATTTTCTTGGAGTGCTCTAATGTCCTCATTAGAATAAATTGGACGGCCTATTTTGCTTATGTTGCTATTTATTCCCTCACGTATGTTGTTTATGTAAATTGTGAACAACAAAGGGCTCAACACTGATCCCTGTACACAGAGTGTGACGTTCCCGCACTCTGATTTCTTCCCATTTATGTAAATTCTCTGCCGCCTATTCGTCAACCATGCCTCTACCCAGGAAAAAAATTCTCCTCCTATTCCGTGTGTCTTAAGTTTCCTCAACAGCCTCTGATGTGGAAGTGTATCGAAAGCCTTATTGGGAGAGAGTGTGAGGTGGTTGGAGATGTGGGGAATGAGGCTTCTAGCAGTGAGGTGCAGTCTGTCTCTCACTGTGAGGAGGCTGTAGGTGGGGAGGTAGCAACGGGTACCAGCAGTGGGGTGCAGCCCAGCACCTGCTACAAGTGGCGAGTTGTTCACAGTAATGGGAGGCGCATCAGAGTAAGGAAAGTTAAGAGTGAAGATCTGAAGGTAGGAAATCGCTTCTCTGTTCTCCAGGATGAATGTACTTCAGTGGCCAGTGAAGGTAAGGGTACTACTGCCCCTGCTAATGAAGGTAAGCGCATTCTTGTGGTTGGTGACTCTCAGGTAAGATATGTTGACCGTGCTTTTTGTAATAGGAATAAGAAGATGAGAGATAGAGTGTGCTTCCCTGGAGCTGGTGTTGGGGACATTGTCAACAGACTGGATAATATCATGTCAGGTAATGGGAACAAGCCCATTATCTGTCTCAGTGCTGGTGGAAATGATATTGGGAAGGGTAGGAGAGAAGAGCTGCTAGATAAGTACAGGTCAGCTATAGATTTCATTAAGTCTAAGGGAGGGATCCCAATCATATGTAGCATCTTGCCTAGAAGGGGAGTAGGAAATGAATGGTTGTCTAGGGCAATTGGTGTAAATTGCTGGCTAGACAGATACTGCAAGGAACTTGCAATCCCATTCATTGACAACTGGAACAACTTTTATGGCAAACATGATATGTATGCAAGGGATGGGGTTCATCTCTCTGGGGCAGGGGTGGTAGCACTTGCAGACTCGATTGAGAAGGCCATTGGTGAAATGCCTATGATTTTAAACTGATGGAAGATAGAGGTATGGGTGTGTGTGGGAAACAAGCAGGTTGCAACACTAGGGTTGGAAACAGTAAATGTATAAAAGGCATTCAGCATGAAGTTATAAATAAAGACAATAGAACAGGTCAGAAAACAAAGGGGGACAGCAGAGGGCAGCAAGGGACTAGCTCCCTTAAGGTTTACTATACTAATAGCAGGAGTGTTAGAAATAAGATAGATGAGCTAAGATTAATTGCAAGTGCAGGAAACATAGATATTATTGCTATAACAGAGACCTGGCTCAATCTGAAAGATAGAGAGATGCCATCTGAATGTCACATACAAGGCTATAAATTATTCCACACTGACAGGGTCAACAGGAAAGGTGGTGGAGT
Organism: Cherax quadricarinatus; assembly: GCF_038502225.1. Taxonomy (NCBI): domain Eukaryota; kingdom Metazoa; phylum Arthropoda; class Malacostraca; order Decapoda; family Parastacidae; genus Cherax; species Cherax quadricarinatus. The sequence continues at coordinate 21,044,153 of NC_091301.1, read as the reverse complement.
AGCGATGTATGTCAGAGACAATTTAAATTGTTGTGTTAGACAAGATATTAAATTAGAAGCGTCAGCCACTGAATCTGTTTGGTTACAGCTTCTCGAGGGCCGAGAAAAACTAATTTTGGGTGTGATTTACAGGGCCCCAAATCTTGATAGGGAGTGCAGTAAACTTCTATGGGACGAAATTCGTAAGGCATCTACATACGAAAATGTTGTGCTAATGGGAGATTTCAACTATAGACAGATTGACTGGAGCAATTTGACAGGAAATTTAGAGTCGGGTGACTTTCTTGATACGATCCAGGATTGTTTTTTAAAACAGTTTGTGACAGAGCCAACTAGGGGAAATAACCTCCTTGACTTGGTTCTTGCCAGTAGGGAAACACTAATTAATAATCTTGAGGTTAATGATGAGCTTGGGGAGAGTGATCACAAATCACTCAGTTTTAACATATCATGGAATTCCCCTAATAATGGCAATCAAGTCTCCGTCCCTGACTTTCGCTTGGCTGATTTCATAGGACTGAAAAATTACTTAGGTGGGCTGAACTGGAATGACCTGACTAGGGGTCAGGTAGGTGGTGATGGTTGCCGATATGATGCTTTCCAGGGCATAGTTCTAGCTGCTCAGTCAAATTATGTTCCAAATAGGGAAATCAGATCAAACAAAAATGATCCTAAATGGATGAACAATAGATTAAAATATCTGATTGGTCAAAAGAGAGGCATATATAGGCAAATCAAAAGAAGAGAGGGGCAATTAAGAAATCGATATATTCAGTTAAAGAGAGAAATAAAAAAGGGAATTAGAAAAGCAAAAAGAGATTATGAGGTTAAAGTTGCAAGAGAATCGAAGACTAACCAAAAGGATTCTTTCAGGTATACAGAAGTAAGATCAGGGACAAGATAGGCCCACTCAAAAGTTCCTCGGGTCAGCTCACTGACAGTGATAAGGAAATGTGTAGAATTTTTAACACATACTTCCTCTCAGTTTTTACACAGGAGGATACCAGTGATATTCCAGTTATGATAAATTATGTAGAACAGGACGATAATAAACTGTGCACTATTAGGGTCACAAGTGACATGGTCCTTAGGCAAATAGATAAATTAAAACCTAACAAATCCCCAGGCCCTGATGAACTGTATGCAAGGGTTCTAAAGGAATGTAAAGAGGAGCTTAGCACACCTTTGGCTAATCTTTTCAACATATCACTACAAACTGGCATGGTGCCAGATAAGTGGAAAATGGCAAATGTGATACCTATTTTCAAAACAGGTGACAGGTCCTTAGCTTCGAACTATAGACCAATAAGCCTAACCTCCATAGTGGGAAAATTTATGGAATCAATAATTGCCGAGGCAGTTCGTAGCCACCTTGAAAAGCATAAATTAATCAACGAATCTCAGCATGGTTTTACAAAGGGACGTTCCTGCCTTACGAATTTATTAACTTTTTTCACTAAGGTATTTGAGGAGGTAGATCATGGTAACGAATATGATATTGTGTATATGGACTTCAGTAAGGCTTTTGACAGGGTCCCACATCAGAGACTATTGAGGAAAATTAAAGCACATGGAATAGGAGGAGAAATTTTTTCCTGGATAGAGGCATGGTTGACAAATAGGCAGCAGAGAGTTTGCATAAATGGGGAGAAATCAGAGTGGGGAAGCGTCACGAGCGGTGTTCCACAGGGGTCAGTGTTGGGCCCCCTGCTGTTCACAATCTACATAAACGACATAGATGAGGGCATAAAGAGCGACATCGGCAAGTTTGCCGATGACACCAAAATAGGCCGTCGAATTCATTCTGACGAGGACATTCGAGCACTCCAGGAAGATTTGAATAGACTGATGCAGTGGTCGGAGAAGTGGCAGATGCAGTTTAATATAGACAAATGCAAAGTTCTAAATGTTGGACAGGACAATAACCATGCCACATATAAACTAAATAATGTAGATCTTAATATTACGGATTGCGAAAAAGATTTAGGAGTTCTGGTTAGCAGTAATCTGAAACCAAGACAACAGTGCATAAGTGTTCGCAATAAAGCTAATAGAATCCTTGGCTTCATATCAAGAAGCATAAATAATAGGAGTCCTCAGGTTGTTCTTCAACTCTATACATCCTTGGTTAGGCCTCATTTAGATTATGCTGCACAGTTTTGGTCACCGTATTACAGAATGGATATAAATTCTCTGGAAAATGTACAAAGGAGGATGACAAAGATGATCCCATGTATCAGAAACCTTCCCTATGAGGATAGACTAAGGGCCCTGAAACTGCACTCTCTAGAAAGACGTAGAATTAGGGGGGATATGATTGAGGTTTATAAGTGGAAGACAGGAATAAATAAAGGGGATGTAAATAGTGTGCTGATAATATCTAGCCTAGACAGGACTCGCAGCAATGGTTTTAAGTTGGAAAAATTCAGATTCAGGAGGGATATAGGAAAGTACTGGTTTGGTAATAGAGTTGTGGATGAGTGGAACAAACTCCCAAGTACCGTTATAGAGGCCAGAACGTTGTGTAGCTTTAAAAATAGGTTGGATAAATACATGAGTAGATGTGGGTGGGTGTGAGTTAGACCTGATAGCTTGTGCTAACGGGTCGGTTGCCGTGTTCCTCCCTTGAGTCAATGTGACCTGACCTGACTAGGTTGGGTGCATTGGCTTAAGCCGGTAGGGACTTGGACCTGCCTCGCATGGGCCAGTAGGCCTTCTGCAGTGTTCCTTCGTTCTTATGTTCTTATGTTCTTAAGTCCATATACACAATATCATATTCAATACCATGATCTACCTCCTCAAACACCTTAGTAAAAAAATTTAGTAAATTCATAAGACAGGAACGCCCCTTTGTAAAACCGTGCAATTTATGCCTTTCAAGATGGCTACGAATTACCTCGGCAGTTATTGAGTCCATAAATTTTCCCACTATGGAGGTAAGGCTTATTGGTCTAGAGTTCGAAGATAAGGATCTGTCACCTACCTTGTCAATAGGTATTACATTTGTCATTTTCATTTGTCTGGCACTATGCCAGTTTGTAGTGATATGTTGAAAAGATTAGCCAAAGGTTTGCTATGTTCCTCTTTACATTCCGTTAAAACTCTAGTAAACAGTTCAACAGGGCCTGGGGATTTGTTAGGTTTTAATTTCTCTATTTGTCTGAGGACCATGTCACTAGTTACCCCAATCGTGCATAGTTTATTGTCATCCTGTTCTACATAATTTATTATTTCTGGAATTTCCCTAGTGTCTTCCTGAGTTAAAACTGAGAGGAAGTAACTGTTGAATATATTGTTTTTTAACTGCCCATCCCCTCTTTTGATACGCCTATATATGCCTCTCTTTTGACCAATGAGATGTTTTAATCTATTGTTTATCTATTTGGGATAATTTTTATTAGATCTAATTTTTCTGCTCGGAACATAAGCTGTCTAGGCAGCTAGAGCTATGTTCTGAAAAATGTCATATTGGCAATCAATATCACCTACCCGACCCATAGTCAGATCATCCCAATTTAACCCACCCAGTTAATTTCTCAGTCCCATGAAATCGTCCAAGCGGAAGTCTGGGACAGGAACTTGATTGCAGTTATTTGGGCAATTCCATGATATATTGAAACTAAGTGATTTGTGATCGTTTTCCCCAAGCTCATCATTAACCTCAAGATTATTAGTTAGTGATTCTTTGTTGGCAAGAACCAAGTCAAGCAGGTTGTTTCCTCTAGTTGATTTAAAAAGCAATCCTGAACCGTATCAAGAAAGTCACTAGACACAAGATTTCCTGTCACATTGTTCCAATCAGTCTAAAGTTACAATCGCCCATTAACACAACATTTTCATATATAGGCGCCTTATGAATTTCGTCCCATAGCATCAAGCTTTGGGGGCCTATTTATCACACCCAAAATTAATTTTTCACAACCCTCGAGAAACTGTATCTATAGCCAAACAGATTCTGTTTGGCTACAGTTTTCACATCATCCTTGATATTTCAGGACGTTACCATCTAGCGTTGTAGAGCATTTGAGTTCTGTGTCAAACAGCCCTACCATCACCTTTTACCAAGCATTTACCTGTTCATGGGCCTGATCTAGTGCCATGACAGATGTCCGATTCTTGAGCCTAATAGTATGAATTGGCACTTCATACAAAGAGAACCTTGATATGTGAAGGTTCTTTAGGTTTCCCATTCTGAAGAGTGGCCTGACTTACATTAATTCCATAAAGGATTTAATATATAAAGCCAGTTCATCAAAAACTATGCCACGCAACAAGGTTTTTGGTGATTTTTTTGTATAATTCTTTCTTTGGAGTTGCATCTGCACAGTTTTGCGAATTATTTAGCATGGTATAGGGTATCAACAGCCACAATGTCTCCAGCAAATAATTTTTCCACACTTTTTGACTTTGAAATCAACATCAAACGTGGAAGCCTTTTGAAGCCCAGTGGGTCCAGCAATCTTATCACAGAAAATACATAACTTTTTTTTTCGTGCTCAGAACTATATCTCAGTTTTACTGGACTTGGATTCTGTGATTCGTCATTCTTTCTCTTGCAAACTCTTTGATGTTTGTCACTGCCTATTTTGTGTCTGCAAGACTTGTGCTATGTTGCATCATTTTCATATAATGTATATTCCAGTGTAGGCTCCGTATTCAAGTGCTATATATTTACACATTCAAGCATGGCACTGAGTACTAGAAATTGGATCAGATTTCCGGCAAGGCAGTCATACCCTGCACCAACATCCTTTCCAGTCGAATTCGCACGGATATTTCAGTGCTTCTGAAGTGTCTGCTTTACAAAGTATGCTTAAGTTAATTTCAGTTGGATTGACAGTCACCTTGAAACAGCTTGGCCTCACAGCATCTACAAGTGTGTATTGCTTTGGCTTTGTTAATTGTTCGTGAGGCTTGTCGATGCCACCACCACACTCTTGCTTTGTCTTGATTTTCTGTTTCTTGATGGTATCTGCAACACGGAAAGAAAGACAGAGATTAGTTAATACATTGTACTGAAGGGTTAGGGCAATGCTGTTTTACGCCCCAGTCAAGAATATTTCACTTACATACTAAGGCGGTCAGTCTGGAATGGTGGAGGAAAACGGAGTAAACCAACGACCTGCGGTAAGTAAACTCGCAAATCCGTGCTGGCATATAAAAAGTCTCTTTTGTGTAATATTTCAAATAAATAAGTATATATCTCAAAAACTATATATAATATACTTGTTTACGAAGTGTACAAAGTCGTAGAAGTGTACAACGCCGTTTCACTATTCTATACTGAATAGTCCAAAAGATGTAGGAATTTAAAAGAAATGTCTGCCGTGGTATTCACCAAGGGGCAATGCTGAGGTGGATCCATATACAAAACTAATTAGCAGGGTCTATTTCACCTGTGTCAATTTTCATGCTTTTAACTCAAAGTTTACGATATTTACCAAATCCTTCCCGAGGACACCAGGAGGGTGGTATTAGTTATTGCATCTGATCCTCTCGCATGCACACACCAGCGATGACAGGCTGCTCAGGACCAGCTACCATATGTGATGTAACTATTTAGAAAACTGACAAGTTGAAAAATGAGACACTTGTGCAACATTTCGGAATCTTTATTGGGGAAACGTTTCGCCAGCCAGTGGCTTCTTCTGACTAATACAGAGAGGAACGGTGGAAAATGAGGAAGAGTTTGAGATAATCGGTCCCTCAGCCTGGAGTCGATACGTTCAGTCCATCAACCTTGATTAAGTCCAACAGCCAGGTTGAGGGACTGATTACCTCAAACTCTTCTCATCTTATACATTTCTTCTTTGTATTGGACTGAAGAAACCACTGGCTGGTGAAACGTTCCCTCAATGAAGATTCCCAAATGTTGCACAAGTGTCTTATTCTTCAGCCTACCATAGCTGAGAGAGGACACGGAGCGTCGAGTACACAAGACCAGCTAATATATAATTATATACATTTAAGCACATAGAATGTAACTTCATTCACAAGTGTAATCAGTTAGAGTTTCCTTTAGTGTTAGAGCAGTAGAGCTGCAGAGTAAACTACAGAGAGACATAAACCGGAGTGCTGCTATACTATAACACCGTTAACTTTATCGGGTTAACTTAATAAAATTATCATGATAAAGTTTACTTGATTAACTTGACTTGATAAAGTGACCCAGTGCGAAAAGCCACCAATAATAGTCTTACACTTGCCTATCTTCATCCACCTGTGGCCTCGCTTGCTGCCTCTGGCACCTACGATCTCCAGAAAGACAAACTGAAAACTAAATTATTACATTCCTTGGTAAGTGCTAAATCCATAATGCTCATACAGCGCCAGGGGAAAGGGGAGTCAATGCGATGCGATCCAAGGAAGGAGAGACAAGCTACAATCCCTTGGATCAAGAGCTTTTCACCAGCATCAAGGCGTACCATCCCCCCCCTCTCTCTTTCTCACTCCACACTTAAAAGTGAGTCAAGGCAATATTCACTCGTTAGGAAATAAAAAGATAAAGCTGGACCAAGAGCTGGAGCTCAACACCCGGAGATTTATCTAAGTAAACACACAGACACACACAGACACACACACAGACACACAGACACACAGACACACAGACACAAACAGACACACAGACACACAGACACACACACACACACACACACACACACACACACACACACACACACACACACACACACACACACACACACACACACACACACACACACACACACACCATTGGCTATGGTCAGTAACTGGATGTATGACCGTGTTTACACAGCTACGGACTTCATTCTCTCGACAGCCTTTCATTACCAACAGTTCATTTGGTAACGCGGTGAATTTCGTCTGCTTCTGAACGATCTAGGTGTTGTATTTTCCCGACTAATCACTTGGTATCATAAATTTAAATTAATTTACGTAGGTTAGGTCAGTTAGATTAATTAGGCTAAGCTAGCCGATTGTGGCCAGGTTTGGGTTGGCTATGTTAGATGAGGTTAGATTTAATTAGATTAGGTTAGGTTTGGTTAGATTAGGTTAGCTAGGTTAATTTAGGCTAGGTTAGGTTATCTCAAGTTATATTAGCTTAGGCTGAGTTCGCTGGATTAGGCTAAGTTATATTTGACTAGACTTGATTGAGTTAAGCTAGGCTGGTTTACGTGAGGTTTGTTAGGCTAGATTAGATTAAAGTAGGTTGTTTAAGTGACATTTCATTACCGTTAATTAATCTCATTACATGTATATATAACCACCAAGAACCAAATTACATACACCGGAGAAGGGTAAGGGGCGGGGGTAGAAAGATATCGGTGGCGGGTAAACAAATGTGATGCACCCTCGCGGCCTAATTCGTCGGAAACCAAACGTTTGTTTTGTACGATGCGAAGAGGAGGAAGAGAAGAGGGACTGTACAAACACTCTTCCCCCTCACCCCCATACACACACACACACACACACTTGTGAGCAGCAATAACCTTACTCCCCAAGTCTCCGCCCCTCATCCCGTGATTACAGACCTGTCCACCCATTTCCTTAATCAGAGCTTGTTCATATGTAAATGACACCTCTCCCATGAAAGTGAGCAGAATATCCCCCTTTTCCCTCCATCCCATCTCCACCCACCACCACATATATCCCCTCACCACCCCATCCTCTCTTCCCCCACAACCACCCACGACCACTCCCCCACTACTCAACTCAATTAACTCAGCAGCAATCGGTTGCTCTGCGCCACTACCAACCCCTGTAAGAGCTCCACACAATCTTAGAACTCTGGTAACATCGGTCGTTCAGAACACACTCAGCTTAAAGAACTGGAACCCTGGATCTGTAATTATTATTCTTTTTAGTTTTCATCCATCAGCTAAAGCGGGAATGTCAGTTAGGAAACGTCAGTCAGGCGACGAAAGAGAGAGTTACCTTAAAACGCACCTAATTGCGCACTACTGGATTGTCGTATGCATGGAGGGTGCGTAAATGCATTCCCCGAGAGGACGAGCAATCAGACGCGGGTGCGTTGCATGGACAGCAATTCCTTCAATCCATCAAGAAAATTACGTCCCGATATCCTGATATACGAGCGTGCGCCGAGAGTTTATTACTGGGGAGGGATGTATTGCCTTTATGACTGGACGACTCTATGGTTCCTCCAGCCGCTTCAGTCACGGACTCAGGGATTATTCTGCAGCTGTTGTGGTGGCTGCTGCTGCTGCTGTCTCTACCCTCTCACTGTCTCTAGCCTGTTTTTTTTTTTACTCTTTACTGTCTCTAGTCTGTGTTTCATTGTTTTTGACCTCTGTCTCAGTCACTTCTCTCTGCCCTCTTTTTCACTGTCTTTAGATTGACTCTCTAGATCCCGTCTCACTGTCTCTAAACTGTGTATCTCCACTCGCGTTTTCATTAATTCACGAGACTACACCTTAAATACTCTCCATATTCATTTCTCTAACTACACCTTTAATTAATTATTTATCGCGGAAATGAAAATGCTATCGTGTGTGAATTACTTTGTCAGTTTGACTCATTTTTGTTTTCACCGTTGAATTTACAGTGCAAGAGCTCTTAGCACATTTTTGACCATTTTACATCCCAGCTCTGAACAACACTACCACCCTCAGAGATGCCACACACAACAGCCTACAAATACCATAGTACTTAGTTGCTGCTCAGTGAACAGCTAGATTACTGTGCACTCCAATATTATCAATGTGGAGGGCGGCGCGAGAGCATGTGGACATACATAGACCTGGAAACTAGATCCCAAAAGAGCTGACAGGATGATTACATTTGGGAATACTGTATATTATTTATAACTTCGTAATTTTTTTAAAGGGGGGGGGAGGAGGTCACAAGCAAATGTGCTCTTGAAAAATGAAGCCCTCTGAATTATTCTTGGCTGTTCTAATACGAGGAAGAAGTTTGGTATTCCTCGAATCATTGATAGGATAATTGAGATTAGAATGTCAAAATAATGAACCAGACACTGTTGCCACTGATCTTGCTAAATATTTAGAAGTAAACACAAATCTAAATGGGCTGTGAAAATATGCTAGTATATTACGTTTTGCCTCTTCTTGGAAGTTGCATTCATGTGATGTCACATATCTCAAAGCCCATGCCAAGTAACTCATCATTAAATTATAGTCCTGATACACCCATGGTATAGTCGTATACAGCCTTGATATAGTCTTGATATAGTTTTGATACAGTCTTGATATATTCTTGATACAGCCTTGATATAGTCTTGATACAATCTTGATACAGTCTTGATACAGTATTGATATAGTCTTGCAAAGACAATTGCTCAAGTAGAAATTTCTCGCTTAACTGTTCGTAATAATAAATCACAAATCATACATATACACTGATGGATCTAGGTAGAAATCTGCTGGCAAGGCTGTATCTACTCTTGTTGCCCCCTCTCTAGATAAGAACTATAGTAACCATGTTGAATCAGGACTTGAGTCCTGGAGATGGGATACAAAGCACATTGTTGTGCAAGACAGGCATACAATACCGACATAATAAGAAAACTGAAGAACTATATACAAAAGATGAGGGACTGATTACCTCATCTTTTGTATATAGTTCTTCAGTTTTCTTATTATGTCCAAAGAATCTGTATTGATAAAGCCACTGGATGGCGAAACGTCTACAATAAAGATAACCAGATGTTGCACAAGTGTCTTAACTTTCAAATAAAGCACCTGTACCCGGAGGGAGGAGTGGATGGAGTGAATAATGATGAAAGTGTTTCTTCTGTTGCAGATCACTTTGCCTCGGTAGGAAACGGCCGATGGGTTAAAAAAATAGCAACTGGGCTTCTACACTGTAAAGTGAATTGTTTATCTCAAAGGCAGTAAACATTAACTTACGACACTGAGCTTGACTCCTTGATCGTTACCGATTCCGTGTAATTACTGTAGGCACCTGACTAACATAATGACTTCAACAGCTTGATTACAGGAGATGCCCAATATAGATGTTAAAAAAAAAACAGAGGAAAAGGAATTAATGTAGAGTTCCATTACACACCAAATTACTCCTACATGAAAAAGTTGATAAATTAGCTTAATTTGAGCTTATGAGTCAAGCATATAAATGATACTAGGAGAGAATAGATAATGAATATTAATGCTACTGAAATAAACTTAAGAAGCTTGAGTAGATCTACAACTTAATATTGTAACATAACCTTAGATAAGGATAATTATAGAGTAACTTGCAATGTAACAAGACTGACTGATGCCGTAGTAGCCAAGCTTAGGCTTGGTTACAGGAATTTCTGGCTGTCTGTCAGATGACGACAGTCCACTTAATGATGAGGAATGTAGAGATACACATAATAATAACCTACGTGATATGTGAAGGTATCTTATTAATGACTGGCTGGTGCCTCCACACTACCATTCTCACTACCACACTCTGAAAACTTACCCTACTTCTCTTGTTGTTGACTTTGCAACATTGCACAGCTCCTGATGACGCACTGAGAAGTGTGAAAGTGCTTGAGCTAAAGATTTCCACCCCCCCCCCCCCGTGGTTTGTTTTGCATTGTTAAGATTGCCTGTCTGCGATTGTTTTACACACACATATATATTTATATATATATATATATATATATATATATATATATATATATATATATATATATATATATATATATATGTATATACATATATATATGTCGTGCCGAATAGGCAGAACTTGCGATCTTGGCTTAAATAGCAACGCTCATCTTGCCATACAGGACAAGTGAAAATTTGTGTATGCAATAATTTCGCGAAAATCATTCTGAATC
>NC_091301.1:21018358-21028358 GCF_038502225.1 Cherax quadricarinatus | reverse complement strand
CCAAACTTTTTCTTATTTTCAACAAAATTTGTTGATAACATCTCACCCACTCTCTCATTTGCTCTCTTTTTACATTGCTTCACCACTCTCTTAACCTCTCTCTTTTTCTTCATATACTCTTCCCTCCTTGCATCACTTCTACTTTGTAAAAACTTCTCATATGCTAACTTTTTCTCCCTTACTACTCTCTTTACACCATTATTCCACCAATCGTACCTCTTCCCTCCCGCACCCACTTTCCTGTAACCACAAACTTTTGCTGAACGCTCTAACACTACATTTTTAAACCTACCCCATACCTCTTCGACCCCATTGCCTATGCTCTCATTAGCCCATCTATCCTCCAATAGCTGTTTATATCTTACCCTAACTGCCTCCTCTTTTAGTTTATAAACCTTCATCTCTCTCTTCCCTGATGCTTCTATTCTCCTTGTATCCCATCTACCTTTTACTCTCAGTGTAGCTACAACTAGAAAGTGATCTGATATATCTGTGGCCCCTCTATAAACATGTACATCCTGAAGTCTACTCAACAGTCTTTTATCTACCAATACATAATCCAACAAACTACTGTCATTTCGCCCTACATCATATCTTGTATACTTATTTATCCTCTTTTTCTTAAAATATGTATTACCTAAAACTAAACGCCTTTCTATACAAAGTTCAATCAAAGGGCTCCCTTTATCATTTACACCTGGCACCCCAAATTTACCTACCACACCCTCTCTAAAAGTTTCTCCTACTTTAGCATTCAGGTCCCCTACCACAATTACTCTCTCACTTGGTTCAAAGGCTCCTATACATTCACTTAACATCTCCCAAAATCTCTCTCTCTCCTCCGCATTCCTCTCTTCTCCAGGTGCATACACGCTTGTTATGACCCACTTTTCGCATCCAACCTTTACTTTAATCCACATAATTCTTGAATTTACACATTCATATTCTCTTTTCTCATTCCATAACTGATCCTTCAACATTACTGCTACCCCTTCCTTTGCTCTAACTCTCTCAGACACTCCAGATTTAATCCCATTTATATATATATATATATATATATATATATATATATATATATATATATATATATATATATATATATATATATATATATATATATATATATATACATATATATATCGTGCCGAATAGGCAGAACTTGCTATCTTGGCTTAAAGAGCAACGCTCATCTTGCCATATAGGACAAGTGAAAGTTTGTGTATGCAATAATTTCGCCAAAATCAAATTATTGTAAACAAATCTAAAATATATTTAGTTGGGTTAGGCAAAAATAAATTGTTCTTGTTATAATTAGGTTAGGTAAGTTTTCTAAGATTCTTTTTGTGCAAAATTAAAAAAATTTACATTAACATTAATGAAAAAAATATATCTTTAAACGTATAAGAGAAAATTTCAGAAAGGACATAATTTTAAATGAATTCTTTCTAATTGACCAGTTTTACATATTCGGCACGACATATATATATATATATCTATATGTATATATGTATATATATATATATATATATATATATATATATATATATATGTATATATATATATGTATATATATATATATATATATGTATATATATATATATATAAAGACTTCAGTTACTCTGCTGCATAACAAAGAAATTGCCTCCCGTGGGGGCTTTAACATTAACATAAAAAATAACTTGATCAACCAGTTCCGGAGGAGAGCCGGCAAAGTGATGGGTTAATGGTGACGCAGTTAACCGGATGGCAGGGTGGCAGGCACAGCTTAGTGACTCCAAAGTGATACAGTGGCAAAGTTGCTGGCAAGGAGGCAGGGTGGCTGAGTTGCAGATAGTGGGGCTCCGTGGCATCGGGTTAGGGTGGCAGAGTTTCAGGTAAAGTGACATTTCCGGGTGGCAGAGTGGCTGGGAGGCCAGCAGGGTAACAGGGCAGCCACATGTGCCAGGCAGGGTGGCAGACCAGCAGGGAGAGGGGCGGGTAGGAGGAGAGCGAGACAGTGTTTTGCTATAAATGGGCGATTGACTTGAAATTTTATGCAAAACATTAATCGTTTTGATTACACGCTGCTGAATGTCATTAAGATACGACAATACATGGCGATAAATCGGTCTCCATTCTGAATCAGCTATTTACATATTTTACTTAGCAATATATGCATTTTACTCAATAATTCATGAGGTTTACTCATTCATAAATTATACATATACATATACATACATATATATATATATATATATATATATATATATATATATATATATATATATATATATATATATATATATATATATATATATATATATATATATATATATATATATATATATATATATATATATATATATATATATATATATATATATATTTATATATATATGTATATATATATATATATATATATATATATATATATATATATATATATATATATATATATATATATATATATATATATATATATATATATACATACATATATATATATATATATATATATATATATATATATATATATATATATATATATATATATATATATATATATATATATATATATATATATATATATATATATACATGCAATAAGATCACAGTAAATTAAATAGCTTAGCCCATTCTATAAACTTTACTGTTGAGTTTAAAAAAAATAACTCATTGCCTTTTCTAGATGTTTTAATTATTAAGGGTAATAATGAATTCAAATTTAAAATTTACAGAAAACCTACAAATAACTGTTCCTATGTCCACTATTATTCTTCGTATCAAGACAGAGTCAAACTGTCTGTTTTCTCATCAATGTTTTTGAGAGCTTTACGAATTTGTAGTCCTGAGTTCATAGATGAGGAAATATCCAAAATTTATGAAATAGGTAATGATTTAAAATACCCAAGAAATGTAATTGATAAATCTTTTAAAGTTACTAGAAATACTTTTTACAATCCAAAAAGGGACAACCAGCCTTATTCAACTAAAAATATGTTGGTTCTCCCTTACCATGAAAACTTGGTTGATATGCCTTCTTTTCTTAAGACTTTTAATATTAAAGCTGTATTCAAAAATCTTGATACAGTAAAAAAACTTTTGATAAAGAATTCCCCCCAAAATGCTGATGGATGTGTCTATAAGATTCCTTGTAAAATTTGCGATAAAGTTTATTACAGTCAAACTGGTAAAAATCTCGAACTAAGATTAAAACAACATAAATATAGCAATAGAACTGGACAAGATTCCAATGCTCTATTTATTCATGTAAGAGATTTTAACCATCCAATTGATTTTCAAAAAGTTGAGAAAGTAGTATAAAGCAAGTCCATGGTCGACAGGAATATAATTGAATCTTGTTTCATAAAAAGCAGTTTTGAGAATAATATGAATATTTCCTTTGGTTTATATAAATTAGATCCATTTATAATTAATAGAATTTGGGAAGAATTTAATAATACACTGGACAAATAGTTTAGAATAGAATAGTTTGTTGGTGGGTTGTGCAAAGGACCTGTCCAGTTGGGCCGGCGCACGTCAGGTGTTTAACCGTTGTGGGATCTGATAGTGAGGTGTTGGCCAGACCCCTTATATACCTTCCTTGGATGCTTTACTTTCATAGTTCCTTGATAATGTGAGTAGTCACGAAATCGCTTGGAATTTCTCTATTATTTCAGAGTGGTTGTTTTGCATATATGTATATATATATATATATATATATATTATATATATATATATAAATATATATATATATATATAGTATATATATATATAGTATATATATATATATATATATATATATAGTATATATTATTGTACCCAAAGAACAAGTGGTATTGATCAATAATAACACTGCACTAGCCAAGGAGTCGAACCCATGCTATTTTGGCCCGCCTCATGTTGAGAGAAAACTCATGACGCTTTAGACCACTAGATCACACGAGGTGGACCAAAATAGCTTGGGTTCGACTCCTTGGCTAGTGCAGTGTCGTTATTGATCAATACCACTTGTTCTGTGGATACAATAATATATATATGTGTATATATATATGTGTATATATATATATATATATATATATATATATATATATATAAATATATATATATATGTATATATATATATATATATATATATATATATATATATATATATATATATATATATATATATGTATATATATGTATATATATACACATACATATAAAATATATATATATATATATATATATATATATATATATATATATATATATATATATATATATATATATATATATATATATATATACATGTATATATATATGTATATATATACATACATATATATGTATATATATATATATATATATATATATATATATATATATATATATATATATATATATGTATATATATATATATATATATATATATATATATATATATATATATATATATATATATATATATATATATATATAAGAAGTGCTGATTTCTACAGTATGGCTCTCTACAGTATGGCTCCTCCTGAAAAAGGCCTTCTACAGAGTGGCTCCTTTTCCTGAGTGGCTCCCTTTCCTGAGCAGACTCCTTTTCACACCTTTATGCTAATGACGTTGACCTCACCCTCGACCACCTCACCCTGGACCACCTCGCCCTTGAGACCACCACCTCACCCTCGACCACCTCGCCCTCAATCCCCCACCCGTGCCCCCTTACCCGCCCCACCCTCGCGCCGACCCACCCGCCCGCCGCGCCCTCGCGCCCGCCCGCGCCCCTCGCGCCCGTCCATCGCGCCCGCCCGCGCCTTCTGCAGCGTCGTCCGGATCGCCTCCGCTCCCCGAATTTTTTTCCGACTTTTTTCAAATTCTTTTTGAATTTTATTTTCTTGTGCTCTCCATCTCCTCGGATTAATTTTTTGAGGTTCCCCCTCCCACTTTCACCCCCATCACGTGACGTCACTGACCGCCGAGTAAACACAGGTGGGGTGACGTCACACTTGTTTAGACCTGTAGTAAGAGAAAGTACCATGCCTCATAGGAGGAGTTCATTTGAATGCTTACCCCCAGAGGGGAGAATCCAAAAACTTGATCCAAGGAGATGGAGTCTTTGTATTATCGAGAAAACCTTGATCCAAGGAGATGGAGACTTTGATTTCGAGAAAAATTTGATCCGAGGAATTGGAGCAGGGAATTTGGGGTGAAAGTGGGAGTCCATTTTGAATGCTTACCCCCAGAGGGGGGGAATCCAAAAAACTTGATCCAAGGAAGTAGAGACTTTGTATTATCGAGAAAAAAAAATGGGGTGAAAGTGGGAGTCCATTTTGAATGCTTACCCCCAGAGGGGGGAATCCAAAAAACTTGATCCGAGGAGATCATAAGAAAATGAAATTAAAAAAAAAATGAAAAAAATTGGGATGGGGGTGAAAGTGGGAGGGGGAACCTCAAAAATTTGATCCGAGGAGATGGAGAGCACAAGAAAATGAAATTCAAAAAAAAATTGAAAAAAATCGGAAAAAAATTCGGGGAGCGGGTGCGATCCGGACGACGCTGTGGAAGGCGCAGCAGAAGGCGCAGGCGGGCGCAACGGACGGGCGCGAGGGGCGTGGGCGGGCGCGAGGGCGCAGTGGGCGGGTGGGTCGGCACGAGGGCGGGGCAGGTGGGGGGGCGCGGGTGGGGGGCTTGAGGGCGAGGTGGTCGAGGGTGAGGTGGTCTCGAGGACGAGGTGGTCGAGGGTGAGGTGGTCTCGAGGGCGAGGTGGTCCAGGGTGAGGTGGTCGAGGGTGAGGTCAAGGTCATTAGCATAAAGGTGTGAAAAGGAGTCCGCTCAGGAAAGGGAGCCACTCAGGAAAAGGAGCCACTCTGTAGAAGGCCTTTTTCAGGAGGAGCCATACTGTAGAGAGCCATACTGTAGAAATCAGCACTACTTATATATATATATATATATATATATATATATATATATATATATATATATATATATATATATATATATATGTATGTATATATATATATATATATATATATATATATATATATATATATATATATATATGTATATATATATATATATATATATAAACACAAATATACAAATATAAACACAAATCTGTAGAAGGCCTTTTTCAGGAGGAGCCATACTGTAGAGAGCCATACTGTAGAAATCAGCACTACTTATATATATATATATATATATATATATATATATATATATATATATATATATATATATATATATATATATATATATATATATATATATATATATATATATATATATATATGTATATATATATATATATATATATAAACACAAATCATCCATGGAAGTCATATAAAGGGTCAAATCTTGACCCTTTATATACCTTCCTTGGATGTTTTGTTTTTATAGTTTCTTGATAATGTGAGAAGTTACGAAAGCGCTTGGAATTTCATGTTCTTTCACAGTGGTTGTTTTGCACATACACACACACATACACACACACATACACACACACACACACACACACATATATATATATATATATATATATATATATATATATATATATATATATATATATATATATATATATATATATATATATATATATATAGTAGGTAGTAGGTTGGTAGACAGCAACCACCCAGGGAGGTAAAGCCTGTAATTGTTTTACATGATGGTAGGATTACTGGTGTCTTTTGTCTGTCTCATAAATATGCAAGATTACAGGTATGTCTTACTACTTCTACTTACACTTAGGTCACACTACACATACATGTACACGTTTATTTATACACACTCATCTGAGTTTTCTTTGATTTTATCTTAATAGTTCTTGATCTTATTACTTTTCCTTTTATATGCATGGGGAAGTGGAATAAGAATCTTTCCTCCATAAGCCATGCGTGTTGCAAAAGTCAACTAAAATGCCGGGAACAATGGGCTAGTAACCCCTTTTCCTGTAAAGATTACTAAAAAAATAAGAAAAAGAAAATTGTCAAAGTGGGAAGTCTGAATGTGCATGGATGTTGTGAAAATGATTAGAAAGAGATGATTGTGGATGTTATGAATGAGAAGAAGCTGGATGTCCTGGCTTTAAGTGAAACAAAGCTGAAAGGGGTGGGAGAGTTTCAGTGGAGAGGAATAAATGGGATTAAGTCAAGGGTTTCAAATAGAGTTAGAGCTAAAGAAGGAGTAGCAATAATGTTGAAGGATAAGATATGGCAGGAAAAGAGGGAAAATAAATGTATTAATTCTAGGATTATGTGAAGTAAAATGAAGGTTGGATGTGAAAAATGGGTTATAGTAAGTGTATATGCACCTGGAGAAGAGAGAAGTGTAGAGGAGAGAGAGATTTTGGGAAATGTTGAGTGAATGCGTGGGGAGTTTTGAACCAAGTGTGAGAGTACTTGTGGTTGGAGATTTCAATGCAAAAGTGGGTAAAAATGTTGTGGAGGGAGTAGTAGGTAAATTTGGGGTGCCAGGAGTAAATGTAAATGGGGAGCCTTTAATTGAGCTATGTGTAGAAAGAGATTTGGTAATAAGTAATACATATTTTATGAAAAAGAGGATAAATAAATATACAAGGTATGATGTAGCACGTAATGAAAGTAGTTTGTTAGATTATGAATTGGTGGATAAAAGGTTGATGGGTAGGCTCCAGGATGTACATGTTTATAGAGGGGCAACTGATATATGGGATCATTATTTAGTTGTAGCTACAGTTAGAGTAAGAGGTAGATGGGACAAGAGGGAGGAGGCAACAACAAGTAGTAGCGAAGTGAAAGTGTATAAACTAAGGGAGGAGGAAGTTCGGGTGAGATATAAGCAACTATTGGCAGAAAGGTGGGCTAGTGCAAGTATGAGTAGTGGGGGTGTTGAAGAGGATTGGATGAGTTTTAAAAATGCAGTATTAGAATGTGGGGCAGAAGTTTGTGGCTATAGGAGGGTGGGTGCAGGATGAAAGAGGAGTGATTGGTGGAATGATGAAGTAAAGGGTGTGATAAAAGAAAAAGTTAGCTTATGAGAGGTTTTTACAAAGCAGAAGTGTTATAAGAAGAGCAGAGTATATGGAGAGTAAAAGAAAGGTGAAGAGAGTGGTGAGAGAGTGCAAAAGGAGAGCAGATGATAGAGTGGGACAGGCACTGTCAAGAAATTTTAATGAAAATAAGAAAAATTTTTGGAGTGAGTTAAACAAGTTAAGAAAGCCTATGGAACGTATGGATTTGTCACTTAAAAACAGAGTAGGGGAGTTAGTAGATGGGGAGAGGGAGGTATTAGGTAGATGGCGAGAATATTTTGAGGAACTTTTAAATGTCTACGATGAAAGGGAGGCGGTAATTTCATGCACTGGCCAGGGAGGTATACCATCTTTTAGTAGCGAAGAAGTGCAGAATGTAAGTGTGGGGGAGGTACATGAGGCATTACGTAGAATGAAAGGGGTAAAGCAGTTGGAACTGATGGGATCAAGACAGAAATGTTAAAGCAGGGGGGGATATAGTGTTGGAGTGGTTGGTACTTTTGTTTAATAAATGTATGAAAGAGGGGAAGGTACCTACGGATTGGCGGAGAGCATGTATAGTCTCTTTATATAAAGGGAAGGGGGACAAAAGAGATTGTAAAAAATATAGAGGAATAAGTTTACTGAGTATACCAGGAGAAGTGTACGGTAGGGTTATAATTGAAAGAATTAGAGGTAAGACAGAATGTAGGATTGCGGATGAGCAAGGATGTTTCAGAGTGGGTAGGGGATGTGTAGATCAAGTGTTTACATTGAAGCATATATGTGAACAGTATTTAGATAAAGGTAGGGAAGTTTTCATTGCATTTATGGATTTAGAAAAGGCATGTGATAGAGTGGATAGGGGAGCAATGTGGCAGATGTTGCAAGTATATGGAATAGGTGGTAAGTTACTAAGAATAACCTTTCCTGAAGCCATATTGACGGTCACAAAGTAGTGAGTGGTAGTCAAAAAACTCTGTCATTTGTCTTGAGATTATTGTCTCAAGGATCTTACCAGTGATTGACAGGAGTCACACTCGTCTGTAGTTGCTGATTTCTGCTCTGCTCTTCTTTTTGTGA
The DNA here is from genome assembly GCF_038502225.1 of Cherax quadricarinatus. Classification (NCBI taxonomy): domain Eukaryota; kingdom Metazoa; phylum Arthropoda; class Malacostraca; order Decapoda; family Parastacidae; genus Cherax; species Cherax quadricarinatus. The sequence continues at coordinate 21,019,333 of NC_091301.1, read as the reverse complement.
ACAGGGACTACATTTGCCTCTTTCCATAGAGAGGGCCATTTACACTGTGCTAGGCAGTGCTGAAAGATGCGAGTTAGAGGTGCTGCTAGCTGGTCTGCACATCTTCTCAGCAATCTTGGGCTCAACTTGTCTGGGCCCACAGCCTTTTCTTGGTCAAGCGATTTAAGAAGGAAATGCACCTCCTCCTGCCTTATTGTCACCACTGACAGTTTTGACACAGTTCTTGCAGCAAGCCAAGGAGGGTCCCTTGCTGGATCAGGAACTTGCATTTTGGTAGCAAAGTGTTCAGCAAAGAGGTCTGCCTTCTCTTGCCTACTAGTAGAGGTGGTCCCATCCTGTCGATTTAGAGGTGGAATGAGTTCATCAGGCAGATAACCTTGTCTGTCCTTGACCAGGGACCACCAGGTTTTGGAGCCTACCCTACCTGATGCTAGCTTTCTTTTAGTGTCCACGTCCCATCTAGCAATGGCCCACTTTTGAACGTCGCCCATATGCCTACAGGCTTGCCTGTGCAAGTTCCTGTTATAGATGGTAGGATGTCTCTCTCTCTCTCTCTCTCTTTCTCTCTTTCTCTCTCTCTCTCTCTCTCTCTCTCTCTCTCTCTCTCTCTCTCTCTCTCTCTCTCTCTCTCTCTCTCTCTCTCTCTCTCTCTCTCTCTCTCTCTCTCTCTCTCTCCCATCTTTCATTTTATATCTATAGCTCACACAAAAATATCCCATTAAAACAGAAAATACTAAAAAAGAGTCTAGACAACTCAATTTCCTTTTACCGAATTCAAAAATGATTTTCTAACTTCATAATCCCAGATTACACGGCAGGTGATTGTGTGTGTGTGTGTGTGTGTGTGTGTGTGTGTGTGTGTGTGTGTGTGTGTGTGTGTGTGTGTGTGTGTGTGTGTGAGTGTGAGTGTGTGTGTGTGTGTGTGTGTGTGTGTACTTACATAGTTGAGGTTGCGGGGGTCGAGTCCGAGCTCCT
>NC_091301.1:20973358-21013358 GCF_038502225.1 Cherax quadricarinatus | reverse complement strand
CCCCACAGGGGTCGGTCCTAGGACCAGTGCTATTTTTGGAATATGTGAAGGACATGATGGAAGAGATAGACTCAGAAGTGTCGCTGTTCGCAGACGATGTGAAGTTAATGAGGAGAATTAAATAAGATGAGGACCAGGCAGGACTTCAAAGAGACCTGGACAGACTGGACACCTGGTCCAGCAACTGGCATCTCGAATTTAATCCCGCCAAATGCAAAGTCATGAAGATAGGGGAAGGGCACAGAAGACCGCAGACTGAGTATAGGCTAGGTGGCCAAAGACAGCAAACCTCGCTCAAGGAGAAAGATCTTTGAGTGAGTATAACACCGAGTATGTCTCCGTAAGCACACATCAACCAGGTAACTGCTGCAGCATAGGGGCGCCTGGCAAACCTGAGAACAGCGTTCCGATACCTTAATAAGGAATCGTTCAAGACACTGTACATCGTGTACGTCAGGCCCATACTGGAGTATGCAGCACCTGTTTGGAACCCGCACTTGATAAAGCACGTCAAGAAACTAGAGAAAGTGCAAAGGTTTGCGACAAGGTTAGTTCCAGAGCTAAGGGAAATGTCTTATGAAGAAAGGTTAAGGGAAATCGGCCTGACAAAACTAGAGGACAGGAGGGTCAGGGGAGACATGATAACGACATATAAAATACTGCGCGAAATAGACAAGGTGGACAAAGACAGGATGTTCCAGGGAGGGGACACAGAAACAAGAGGTCACAATTGGAAGTTGAAGAGAGAGATGAGTCAGAGAGATATTAGGAAGTATTTCTTCAGTCATAGAGTTGTCAGGCAGTGTAATAGCCTAGAAAGTGATGTAATGGAGGCAGGAACCATACATAGTTTTAACACGAGGTTTGATAAAGCTCATGGAGCGGGGAGAGAGAGGACCCAGTAGCAACCGGTGAAGAGGCGGAGCCAGGAGCTAAGACTCGGCCCCTGCAACCACAAATAGGTGAGTACAAATAGGTGAGCACACACTGACACACACACACACAGACACACACACACACACACACACACACACACACACACACACACACACACACACACACACACACACACACACACACACACACACACACACACACATATATATGCAGAAGAAGCCACATGGGGATGGAAATGTTCTTGAGAGCTTCAGGTATTTGTAGCCCGAAATATTTGGACTATCAAATTAGTAAGGTATTCAACATAGCTACTAAACTGAGATATCCTGGGGATTTTGTTGAGAATGCATTATTGGCAGCCAAGATGACTTTCAACCTAGGGAAGTACCTTTCAGGAAAAATATGCTGGTTTTGCCTTACAGTGAGAATATGTCCGGCCTGCGTGATGCATTTAAAAAGCTCAATATAAATATGTGAATGCATAATATACTCGTATATACAGCTTGTGTGACTATTACCCCAAACCAGAGGAGAATGAAATTATTCCTCTAGCTTGCCACAGCCACCTATGTGCCTGCATCAGGAGTGACATAACTAGTGCTACTGGGCACCTGCTATAAACGACATTGATGGTTCAGTGGTAAAGGGCGTCTCGGAGTTTTGACGTGCTACTTGGGTGGCAAGTTAAAGTATCGGGAGTTCGATTCCCGGCTAGTGTAGTTAGTTTGAAGAAACAACCTTTTCACACCACCTGCCTCTACCTACATATACAAACAAACCCACACGCCCACCCATCCTTCTCCCAAACCATACCTCATCCTCCTCCACCCATCCACCCACTAACCCACCATTAACATAGGGGAGATGGAAGCTTGGCGGATGGTGGTAATTTAGCGAGAGAGAAGGCCGTGCTGGGGTGAATGAGCGTTAGATTAAGGGCTTAAACTCCACTCTGACTGATTACACCAGTAGCAGAGAAGCGTGAGCCTCCGCCTTCCCTTACACTCCTCTCCACCTTTGCTCGCATCCTTCCTTCCTTTCCTCTCCTTTGCTCGCATCCTTCCTTCCCTTCCTCTCCTTTGCTCGTATCCTTCCTTCCTTTCCTCTCCTTTGCTCGCATCCTTTCTTTCCTCTCTTTTGCTCGCATCCTTCCTTCTTTTCCTCTCTCCTTTGCTCGCATCCTTCCTCCCTTTCCTCGCCTTCCCTTTGCTCCTACCCACCTCCCCTTTGCTCGCATCCTCCCTCCCTTTCCCTCCTCATGCCTGGTCAAAAACCCAGCATATCATTCGAATTTGTGAACACTTACCGCCGTTGACGTGAAGCGAATTGTGGATATTGATTGACAAATGACAAATGTGAGAAACCGACTTGCCTTTTAAGCCTGACTTATGAAATATGACATTAAATTAGTGGCTTCAGTAAGAAACTGATAGTGGTAGTCATAGTAATAATAAAATAATATAATATAATATAATCTTTATTTCTACAAGTACAAAGTATACAGGCCTAGCTGACATCAGTGACATACTACTACACAGAAAGCCCATTCTTATGCAGAGCATTTCGGGTAAATTACGTCAGTATATTCCCAGGATGCGACCCACACCAGTCGACTAACACCCAAGTACTCATTTTACTGATGGGTGAATATGGACAACGGGTGTAAAGAAAGACGCCCAATGTTTTTACTCTCGCCGGGAATCGAACTCAGGCCCTCACCGTGTGAAGCGAGAGCTTTAGCCACCAGGCCACGGGGCACCAATATAAGTAGTAGTAGTAGCAGTAGTAGTAATAGTAGTAGTAGTAGTAGTAGTAGTAGTAGTAGTAGTAGTAGTAGTAGTAGTAGTAGTAGTAGTAATAGTAGTAGTAGTAATAGTAGTAGTAGCAGTAGTAGTAGTAGTAATAGTATTGTAAATACAATAATGTTAGTAAAGGAAAATAATTAATGTTCAGTAACCTAATGGCTCGGGTGCCTTTGAAAAATATTTTAATAAAAGAAATTCGACGATCTTCCTTTTCCTGGTATATTTCCTCCCTTTTTTCCCATCCTTCCTGTTGCCCCTATTCTTTACTTACACCATCGCCCCTCTGCTCGCACCCTTCCTCTAATCTGCTTTTATTTTACTGCGTTAATTTTCTTCCGTAATTCTCACCTTCAATTTCAGAACGGTCATTTCAAACTTATACTAAATAAAGGCGTAACGTCGACAAGTGGTAGACAGTAAGTGCAATGAAATCATTTTCTTCATGCAACGTTTCACCCACGAGGTACATAGCACAGTGAGAAAAATTACGACTTATATAGGGCATTGGGGCAGTTAGATGTAAACGAAAGGAGTAGTAGTGAAGCATTTGCAAGAAATCTACTGGTCCATGCTAGATTTCCTTTGTTTTAAAATGAAGTGTGTTAAGGGTATCGCCAGAGTGACCATGCCAGTTTTGTTATGGTGATAATTACTTTGATTGCAAATGACTTCAAACACCTTTGTTTGTAAACTTTCTCACATCCACTACAGATGATGTTGTACGCTACTGTATCCTTTGGTCATGCGTAAGTTAAGGAGACCCTCTTCATGTCTCAATGGTTATGGTGGTAACAATATTGTCGTTGCTGGATGTGCGTGTTATAGGGGGTCGTTGTTTTGATTGTGATGCCGGTAGGTTACATATATATGTTCGATTATTGTTTTTACGGCTCCTGGTGTTTAAAGAAAGTTATTTTTTTTATCTATTTTTGCTTGTCTTAAAGTCGTCACTTCAGGTTACAAGATCTCTAGGGAAAAAAGTCAATTAACATTCCTTTCGTGGTTTTCGAGTCATGGTAAGATTAGAAGTGAAATAGGCCATTTTCATTTGTAGGTATCCAGTAAACAGTACAGTGTATGCAGCAAGCTCACAATAAACAGGCGATATCACAATAAGCAAAATAACTACCGTGAAAAAATAGTGAATTTCCAAGCGCTTTAGTGATTTTTTCATAGTTCTTGATAATGTGAAAAAATCACGAAAGCGCTTGGATGTTCACTATTTTTTTTCACAGTGGATATTTTGCAGTACAGTGTATGCTCAGTTGATCCCCTTGTCTGGTGAGGTTTACGCCCCAACCACTGTGTTGTTAACTTCTTTCTCCAACGTGAATTGCACACAACTCTGTCTGGTTTAGTTGTCCTCTGAAGTGTTTAAAGTTAAAGTGCTGAGGTACGATAGCAAAGATATAGTCAACTTGGCTCATTCAAATGATGTGTTGGGGAGGGGGGGGGGAGAGGAAACGTTGCTGAAGAGACTCTTCTGTAAGTGGTCAAGGTAGATGTTAGCTAAAACGTCACTCTGACGTGACCCCATTGCTAAACCAAATTTTTACCTGTATTTTCGGTTCGAAAGGATAAAAGATTGGAACTGAAACACGCTTCAAACAAGTCGATGAAGTCAGGAGTGGTTAGACCGAATTTAAGATTATCTTCGTGGCTAAGTAAGTAAGCAATGACTCTAAATGTAAGTGCAAGTGTGAGGATGGAAACATTGACTGTTAATAGTTGATCATTATTTCGTACTTTTATTGTTAAAACTCAAATTTTTATTTGTCCTTTCGGTTTTAATTTCCGTAACTATTGTTTTTTTTTTACCAATACTACTGTCAGTCAGTCTCTTTTGTTCGCTACTTTGTCCTTTCTCCAGTTTCATTGTAATACAATCTTGTTTAAAATACGTGTTTTCCTGTTTAGTTTCAGTTACACGGAGAATATTAAGTTTCTTGTCATTCATAACATCCCTGATTTCTAGCCCTTTTAGAGGGGATTAATCCATCAACATAAGTACATAAAATCTTCTTAAAATCTACATACAATCTCATTATTTGTCTCCCTTTTTTTTCAGTTTGTTTCAGTGGGATTGTTATCTATCCTAAGCTCCGTTTTCTGAGAAATCATTTGATGGTTGACTATGGTAATATTACTTGGCTGGTTGCCCTGTTATTCTGTAATATATAAATAAATTTTTCTTCGCTTCTATCTTCATTTAACATCTCCGGAATGTTTATGAAAAACAATATTTTCATCATTTATTCCTTGGAAAGTCTTTGTCTAATTTGTATTCTTATTAGTTTCTAATTTTTTATGATCTTTACTCTCTTTAACCTTTCTTTCTTATCTTTAATGTGTAAATGTTGTTGTAAGTTGCCTGTTCTCATCTGTTATTTTCCATTTCGCCTATTTCCCAGTGAGTGAGTGTGTGTGTGTGCCTGTGTGTGTATGTGTGTGTGTGTGTGTGTGTGTGTGTGTGTGTGTGTGTGTGTGTACTCACCTAGTTGTACTCACCTAGTTGAGGTTGCGGGGGTCGAGTCCGAGCTCCTGGCCCCGCCTCTTCACTGATCGCTACTAGGTCACTCTCCCTGAGCCGTGAGCTTTATCATACCTCTGCTTAAAGCTATGTATGGATCCTGCCTCCACTACATCGCTTCCCAAACTATTCCACTTACTGACTACTCTGTGGCTGAAGAAGTACTTCCTAACATCCCTGTGATTCATCTGTGTCTTTAGCTTCCAACTGTGTCCCCTTGTTACTGTGTCCAATCTCTGGAACATCCTGTCTTTGTCCACCTTGTCAATTCCTCTCAGTATTTTGTATGTTGTTATCATGTCCCCCCTATCTCTCCTGTCCTCCAGTGTCGTCAGGTTGATTTCCCTTAACCTCTCCTCGTAGGACATACCTCTTAGCTCTGGGACTAGTCTTGTGTGTGTGTGTGTGTGTGTGTGTGTGTTATGCTGTATATATGTGAATACAGTGTGTGGCAGAGTTGTTTGTGCAATGGATTTGATAGATGGACGCTAATGTACATTTGTGTTTGTAGGGAAATTAATGCGTGCATGTGCGTATGTGATGTTGCATACACATGTGAATAGGTTCGCATATGTACGTGCGTACACGTTTCAGCGTTTGCGTATGTGTATGTATGTATCTCTGACTTAGGCCGAAGTTAGTCCGTAGCTTCAATTTTGTTCCGTGAGCGTTAGAGCGCAGGAAGCGAAAACGACCTTTTCCACACGAACACCCGAAACGACCTCCCAGCCACCGAACACCCGAAACGACCTCCCAGCCACCGAACACCCGAAACGACCTCCCAGCCACTAAACGCCGAAACTGAACGCTTTCACTCGGAACGCCAGCACTGTGAACGTGCCCGTGTACAGGTCCTTAATGCATGCAAATTACACGCATATCCGTTACCCTGAGAATATTTAACGCCGTATAAAGATACCCAACACAGTGAAATTTTAACAAGAGCGAATGATGTCTCATTTTAATTAAAACTGCCATGAAATTGAAGGTGGCGACGCCAGTGACATTTACTTTGTTTGTTCGAAGCAAAAGTAATAAGCACCTATTTTAAAGTAGGTCTGTGTGTTTATGTGTGTGTGAATGTGTGTGTGTGTGTGTGTGTGTGTGTGTGTGTGTGTGTGTGTGTGTGTGTGTGTGTGTGTGTGTGTGTGTGTGTGTGTGTGAATGTGTGTACTCACCTAATTGTACTCACCTAATTGTGGTTGCAGGGGTCGAGACTCAGCTCCTGGCCCCGCCTCTTCACTGATCGCTACTGGGTCCTCTCTCTCTCTCTGCTTCCTGAGCTTTGTCATACCTCTTCTTAAAACTATGTATGGTTCCTGCCTCCACTACTTCACTTGCTAGGCTATTCCACTTGCTGACAACTCTATGACTGAAGAAATACTTCCTAACGTCCCTGTGACTCGTCTGAGTCTTCAGCTTCCAGTTGTGACCCCTTGTCCCTGTGTCCCCTCTCTGGAACAAATCTCTGTCCACCTTGTCTATTCCCCGCAGTATCTTGTATGTCGTTATCATGTCTCCCCTGACCCTTCTGTCCTCCAGTGTCGTCAGTCCGATTTCCCTTAACCTTTCCTCGTACAACATTCCCTTGAGCTTTGGGACTAGCCTTGTTGCAAACCTTTGTACTTTCTGTAACTTCTTGACGTGCTTGACCAGGTGTGGGTTCCAGACTGGTGCTGCATACTCCAGTATGGGCCTAACATACACAGTGTACAGTGTCTTGAACGGTTCCTTATTAAGGTATCGGAACGCTATTCTCAGGTTTGCTAGGCGCCCGTATGCTGCAGCAGTTATTTAGTTGATGTGTGCCTCCGGTGATGTGCTCGGTGTTATGGTCACCCCAAGGTCTTTCTCCCTGAGTAAGGTCTGTAGTCTTTGTCCACCTAGCCTATACTCTGTCTGCGGTCTTCTTTGCTCCTCCCCAATCTTCATGACTTTGCATTTGGCTGGATTGAATTCGAGAAGCCAGTTACTGGACCACATGTCCAGCCCGTCCAGGTCTCTTTGCAGTCCTGCCTCATCCTTGTCCGATTTAATTCTTCTCATCAACTTCACGTCATCTACGAACAGGGACACTTCAGAGTCTATTCCTTCCATCATGTCGTTCACATATATCAAAAATAGCACTGGTCCTAAAACTGACCCCTGTGGGACCCCGCTCGTAACAGGCGCCCACTGTGATACCTCTTCACGTACCATGACTCGTTGCTGCCTCCCTGTCAGGTATTCCCTTATCCATTGCAGTGCCCTCCCTTTTACATGCGCCTGATCCTCCAGCTTCTGTACTAATCTCTTGTGGGGAACTGTGTCAAAGGCCTTCCTGCAGTCTAGGAAAACGCAATCTACCCACCCCTCTCTCTCGTGTCTTACTTCTGTTACCTTGTCATAAAACTCCAGGAGGTTTGTGATGCAAGATTTGCCTTCCATGAACCCATGCTGGTTTTCATTTATAATCTTGTTCCTTTCCAGGTGTTCGACCACTATCCTCCTGATAATCTTCTCTATGACTTTGCACACAATACATGTCAGAGACACAGGTCTGTAGTTTAGTGCCTCGTTTCTGTTTCCTTTCTTAAATATGGGGACTACATTAGCTGTCTTCCATTTCTCAGGTAGTTGCCCAGTTTCAAGGGATGTGTTGAAGATTGTGGTTAGAGGCACGCACAGCATCTCTGCTCCTTCTCTAAGGACCCATGGGGAGATGTTGTCCGGTCCCATCGCCTTTGAGGTGTCAAGGTCACTTAAGAGCTTCTTCACCTCCTCCTCAGTTGTTCGTATGTCATCCAACATTTGTTGGTATATTCCCTCTTGATGTTCCCTTCTGTGCTGTCTTCCCACAGCCCTTCCAGTCTCTACTGTAAAAACTTCCTTAAATCTCCTGTTCAGCTCCTCACATACCTCCTGATCATTTCTTGTGAGTTCTCCACCTTCTGTCCTTAATCTGATCACCTGGTCTTTGACTGTTGTCTTCCTCCTGATGTGGCTATACAACAGTTTCGGGTCAGTCTTGATTCTCGATGCTATGTCATTTTCATACTCTCGCTGGACCTCCCTCCTTACCTGTGCATACTCATTCCTGGCTCTGCGACTGGTCTCCCTATTTTCGTGTGTTCTCTGCCTTCTGTACTTTTTCCATTCTCTATTGCACTTTGTTTTTGCCTCCTTACACCGTCGGGTAAACCAGGGGCTCGTTCTGGTCTTCCCGTTGTTACTGTTGCCCTTGGAAATAAATCTTTCCACTGCCTCCTTGCATTTTGTTGTTACATATTCCATCATTTCATTTACTGGCTTTCCTGCCAGTTCTCTGTCCCACTGGACCTCCCGCAAGAAGTTCTTCAACCCTATGTAGTTCCCTCTTTTATAGTCAGGCTTTTCCCATTCAACTCCTGTTATTCTCTCCACTTGCAGCTCTACTATGTATTCAAAGCACAGAACCACGTGGTCGCTAGCTCCTAGGGGACTCTCATACTTGATGTCCTCAATGTCTGAGCTGCCCAGGGTGAACACAAGGTCTAATCTTACTGGTTCATCCTCCCCTCTCACTCTGGTAGTGTCCTTAACATGTTGGTGCATGAGGTTTTCCAGCACCACGTCCAACATCCTGGCTCTCCATGTTTCGGGACCCCCATGTGGCTCCAGGTTTTCCCAGTCAATCTCCCTGTGGTTGAAATCCCCCATAACCAGCAACTTTGATCTGCTGGAATGAGCTCTTCTTGCCACCTCAGCAAGTGTGTCCACCATTGCTCTGTTGCTCTCTTCATATTCCTCTCTTGGCCTCCTGCAGTTCTGTGGTGGATTATACATCACTACAATGACCACTTTGTGTTCCCCAGACTGAAGTGTACCTGCTATGTAGTCTCTTTCTCCCGTCTCATCTATGCCTTCCATTTTCTCGAATTTCCATCTGTTTTTTTACGAGCAGAGCAACCCCACCTCCCCCCCTGCCCCTTCTATCTTTCCTCATGATCTGGTATCCTGGTGGGAAGATTGCATCTGTTATTGTCTCCGTGAGTTTTGTTTCTGTAACTGCTATGATGTCTGGGGACTTCTCATTGATTCTTTCTTGCCATTCCTCATGTTTATTCGTTAATCCATCTGCATTTGTGTACCAAACCTTCAACTTCTGTTCTAATACTGTAACTGTGGTGCGGGGGGTGGAAACAGAGGGATCGGTGTGTGATGGTTGGTTTGGATTGTTCAGTTGCCTTGGGGGTGTCGTGGCTGGAGTCCTTCTGCAGGTGTTTCTGGGGGGTGTGCTTGTCCTTCCATTTGATCCTGAGTTATTCTGCTCTCCTTTTTCATTTCCTCCCATTTCTCCTTTCGTTTTTGAACTCTCTCTTTCATCGTCTTCCTTTCGTCCTGTGTTCTGTCTTGATCGAGGTACACACTCCGGAACTCCTGCTTGCCTCTCAGCCGTGCTTTCTCCTGCAGGATCATGGTTCGGGTTGATTCTGCCTTGAAAATTACTTTGAGAGGCCGATTCCTTTTCTTTGTGAACCACCCAATTCTCCGAAAATTTGCCACCTGGGTCATGTCCCCCTCGCCTATCACCTTCATGATATCTTCAATCGCTTTTTTCTCCTCCTGCTTTCTTTCATCATAAGTTTCCCCTTTAGCTTCGTCCAGCCCATAGACAAACACGGATCTCTCCCTTTCCACCTCCCACTGTGACTCCCATTGCATCCTCTGATGTGTTTTAGTTCCTTCCCGTGGAGTGTTCCTTCCTTCAGTCCCTTCCCTAGTTATGGCCCCTATGCTTCTTGGTTTGTCCTTCCTGCTCACCTGTTCCTGGTCCCCACAGGTATCTGGTAAGGTCCTTGCACATGTCCTAGTTCCTTCAATGTCTTCCAACCTCTCATTCTGTCCTAGTGTGCTCCCTGTCTTTGTTTTGGCCCCATGTGGGTTTGACAGGACCTCTGCATACAGTTTAGTTTCCATGCTTCCTTCAGACCTGTTTTCTGTGTTTGATGTAGCCATTGCCGATGCTACTTCTGTAATATCTTTGTCTCTGTGCTGTTTCAGATGTCTCAGCTCCTCTTATAATCTCTCTATCTTGATTTCTGCTGCTGTGGCCTGTTGCTTCCACCTTCTGCATTCTGCTGCTAACCTCTCTTCCATCTTCCTTTCCAGCTCATCTAGTCTCCTTCCCCAGTCTTCCTCCCTTTTTTTGAGCTCTACCTCCCATTCCTCCCTCCCAGATTCGTCCTTGGAGCTCCTTGTCCTCATCCTGGTTCTAGGTTCCCCCGTTGCTCCACAGAAGAGGGGACGGGTGGTTAGGGGGAGGGGAATAGATGGTTAGGAGGAGAGGGGATGGATGGTTGTGGGGGAGGGGGAGGATGGTTATTGGAGGGGTAGGGATAGTTGGGGGAGGGGGTTAGATGGTTTGAGGGAGAGAGGGGATGGATGGTTATGGGGGAGGGGGAGGATGGTTATTGGAGGAAGGGAGGTAGTAGGGGGGGTTAGACGGTTTGGGGAGGGGTTAGGTGGTTTGGGGGAGGGGTAGGTGGCTAAGGTGAGGTGGTTAGGGGAGGGGGGGTACGTGTTTTGTCAAGTGGTGGAGGGTGTGTGTGGGTGTGTGTGTGTGTATGTGCATGTGTATGTGTGTGTGTGTGTGTGTGTGTGGTGTGTGTGTGTGGTGTGTGTGTGTGGTGTGTGTGTGTGGTGTGTGTGTGTGGTGTGTGCGTGGTGTGTGTGTGGTGTGTGTGTGTGTGGGGTGTGTATGTGTGGTGTGTGTGTGGTGTGTGTGTGTGTGGTGTGTGTGTGTGGTGTGTGTGTGTGTGTGGTGTGTGTGTGTGTGGTGTGTGTGTGTGGTGTGTGTGTGTGGTGTGTGTGTGTGGTGTGTGTGTGTGTGTGGTGTGTGTGTGTATATGTGTGTGTGTGTGTGTGTGTGTGTGTGTGTGTGTGTGCTTGTGTGTGTGTGTGTATGTGTTTATGTATGTGTGTGTGTATGTGTGTGTATGTGTGTGTGTGTGTGTGTGTGTGTGTGTGTGTGTGAGTGTGTGAGTGTCTACCCTTGTGTGTGTGTGCTTGTGTGTGAGGGAGGGAGGGTTAGGGGGGGTAGGTGGTGTGGTTGAGAGATCCGGAGTGTAGGCACAAATTTAGTCTCATTTATCTTTCCCAATTATGCTACTCTCTCCACTTTTTGCCCTTTCTGGATTTACGTATTAATTGTTGCTGGTTATTATCATTTTCCTTGTTCACATTGAGAGAGGACTACCTAGCTTCCTAAGTATTCTTACTGCTAATAACTACCGGTAGTAACACTGCCTGTGTGCGTGTGTGCATGTGTGTGTGTGTGAGTGTGTGTGTGTGTGAGAGTGTCTTGCATGGTGTAATGTCTGGCCGCAACTTCTTGTGACCTGACACAACTATCCTGGGACTTGACCCTAGCACCGTCTTACAATGTTGCCCTTAAAAGCTTGTCCCACCTACCTTCTCACACTCGCCAACACTATATTCACTATGTCTATGCTATTTCTATTCTAATTCTGGTAATAGCTTGCAGGAGTGAGTGACCAGTATCAAACAGTATGCAAGGCCAGCCAGGGCCGTCAACATGCAAACCACAAATAGGCGAATGAACTTGCGCTGCAATGGTGCGGTGACAGTTGCCAGCTGCTGATGACGAAGTCGTCGTACGTAGGCCTTAAATCCCTATTTTGGAGATCCTTCACCCGTGATGTTTATAACCATATATTCTCATACATCCCGCTTCCTCACGCGATTTCACTCTTCACTGATGATAGTAGTTTTTTTTTTAGTTTAATATGTTTATTATGCACCCCATACCCATCCTGTGGGCGGTAGTCAAAAGATTACAGAGTTACATAATTGGTCCAGGGACTGGACTCCAAAGTTTTGATAGCTGAGCAAGTTACAAAGGTAATGAACTAGATCTGGTCATAATCATGACCAAGTTACAAAGGTAATGAGCTCCAGGTTGAGCTGGTCACACTCATGAATAATTGCAAAGGTAATGAATCATAAACACATTAATCATGAGAATTTACAAAGGTAATGAGCTCTAGGTAGAGTTGGTCAAATCATGACAAGTGTCAAAGGTAATGAATGATAAACACGTTATGACATGATTACAATCATAGACAAATTACAGAGTAATGAGCAGTTTACAAACATAGTAGGGAATTCATCCATTGCCCCAACAACAGATGTTGCTAGGTGCCTGTCTCTCCTCGGTAGACAGCCATTGGAAACAGCAGCAAGTTGCCCAGGGATCTGCTGCTTGCACGAGCACCATCGACCCTCCCCAAGAGGTCCAAGAAGCCAGTGACTCCGTTAGCAGCCCGATGGAGAGCTGTCCTAGGGACATGTCAGCGTCCTGGTGGACGCCAAGTTGATTGAAGATCCCAGGCCCTCGTGTGCACGGATGTTGAAGCTTGAGGAACTGAGTACACACTGCCTGTGGCACACCTGGCAGCTGCCTCGATGATAGTATACACTTCACATTACATACACTTCACTTTATATGTATAATGGCACACAACTTGTCGTGACGTCACTTCTTCAGGCCTACCGCTGCCAATGTGGCAACAGCGCCTAAGACCCCCAACGGTTTGAGCTTTGAAATATTATGATTTCAGCTTTCCTCTCACTTTCTTTAACTAATAACTTTAATTATTGTGTGTGTGTGTGTGTGTATGTGTGTGTGTGTGTGTGTGTGTGTGTGTGTGTGTGTGTGTGTGTGTGTGTGTGTGTGTGTGTGTGTGTGTGTGTGTGTGTGTGTGTGTGTAAGAAGTTGTGTATATAAGAGTGTAATTATGTATATAGATGATTAGATTTGTATTTGTATAGGTATACATGTTTTCCAAGAGTAAGAATTGTGTATGTATGTGTAAATATATAGTATGTATGTATGTATGTATGTATGTATGTATGTATGTATGTATGTATGTATGTATGTATGTATGTATGTATGTATGTGTGTATGTATATATGCATGTACGTATGTAAGAAAGTACAGTATGTATGAACGTATGTAAGAATGTACAGTAGGTATGTGTGTGTGTGTACGTAGAGCATGTGTAGGTACCCATTACATACTAAGAAATTGGGAAAGGCTTCTCAAGATTAACTTAGCAGAAATCAATATCAACGTCTCGGTGTTACAATGTCAATCTTCAGGATTCTGAAATGCGCATATACTATACCAAAAGTTATTATTTTGTCTAATGTAGCAATCAAATTTGCAATTATTTTCAGACTTCGTAGTTAAAGATAAGGAGACTTTAAAAACAGAGAAAGGAGAGAACTCTACCGTAAAAATTGATTTAGACAGGTACTGAGGCAGGTACTAAGGCAGATAATTAGGCAGGTACTAAGGCAGATAATTAAGCAGGCACTGAGGCAGGTACTAGGCAGATAATTAGGCAGGTACTGAGGCAGGTACTAAGGAAGATAATTAGGCAGGCACTGAGGCAGGTACTAAGGCAGATAATTAAGAAGGTACTGAGGCAGGTACTAGGCAGATAATTAGGCAGGTACTGAGGCAGGTACTAAGGCAGATAATTAGGCAGGTACTGAGGCAGGTATTAGGGCGGATAATTAGACATGTACTAAGGCAGATACTTAGGCAGGTACTGAGACAGGTGCTAGGGCAGATAATTAGACATGTACTAAGGCAGATAATTAGGCAGGTACTGAGACAGGTACTAGGGCAGATAATTAGACATGTACTAAGGCAGATAATTAGGCAGGTGCTAAGGTAGGTACTAAGGCAGATGATTAGGCAGGTACTAAGGCAGATAATTAGGCAGGTACAAAGGTAGGCATTAAGGCAGATAATTAGGCAGGTACTAAGGCACATAATTAGGCAGGTACTGAGGTAGGTACTAATGCAGATAATTAGGCAGGTTCTGAGGCAGGTTCTGCGTCGAATGAGTAATGTTAGCTGTTACTAAAGCCTTTAACCGGTCATTATCTAGGCTTCTTGCTCTTAAAGTTCTATATAATTTAGCAGTCAAACTATTCGATTAATTTATATTATGTGTTATACAAAAACTTTTAGTGCTAAATAGATAGATAGAAAGGGAGGTAGATGAATAGATGGATAGGTAGGTAGGTAGGTAGAGAGAGAGAGAGAGAGAGAGTGAGAGAGAGAGAGAGAAAAGGCAGAAATCTCTAGGACTCTCCCTTCTCGCTCTCTCCCCTTTGTCTTCTGAACTGCTTCCTGTGTACTCGTATTTTTCCAAGACCCAAGAACGAACGTGCAAATATTTTTTCCCAGAACGGCGAGTATGAGAGGTAACTCAGCTCTTCGTCAGATTTAGAAAGCAGCGCTCGAAGGAAGGAATACCTAGGCTATGGAAGATGCTGGAGAACATTTTATATTTTTTATGTAGATCCTACAGCAGCATCAGTCGTTAGTATATTTACGTTTACGAACGCGAATTCGCATTCACGTTCGCACGGTCTCGCACGCTCACACACGCGCGTACATGCATATGCGCTAGTGAAGAGGCGAGGCCTGGAGTTACGACTCGACCCTCTGAAATCATATATTGGTGAGTACACATACACAGACACACACACGCACGTATACACACACACACACACACACACACACACACACACACACACACACACACACACACACACGCACACACACACATGGTATATCACTTTCACCTTCGAAGGAAGGAATGCACAGGAGAAATGAGAGAGGCTCTGAGTCAAAAGCACAGAGTGAAGGGAAACTTGTCCACAACCGCATGAGAAAGAAGGCACCTTCCAAGGTGCCTTGATGCCAGCCAAGGCCTTTTGATCTTGGAAATGGGAACTACTCTCCAGTTTCTGGTTTCGAACTTTATTGCCTTACGGGCTTAGCGCTTCTCAGTTGTACGATAGCGCACTCAGCTCACTCACTGAGTGTCTGTGGTTCGATCCCCCGGTGCTGCCCTTGTTCACCTACAAGTTAGTAGGTACCTGGGTGTTAGCCGACTGGTGTGGGTCGCATCCTGGGGGATAAGATTAACCTAAGTTGCCCGAGATGTTCTACATCTCTGGTAACTTAGGGGGCTTTCTACATATTATGTCATTGATATCAGCTAGGTCTCTATAAGCTGTATCATGTGTTTGTACAAATTATTTTTATTATTATTATTATTATTATTATTATTATTATTATTATTATTATTATTATTATTATTATTATTATTATTATTATTATTATTTTATTATTATTATTATTATTATTATTATTATTATTATTATTATTATTATTATTATTATTATTATTATTATTATTATTATTATTATTATTATTATTATTATGATAAGAAGGTAGAAATCGTAAAGGACTTGATAATAAGATTTCTAGGTGTGTGTACACTGAGAGTTATTTCAGTCCTTATCTTAGTGTTCTTGACTGGTTGATGAAGAGGTTGTATGCAGACTCTTGACTCACCCACAGCAGTGAACCATCTGCATAGATTAGTCTGGGACGAAAATATAAAACGGGAAGTAGGACGAGGAGGGTTATAAGGACCAAAAGGAGGAAGAGGAGAGGAAGGGGGGGGACTAAAAGGAGGAAGAGGAGGAAAAAGAGAAGAAAGATGAAGGGGAAGGGGCAATGGGAGGTGAAAGGTAGGGCAGGAAAAAAACGAAGGATAAGATTAGCAAGAAAACAGAAGATGAAGAGGAAGAGAAGATGCAGGGAAGGAAGTAGTAGAGCTGATGGAGATGAAAGTGGCGGTAAAGAGGAATGAGGAGGAGTAGGATGAGGAAGAGGAGGAGGGGGAGATGCAATCCTTTGTCGTCTGGTTACCTTAGTTAGTCAGATATTGGTTCTACACACACCGGGGACCATCGTAACAATATTCCAGAGCCCCAGCAAAGAGTGCGGCTCTCTTGATTGGAAAGCTAGGGAGAGGAGCACTTTTTTTTACGTGAAGGTGGGGGTTGCATGTCATACAATCCAGGACTCCAATTTTCTTTTATTTCTCTCTCTCTCTCTCTCTCTCTCTCTCTCTCTCTCTCTCTCTCTCTCTCTCTCTCTCTCTCTCTCTCTCTCTCTCTCTCTCTCTCTCTCTCTCTCTCTCTCTCTCTCTCTCACTCTTTCCCATTTATCTATCTCCAATATACTGACTCAGACCAGTGCTGTCAATTCGTAGATAATCACGGGTCCATATGTGTGATTCAGTAAAGTTTTTTTTTTCCTTAACTGTGTCAATAAAGAATATTTTGTGCTGCCTGCTTAGATGAACAATATAATAACGGTGGCTCTTGAAATATTCGCGAAGTCCTTTAACGATTCCAGTATTTCTTACGGCCATATAGTAACAGTATGGAAAATGCAGCGCTTTGCATATGATAGCTGAACTAATAAGCTTTTGTTCAGCTTCACTGTTATCTAATCTTTGCAACGTCAACAAGTCTCCGTCTACAGTTCTGTGACACATTCAGTCAGTACCCCCGAAGCCTTGGAGATAAAAGATATAAAATACCAGCACGATGGAAAAATAAACAAAAAATGCAGTATTGATTACTTTTCGCCTACACAGTGAGCTTTAGCAAGTCAAAACAGTGTATGACTTCATGAAGCTCACTGTGTGGGCAAGAGTAGTCAATCAAGGATCGCATTATACTGCATTTATATTTATTTTTTCACCTGCAGGCCTTCACTAACCTCTGTGGTATGTAATTGTCTTTAAGATGGGGATCTTTATTGGTTTCTGAGATGGTCCTAATAATCTATGAGAGGTTCTGAAGGGTTTTCGGAGAGGGTCTTCATTGGTTTGTGAGACAAGTTTCTGAGCGAGTTCTTAAAGGTCCTTTGGGAGGGTTTTAATGGACTTTAGTGGTTTCTGAGTCTTTATGACCTCTAAGACTGGTTTTAATGGTACTTGAGAGGGCCTTTATTTTTTTCAGCGATGGGTTTTATTAATATCAGAGAGGGCCTTTGTGGATATAGAGAAAACAACGCCTGGGCTTCAAATGATGGAGCGGTGATCCACAGACACACTCTAACTAAGCTTTAACCAAAAGCTCCAATGGCGGGTCACCATCTGGCTAAGAACCATGTCAGGAAACACTTGTTCTATTTCCTGACAAACCTTACCTAACCTTTAATTAGGGCTTCAGTAAGTACTTGAGTGAGGTTATAACTAAGAACTTCGTTTCTAAAGTATGTCAGTATATAGGTTCTGACTGGAAAATATTTTAATGTTCTTCGTGACAATAACACTTGATTCTGTCTCCTTAAGTAAGACATTCTGCAGGCTTGCTACTCTTACTGAGTTTGTGGTGATGATTCAGTGGCTGGGAGAGCAGGTAATTTTAATTCAGGGGGGTTCAGAAAGTGTGGCGTTGCTTCAGTAGCTAGGAATAGTTTGTGGTGTTAATTCAAGAGCTGGGAGAGTGTATGGTGTTTATTTAAAATCTGTTCTGTCGTTTTAGTAGTTGAGGAATTTTGTGTTACTGGTCCATTATGTGGGAGAATTTGTGTTACTGGTCAATTATGTGGAAGAGTTTGTGTTACTGGTGTATTATCTGGGAGAGCTTGTGTTACTGGTCCATTATCTCGCAGAGTTTGTGTTACTCGTGCATCATCTGGGAGAGTTTATGTTGCTGATACATTATCTGGGATAGCTTGTGCCACTGGTCCATTATGTTGGAGGGTTTGTGTTGCTGGTATATTATCTGGGAGAGTTTGTGCTTCTGGTCCATTTTCTATGAGAGTTTGTGTTACTGGTCCATTATGTGGGAGGTCGTGTTGATGATACATTATCTGGGAAAGTTTGTGTTACTAGTCCATTATGGGGAAAAGTTCGTGTTACTGGCCCAGTAACTTCTCTTCATTTTTTATCGTCCACTCTTCACCTACTTCTCTTCCTTTTCCACTAGTACCTCCTTCACTACCACGTCCTTCCTTGTTTCCCCTCCTCTATCACCTCCTCCACTATCACCTCCTCCACTATCACCTCCACTATCACCTCCACTATCACCTCCTCCACTATCACCTCTGCCATTATCACCTCCACTATCACCTCCACTATCACCTCCACTATCACCTCATCCACTATCACCTTCACTATCACCTCCTCCACTGTTACCTCTTCTTTTCTTCTGTCTCCTCAACTCTATTTTTATTCATCCAGTTCTTTCTTCTTTACCTTTTCCTTCCACTCCTCTTTTTCTCATCTAACTCCTTTTACAACTCCACCTTTATCTCCTAAGCCTTCCAACCTCCCCTATGCTACGTCCACCTTCTTTGCCATCTCCTTTTCTTGTCAGTTTCTACTTCAATTCGAGCTCTTCTTTCCACTTTTCTTACACTTCCTTCCTCCTATTCCTTCTTCATGTTTTTCTATGTAATGATCACATTTTATCTTCTTTCATCCCCCACTATATCCTATCTTTTATTCCTTCTCTCTCTCTCTCTCTCTCTCTCTCTCTCTCTCTCTCTCTCTCTCTCTCTCTCTCTCTCTCTCTCTCTCGCTCTCTCTCTATCTCTCTCTCTCTCTCTCTCTCTCTCTCTCTCTCTCTCTCTCTCTCTCTCTTTCTCTCTCTCTCTCTCTCTCTCTTTCTCTCCTGCTGCTCCCTTTTGCCAAATACTCTTTCGAATTTTTCCCATCTTGTGTTATCTATTTCTCTCCTTTTGTTTCCCCATCTTTCGTCTTATCTTTGCGATTAATTACCTCAATTTCTCTTCCTTCTTTCTGGTCTTCTTTCCTCCGTCTTACTTATCTTCGAATCATCTTGCTTTTATCTTTCGTCTCCTCTGTTATCTCCTTGCTTTATTTCTTTAATCTTTCCTTACTTATCTCCATCATATATTCTTTCCCTACACTTTCTTTCCTTCCTCCTTGAATCTTATTATTGCTACCCTTCCTTCCTATATTACTTCCATTCTTCCCAATTTCCTCCTCTCCTTCCCTTTTCCATATTATTTCCGCCTTTCCTTCCCCACATTACTTTCGTTGCTTTTAATTTCCCCATCACTCCTGCATTTCTACCTTCTTTACCCCCTTCCTTTCATCATTCCTTTCTTACTTTCTCAATTTCTGCACTTTTATTAACCTCTATAACCCCTCCCTTTCTCTCTCCTCCTCCTTCCTTCCTTCCTTCCTACGCCCCCAAGTCAGTGTTCTCCTTCTCATTCCTACTACGAGCTTACTTGCAAACTGCTTCCCCATAAGTGAAAAACTTTCTCCCACGTTACAGAGTTACTTCAACTTTTCTAATTGAAAAGAATTAGTTTAATTATGAGCTCGGCTAACCTTAAATGACCTCTGCAAGGCCTCAAGCAGCCAGCTGTAATAATACTACACTTTCTTATATATATATATATATATATATATATATATATATATATATATATATATATATATATATATATATATATAATATATATATATATATATATATATATATATATATATATATATATATATATATATATATATATATATATATATATATATATATATATATATATATATATACATATCGCAAACGAGCGATAAAAAATTAAAAATAATCACAGGGAAAGTTGAATGATAGCTTTAGGCCTTTCGTATTTCAATCAACGCATCATCAGGGACTTGCATTGGTGCACAAATGTTTAGGAAGGTCAGACAGATTCGTTCAGGGAGACGACTCACTCCAGTCGTCTACCTGAACGAATGTGTGTGTGTGTGTGTGTGTGTGTGTGTGTGTGTGTGTGTGTGTGTGTGTGTGTGTGTGTGTGTGTTTAAGCTTGTTATTATCTTCACTCAGACCAGGGGAGAGAACAACACCTTGTTTTCGCTCTCTGCTGAGAAATCGCAGCTCCGGAACAGTCAATCCATTGCCTCATTTACATACACTTTGCCTGAGTTTGCCCTCGCAGCCATACGCTGCTCAGTGAATGGTGTTTACACTTGCGAGCCCCGCCAGCTGCTGCACCAGCTGGTCCGTGCTGCTGCACCACCTGGTCGGTGGTGCTGCACCTGCTGGAGTGTGCTGCTGCACAAACTGGTAGGTGCTGCTGTACCAGCCTGTCGGTGCTGCTGCACCAACTTGTCCGTGCTGCTGCACCAAATGGTCCGTGCTGCTGCATCTGACATTGTACAGTCTGCTGCACCAGCTGGCAGACGCTGCTGTCCAACTGACATAGTGACCTAACTGACCCATTATGGTGACTCAACTGATCTATCATGGTGACTGAAAGGAGACTTTATCATGGTGAGATACTGTTACATTAATGTATTTTTGCTCTCTAGTCATTTGGGCGAAACGATAAAGTTTCCCCCTCATCATCTATTATAATGTCTCATCAACTAGTATAATGTCTCATCATGCATTATAGTGTCTCATCATCTACTGTAGTGTCTCACCATCTATTATTGTGTCTCTTAACACCTATATTGCATTAAGCGATTCTATTAAAATATCTACCAAGCAAAGTCAATATCTTGTATATTGGAGCAGCTGCGACGAGTCATCTCGATAAATCGCGAGATCGGCCATCTCATCGAAGGGATAGAGGGAGGGCGGGATGGAAGGGGGTGAAAGGAGAGAGAGGAGGGCAGGATGGAGGGAGTGAAAGGAGAGAGAGGGAGGAGGCCTCAGAGATGCAGGGAGGAACGCCATTAATTACCATCATAACAGTAAGTCGTGTCACCTGGTCCTGACTCGGCCCGTCATGTGGAGTTCGCGTATTACTGTTGCCTATTGATACATGGGGTCGTAAGTCTCGAGCGACGCCTCGCTCTGTCCGCTGACCCGAGTTCGAAGCTTCATTACCGTCGCTCAGCTGCCGGAGATCGAGTAGCTGACGTTGACTCTCCTGTAAGTGTGGTGGAAATTACCGGGCGATACTTATGCTAAATCATTGCTCTCGTTGTGAATAAACAGGAAAGGAATTTATTGATGGTTTCATGGAGCACCAAGGAACCTGGCACTGAGGTATGCTTCGTTTATCTTGCTCGTGAGTCAAATTATTTCGTCTCAATGCGCTTGGTGAAAAACAACGGTACTGGAGTGGAGCTGGGTGTAAATACGGACGCAGGAACACACAATGGGCATGTACAGTTCATTTCTCTTGGTGAATATACATTCAGAGTTTACTCTAGTCCATTCTTTAGGAGTCAATGTATGTTCAGTATTAGTATAGAGATGAATTGCAGCTTTACTGGCCCAAATATAATCGACAGGTTTTAAATCTAATAGATTAGAGATATTATAAGGATATATATATACCGAGATAAAAGTAAATATATATACAATAAAGTGTATATTTTATCTCTTCGTGTATAATTATAGATGGGAAAGGGTAACACGTAAGGGGCCATTGATGTTCTTAATATACGGGATCGAATGTCACTTATCGTTGTTTGCTGATGACGTAAAACTACTGTGAAAATAAGAGCTAATTACAATGAGATGTAGACAAGCTGTAAGAGTGGTCAGTCAGGGACTTAGCTGAGATTAGCCGAAGCAAATGCATAGTCATTCAAACTGGAGAGAGAGAGAGAGAGAGAGAGAGAGAGAGAGAGAGAGAGAGAGAGAGAGAGAGAGAGAGAGAGAGAGAGAGAGAGAGAGAGAGAGAGAGAGAAAGAAGAGTAATACTATAGACGGGTAGGTAAGGAACTGCAAAAATCGTGAGAAAAAATATCTCTGGTAGTGAATATTACACATGCAGCGCATGCGAAGCTAGCTGATGTTACGCTTGTCTCCAGGAACCTTAATAAAAAATATTCTAGAGGATACTGTTCACGATGTATATTACTCAATGTTTACAGTTTATGGCTCGTTCAGAGGCTCGAGCAGATCCAGAGGTCCGCAGCTGGCCTAGTCTCCTAATTTTGAGGCTTGAACTACAAGGAGTAGGTGAAAGAAATGTATCTAAAGGTCTTTGAAAAGAGAAGGATAAGAAGATATGTAATAGTGACCCACCTAGGTGAACACTGCTAGGTGAACACTGTTAGGTGAGCACATAACGCTCATCTATAAACAACCTCTCATTTCTCTAGGTTTTACCATTCTCCTCTTCAGACAAACCTCTTGTCCTAGCTTTCGTTTTTCTTCGTCTCTCTCTCTATATATATTTTTCTCTCTCTCTCTCTCTTGATAAAGAATAAGCTGTATGTCAGTGGTATTCAGTACCGACAAGATGAAGAACCTAACACTTGTGCAGTACCTGGGTATCTTCCTCCTCCTCCACTCCTTCTTCCTCCACTTTCTCCTCCTCCACTTCCTCTTCCTCCACTTCATACTCCTCCTCGTCTCCTCTTCGTCTCGTCCTTCCCTTTGCGCCACACCTAACAATGTTATTCAGATTTTTTGACACTTGAGCCGGGAAAATTGGGAGAAAATTGCGAATCGCGAATTTTCTTGTTTTCCTTTGATAGTCCGGTGGGCTGATAATTTCCCAGCGGAGATGAGCTTCGTTATGGAGCCTGTGTGTGTGTGTGTGTGTGTGTGTGTGTGTGTGTGTGTGTGTGTGTGTGTGTGTGTGTGTGTGTGTGTGTGTACTCACCTATGCTGCGGGGGTATAATCACAGCACGGTATGTGTGTGTGTGTCTGTGTGTGTCTACTCACTGATTTCTATTTGCTAGAGTCATGCTCTAGTTTCCTGCACGACGGCTAGTGGTTAACCTAGTTGTGTGGCTAGTAGAGCGATGGAGTAATAATAGACGCAGTTTCCTGTGTGCAGTGCTCACTAATGCTGCATCACTCAACTTCTTCTACTGTCTCCTCCACTTCAAGATTGACGACATAATAATGGAGGAACACTGCAGAAGACCTACTGGCCTATACTAGACAGGTTCTTCTAATTCGGGAGCTCATTTTCTCTCCCAACTTCTGTGCCTGACAGACTTCCACTAGTGGGTCACCCCAACAGATGACCATGTCTCTTACTACTCCCGCAATGCTTCGCTCCTGCCACTGACTTCTCTACAAACGGTTCTCATTCTCATATCTCTGTATTTGATTAATAAAGCCCCTGGTGGGTGAAACATTACTCAGGAAAAAAAAATACAGGTGTCTTATTTGTCTGACCAATGTAACAGTTTGTCCAAGTCCATTTGAAGCTTTTCCATGTCTTCTTTAATTTTACATCTACGAAGACAATTGCATCTTATTGTATCTTTTTATGTTTTGGTATGTTATTTACATGTTCCAGAAGCAGGACTCATCTTAATGCCGATATTTGCAGAATCCCATTTTTTACACTTTCCCATTCTGGTATCTATTTCCGGAAACTCCTTTGTCTCCTTCCATTAAGGTTATATTTGATCCACTATAATGCATTACCTGTTATTCCTGCTCACTCAGTCTCTTGTGAGGTACAGTGTCAAATGCTTTCTTGCCTTGTGTTAATTTGTCATTGAGCTTCAGCAGATTTGTGAGATAAGATCTACCATCTTTAAATCTATGCTGCTTCTTGCTTATGAAACCGCTTCTCTCTAAGTGCTACACCACTCTCCTTATTATCTTACTACTTTACATACCATTCTGCATGTCAGTTTTACTGGCCTGTAGTTGAAGGATTCCTATCCGTCATCTTTCTTAAATATTAAGACAAAAAACACTGTATTCCAGATGTCTGTCTATTGTCCCATATTCATTGACTTTCTATAGCTTTCAGCTAGTGATTCAGACAGTCTCTTCCTCCCTTTCCCAGAGTCCACATTGATAATTTGTTGGGTTCCCTTCCTTTTACTGTATCCAGCTCACTCAGAAAAGTGTTTTCATCCCCTTTCCTGCTGCTGCTGTGTGCATGGTGTCCAGTTACCACTGATGTACCCTTTCTCTTTGACTTTCTGGTGTTAGCCTGTTTCTGTTGAGAACATCTCTTTATTTCTTTTCGAAACTCCTGACAGGCTTCCTAGTCGTTTCTCGTGATCTCTTTTCCATTATTCTTCAGTTTTTTTTTTTACCTGCTCTTCTAGTGTTGTCTTTTTTATGTAACTGTGAAACAGCCTTACTTTAGGCTTCCCTGTTTGCTCTCTCTCTGATAGCATACAATAGCAGAGTTATCCTCTACCCCAGTCTGCAGGAAAAAATATTCTCAGTAAGCCTTGGTCATGGACTTCAACACCTATATCAATGTCAAAAAATCACTCATTTTCTCTTCTCTTCTCTTCCTGGCATTATTCATTTCTGATTCTTCTGCTCTCTGCTATGTTTTCTTCAGTCTTTTTCTTCATAAAATTTTTCCATGGTCTTACTCTTTTGTTTGTTCTCTTTCTTGGTCTTTAACTGGACCATGACCTGTTATTAACTATTTTCTCTTCCGGCACTTTCCAGCTAGGTACTCCATCATCTCATGTCGATTTTCGTTCCAGCTTCCTCTCCCATTGCACTGCATTCAAGATTTCTCTAGTTTCTTCAGAGTTTTCTCTTCTGAAATCTGGTTTCTCCTATTCCCCGCACTTGCTATTCATCCAGCAAAGTTTACCTCTACAAGGTATTTGAAATTCAGAACTGTATGGTTGCTAGCAATCAGAGTCTTCGTTTGTTCTATATTTTTTTATATGTATGACGAACTTATGGTAAATACTATGTTTTGTCATGTTGGCTCGTCCAATTCTCTTTCTCTTGCCGACGCATAAATTTTTCAATTATCGCCTTTATCCTTTTACCTCTCCTTCTTTTTTGGTTCCCCATGAAGGACCTTATTCTCCCAAACTTTTTCGTTGTGATTGAAATTTCTCATAATTAGTAGTTTTGTTTTTTGGCATATGGGTTTTTCTTGTTGCTTCCACTATGATGCCAACCACTGCTTTGGTATGGTCTTCATATTCTAGTCTTGGTCGCCTAGTATTTGGTAGTGGATTAAAGATCACTATTACTACTACTTTGGATCCCTTGTCTTGTCTGTGCCCCACTATGTAGGTGTTTAACTCTTGTTTATATCATATTTTCAAAACTACACTGGATTTTTAATAGCAATGCAAGTTCTTCCCCTCCCATGTTTCCACTTTCTTTTCTCATTAGTTGATATCTGTTGGGAATACAGCATCTTTTATAATTTCTGCTAGTTTTTGTCTCCGTGATAGATATAATGTCTGAGGTTGCCTCTGCTTACTGCTTTTTCAGTTTATCACTCTTTTTTTGGTAATCTCTCTAAATTTGTGTACTGTTCTCAGAGCATTCTTTCTTTTAATATGCTTTGGTTCATGACATCGAAGCTGTCTGTTGATTTATATGTTAGAAGAGGGAGAGGTGATGATGGGATTTGTGTGTGCATTGTTATAGTGGGTGGAACAATGCCTGTAGTTGGGGAGAGGAGGGGAGGGTGTGGGGCTGTTGTTATTACTGGGGAGTGGAGATGGGCCTCTTTCTCTTTCCTTTATCTAACGACTCTCTTTTGTGCTCCCTCAACTTTTTCCTCTTTATTTCAATTCTGTCTTGAGCCAGATATATACAGTAAGATCTTGTACTCTTCAAGAAAGTTATCTGTCTTATGATCCTGGTTCGAGCTATTTTTGACCAAAACGTAAATTTGATTGGGCATTATTTACCCCAGTAGCACTTTCCGATTCTATAAACCTTTTCCATCTGTCCTAATTCTGCTCCTCCTACACACTCAGTGATCGATATAATCTCATGTTAATTCTACCCTCATCTCCTTCTTAACTCACCATCAGTTTCCTCGAGTTCATAGACCATTAGTCATCTCCCACATTCTTCCTCTCATTGGCTTTCCCTCCAGATTGCTTTGTCTGCTGTCACCAGTTCTGAGGAGAAATTTGTCTCCAATCAACGGGGAACAGGAGAGGTGTAACCCCAACTCTTCGAGCGATGGGTGAGGTGCATGTCTTACCCTGTGAGGACGTTGGATAGCACTCTAGTTTCCCACCACCCAGCGTTAGGAAACCTGTATAACAGAGTTAATAAGTCTTTAGTTTAATAATTTAGTATTAGAAGACAAAAGTTAAGAACACCTTCTCATCAAGAGGGAACTTTATGTTATTGACAAGAGTATCATCCAGAAGGATGGCACCGTTGTAAAATGCCCTTTGGTTTGTGATTTATTCTGGAGGATACCCTGGACACCATCTTGGGCAGACATATATTTCAGAGTACTATGCGTTTGTGGTAGTCAGTTTACCACCATCCGAAGACAGTGAGTTGACAGAAGGAGAGTGTTAAGGTAGTGGTCACGTCGCTTTGAGACGCAATTCCCATGACCCTGGCAATGGTACAATATTCAACCGCAAACATTGATGATTTATAAAATAACTCAATAAGTCACGGAATGCGGAAAAAAATATGAGAATACTCGACAGTCTAACAGTACATGTGATCTAACAGTATATAGAAACTCCACTGGTTTACGTGGCACAACTACTGAACTGAAATCGTATCTTTATGGAAGCCATCGATATCAGGATTCAAGCAATTCAATAGTGTAAACGGTTCGAAGTAACACAAGCTAAGGTAAGTCTAAATTTCTAGTACTCACCCTTAAATTAAAGGGCTACCGCAATAATTTGTTCAAGACGTGTTCCAGAATTCTGAACTAGCATCTATGGGACACCGTGGTAAGCAGCTCAACTCAATACTGGTACGATCATGTAATCCCTCTTACATGAGAAAAACCTCTTAAATAATGGAATTCATCTTAAGTTAGGGCTTATCTCTGACCCATATTTTTCCGCAACACAGCCTCAGGGACAATGCCTCTTCTACGACAATGGAGGTACCAGGAACTTTGTCTCAACTCTTAAGATAAATGGCCTCTGTTGTCACTTAAAACGTATTTTTACCAAATAATATTCATAAAATACATATCACATTCCCTTGCTGTCTATCATATCATTTCCTCTGCCTCCCAAGTGTATCTATGCTAATGGCTTTTCTCATCTGTTATTTCCTAATTACTCTGGCCCTGCTGTTTCCTTCTGTATTGCCACACATTCCAACCTCCCCTTCGTTTCCTCCACAGTTTTCTTCAGCATGTGTGTGTGTGTGTGTGTGTGTGTACTCACCTAATTGTACTCACCTAATTGTGGTTGCAGGGGTCGAGACTCAGCTCCTGGCTCCGCCTCTTCACTGATCGCTACTGGGTCCTCTCTCTCTCTGCTTCCTGAGCTTTGTCATACCTCTTCTTAAAACTATGTATGGTTCCTGCCTCCACTACTTCACTTGCTAGGCTATTCCACTTGCTGACAACTCTATGACTGAAGAAATACTTCCTAACGTCCCTGTGACTCGTCTGAGTCTTCAGCTTCCAGTTGTGACCCCTTGTCCATGTGTCCCTTCTCTGGAACATCCTATCTCTGTCCACCTTGTCTATTCCCCGCAGTATCTTGTATGTCGTTATCATGTCTCCCCTGACCCTTCTGTCCTCCAGTGTCGTCAGTCCGATTTCCCTTAACCTTTCCTCGTACGACATTCCCTTGAGCTCTGGGACTAGCCTTGTTGCAAACCTTTGTACTTTCTCTAACTTCTTGACGTGCTTCACCAGGTGTGGGTTCCAGACTGGTGCTGCATACTCCAGTATGGGCCTAACATACACAGTGTACAGTGTCCTGAACGATTCCTTATTAAGGTATCGGAACGCTATTCTCAGGTTTGCCAGGCGCCCGTATGCTGCAGCGGTTATTTGGTTGATGTGTGCCTCCGGTGATGTGCTCGGTGTTATGGTCACCCCAAGGTCTTTCTCCCTGAGTGAGGTCTGTAGTCTTTGTCCACCTAGCCTATACTCTGTCTGCGGTCTTCTTTGCCCCTCCCCAATCTTCATGACTTTGCATTTGGCTGGATTGAATTCGAGAAGCCACATGTCCAGCCTGTCCAGGTCTCTTTGCAGTCCTGCCTCATCCTCGTCCGATTTAATTCTTCTCATCAACTTCACGTCATCTGCGAACAGGGACACTTCAGAGTCTATTCCTTCCATCATGTCGTTCACATATATCAAAAATAGCACTGGTCCTAGAACTGACCCCTGTGGGACCCCGCTCGTAACAGGCGCCCACTGTGATACCTCTTCACGTACCATGACTCGTTGCTGCCTCCCTGTCAGGTATTCCCTTATCCATTGCAGTGCCCTCCCTTTTACATGCGCCTGATCCTCCAGCTTCTGCACTAATCTCTTGTGGGGAACTGTGTCAAAGGCCTTCCTGCAGTCTAGGAAAACGCAATCTACCCACCCCTCTCTCTCGTGTCTTACTTCTGTTACCTTGTCATAAAACTCCAGGAGGTTTGTGATACAAGATTTGCCTTCCATGAACCCATGCTGGTTTTCATTTATAATCTTGTTCCTTTCCAGGTGTTCGACCACTCTCCTCCTGATAATCTTCTCCATGACTCTGCACACAATACATGTCAGAGACATTAAAATGGTATAAAATACCGACAGATTGTTAGGTAAGACACATATGCAACAGTTAGGTATCTTTATTTTGAAACGTTTCGCCTACACAGTAGGCTTCTTCAGTCGAGTACAGAAAAGTTGATAGAAGCAGAAGATACTTGAAGACGATGTAATCAGTCCATCACCCTTAAAGTATTTTATACCATTTTAATGTTCATTCTGTCAGACACTGCAACACAAGGGTATCTTGGTACAGACCATCTACTTCGACAACCTCTACTAGTGAGAACGGCTGGGTTTGAGAGGGACCTGCCCTCCCAAATCAACCTTCGTCTCACCTCCTGGCACTATATAAGGCCCGATTCTGTCACTTCAACTTCATATTGTTTCAGACAACGGAACAATGCTCTTCTCCAGACTGAGGGACTGACCACCTCAAAACTTTAAGGGTGATGGACTGATTACATCGTCTTCAAGTATCTTCTGCTTCTATCAACTTTTCTGTACTCGACTGAAGAAGCCTACTGTGTAGGCGAAACGTTTCAAAATAAAGATACCTAACTGTTGCATATGTGTCTTACCTAACACATGTCAGAGACACAGGTCTGTAGTTTAGTGCCTCGTTTGTGTGTGTGTGTGTGTGTGTGTACTCACCTATTTGTATTCACTTATTTGTGGTTGCAGGGGTCGATTCATATCTCTGGCCCCGCCTATTCACTAATTGCTACTAGGTTCTCTCTCTTCCTGCTCCCTGAGCTTTATCAAACCTCGTCTTAAAACTATGTATGGTTCCCGCATCCACTACGTCATTTTCTAGGCTGTTCCACTGCTTGACAACTCTATGACTGAAGAAATACTTCCTAACATCTCTTTGACTCATAGGAATCTTCATCTTCCAATTGTGACCCCTTGTTTCTGTGCACCATCTCTGAAACATCCTGTCTTTGTCCACCTTATATATTCCGCACAGTATTTTATATGTCGTTATCATATCTCCCCTGACCCTCCTGTACTCCAGTGTCGTCAGACCAGTTTCCCTTAACTTTTCTTCAGAGGACAATCTCCTTAGCTCTGGGACTAGTCTTGTTGCAAACCTTTGCGCTTTCTCTAATTTCTTGACGTGCTTGACCAGTTGTGGATTCCAAACTGGTGCTGCATACTCCAATATGGGCCTGACGTATATGGTGTACAGAGTCTTGAACGATTTCTTAGTGAGGTATCGGAACGCTATTCTTGGGTTTGCCAGACGCCCGTATACTGCTGCAGATATCTGATTGATGTGCGCCACAGGAAATGTGTATGTGTAAATGTGTGTGTGTATGTGTGTGTGTGTGTGTGTGTGTGTGTGTGTGTGTGTGTGTGTGTGTGTGTGTGTGTGTGTGTGTGTCTGTCTGTCTGTCACGCGCGTGCGCGTGATACAGTCACAGAGAAAGCGAGACAGAAATACAGACACGAGGAAGCCAGACAAAAATCGACTCAGAGATGAGTTGGCCAGAGAGGCCATAACCAGGGTGGTCCAAACACGCCTCTAAGCCCTCTAGTAATTAATAGCCGCCTGCAAGGTGACGTTTGATCACAGCTGCTGAATCAGGCCCAGATTTAATTACCCAATTATAACTCGGCACATTAATATCCCGCTAGTATGATTGGTCCTGCCAGAGGTCAGCGTCTGAGGTGCACCCTCTCTCTCCCTCCCTCCCTTTCTACCTCACTCACTCCCCCTCCTTCCCTCTCTCCCTCCTTCCTTCTCTCCCTCCCTCTATCCGTCATAATTGAAGGTCTGCTTATGAGTCTACCAGGTGAAGATGAGGTGTATATTAATGACGTTATTAATATAAATGAATTGAATAATGTCCCTTTATGTACACATGAGGGAGATTTTGTGTACACATGAGGGAGATTTTGTGTACACATGAGGGAGATTTTGTGTACACATGAGGGAGATTTTGTGTACACATGAGGGAGATTTTGTGTACACATGAGGGAGATTTTGTGTACACATGAGGGAGATTTTGTGTACACATGAGGGAGATTTTGTGTACACAGGAGAGAAAGTTTGCTTTAGAATATTTATGCAAAAATAGTTTTTCTTGGGTTATTTAGGAAATTTTGTTGTTGCCGCTGTTGTTCTTGCGGTTATTGTTGTTGTTGTTGTAGTTGCTGATGTGTTTGCTGTTAAAATAATAATAATAATAATAATAATAATAATAATAATAATAATAATAATAATAATAATATTGCTGATAAACTAATAATTAATAATAATTGTAATAATCTCGTTATTATTATTATTATTATAAATTATAATTATTAATAATAATATCATTATCATTATTAATTATCATTAGCATTATTATTAATTTTAATACAAGTACAGACGGCGGGAATTATACAGTATTAACAATATTTTGAATTCTTCATTGTCACAATAATTTGCATAATGAGAATATGTTAAAGTCTGGATCACCTTGACCTCACTGTAAGTGTTGGTAACAGTCAACCAACTCAGTAGTAACATTGCTCACTTGCACTCTATCCTTCACGGTTTGTTTTGTTTATCTGCACTCCAGAGTCTGTCTCGTATCTGGTCAGATCAAGCATTCAAGACGGCACAGTCAGTCTTTATTTTTCAAACCCGTCGACTGAGAGTCATTTCAGGCCACAGTTTGCTTTAATTAATAAGTTAGAAATTAAAGAAAAAATCCCAGTGTATATTATATTCCGAGAGATTCACATCTGTCAGTCTGTATACAGTCTGACAGAGCTGAGAGACATACCTCTTGTTGTTTATGCTCTGAAAGATACTTATCTATCGTGCAGATAGAGATATAGAGATTTATTTTTATGAGTATGAATATATTGAGAGATAAACATTTCTTTGTGTACACTGAGTATGCGCAGTGTCCTTTTATCTTCTATATGGCTAGGCCAATAAATTTTCTTACCTATCTACCCTTGCCCATCTATAACCCTTCTATTTGTCACTCTTTTTTACCTCCTATCCTCTCCCTCCCTATTCTTGCAATCCCTATGACCTTGAAAACAACAACATAAGATATGTCATTCTCAGGCTCCAAAAATAACTGTCACCAAAGGTAGATGGGACAAGAGGAAAATGGCAATAACAAGTAAGAGGGAGGTGAAAATGTATAAACTAAGGGAGGAGAAAGTTCAGGTAAGATATAAGCAACTACTGGCAGAAAGGTGGGCTGGTGCAAGTATGAGTAGTGGCGGGGGGGGGGGGGAGGGTGTTGAAGATGGTTGGAATAGTTTTAAAAATGCAGTATTAGAATGTGGGGCAGAAGTTTGTGGTTATAGGAGGGTGGGTGCAGGAGGAAAGAGGAGTGATTGGTGGAATGATGAAGTAAAGGGTGTGATAAAAGAGAAAAAGGTAGCTTACGAGAGGTTTTTACAAAGCAGAAATGTTATAAGAGGAGTAGAGTATATGGAGAGTAAAAGAAAGGTGAAGAGAGTGGTGAGAGAGTGCAAAAGGAGAGCAGATGATAGAGTGGGAGAGGCACTGTCAAGAAATTTTAATGAAAATAAGAAAAATTTTTGGAGTGAGTTAAACAAGTTAAGAAAGCCTAGGGAACGAATGGATTTGTCAGTTAAAAACAGAATAGGGGAGTTAGTAGATGGGGAGAGGGAGGTATTAGATAGATGGTGAGAATATTTTGAGGAACTTTTAAATGTCTACGAAGAAAGGGAGGCGGTAATTTCATGCACTGGCCAGGGAGGTATACCATCTTTTAGGAGTGAAGAAGGGCACGATGCGAGTGTGGGGGAGGTGCGTGAGGCATTACGTAGAATGAAAGGGGGTAAAGCAGCTGGAACTGACGGGATAATAACAGAAATGTTAAAAGCAGGGGGGATATAGTGTTGGAGTGGTTGGTATTCTTGTTTAATAAATATATGAAAGAACGGGAGGTACCTAGGGATTGGCGGAGAGCGTGTATAGTCCCTTTATATAAAGGGAAAGGGGACAAAAGAGATTGTAAAAATTATAGAGGAATAAGTTTACTGAGTATACATGGAAAAGTATACGGTAGGGTTATAATTGAAAGAATTAGAGGTAAGACAGAATGTAGAATTGCGGATGAGCAAGGAGGTTTTAGAGTGGGTAGGGGATGTGTAGATCAAGTGTTTACAAACAGTATTTAGATATGTGAACAGTATTTAGATAAAGGTAGGGAACTTTTGTTGCATTTATGGATTTAGAAAAGCATGTGATAGAGTGGATAGGGGAGCAATGTGGC
Organism: Cherax quadricarinatus; assembly: GCF_038502225.1. Classification (NCBI taxonomy): domain Eukaryota; kingdom Metazoa; phylum Arthropoda; class Malacostraca; order Decapoda; family Parastacidae; genus Cherax; species Cherax quadricarinatus. The sequence continues at coordinate 20,980,603 of NC_091301.1, read as the reverse complement.
AGATGTTGCAAGTGTATGGAATAGATGGTAAGTTACTAAATGCTGTAAAGAGTTTTTATGAGGATAGTGAGACTCAGGTTAGGGTGTGTAGAAGAGAGGGAGACTACTTCCCGGTAAAAGTAGGTCATAGACAGGGATGTGTAATGTAACCATGGTTGTTTAATATATTTTTAGATGGGGTTGTAAAAGAAGTAAATGCTAGGGTGTTCGGGACAGGGGTGGGATTAAATAATGGGGAATCAAATACAAAATGGGAATTGACACAGTTACTTTTGCAAAGGTTAGTGGACGAGTTTGATCTCAGTAGTAGTAACCAGTTACCAGTAACCACTGTGCCAGTTGACTCACGACCAACCGTCTCTGCCTGAGTCACTATCTGAACTCATATTGTGCTGACCTGGCATTATTCAAAGACCCTCTCACATATGGGTACTGTGGGCGGCCAGTCAGTCAGTGTTACGAGAGGAGCGAGAGAGATAGGTACGGCTGTAAGGGCGCACTCCACCTTGTCTGTAATTATACGTAATACCAGCCTACGTGAGTATTTCTTACCTAATCCACGTGTCGAACTCCCACATGATAAATGGTGACAGCGGTGTGGAGCGTGGATTTAAGTTTTACGGGTAATTCCAGACGTTAGAAGACTGTTTGTGAGTAGCCGGCAGGGTCAAAGGTGAACCTCCAGCCAGCCGCTTACCCTCACTCACTACCTTCAGCCTGCAAGCCTGTTGCAGCCGTTTCAAGCTTCCTGGCTTAGTTCGTGTGCTAATTGCTTCAATCTCCGAGGGGTTGACCCGGATTTTGCAATTAAGCCAGTCAGTAAGCCAGACTGTGGAAGTGAACGCCAGTCAGCCTATCATCCAGCCTGTCTCCTGTCATCCAACTGCTCCTCCGTGCTTTGTGCATCGTTACACGTCTTCCAGTCAGCCATTCTCGTGGGGTAAGCCAGTCAGCCAACCCAGCTTCTAACCCAGCTGAGAGAGAGAAGTAAGCCACGCAGTAAGAAGTAAGCCAAGTTCCTCTGAAGTATTGTCTATATCGCTTTGTGCTCCCTGTTGGATGCTAAGAGTGGTTTTCACCATTCCTGTGGCATAGAGTGGCTTAAGCCACCTTCGTGGGTAGAGTGGCGGGCGTTGCGCACCAGCATCTCACCCACCACACTCTACCTCCACCACTATCCCCCCACCACCAGCCATCCACCCTATCTACCTGTGGTTGTTTGCACCCTTGTATCGGGTCCTAATACTGTTTTGGCTCACATAATTGGTCAAGAGATTGTAGGTGAGCGCCAACGATAAAACCCAATTATGGGAGTCCACCGAGAGAGCGCATTTCTTCCGACAACAGTGAGTGTAGGAGGCGTCAGTCATCACCGCGCAGGACAACCTACAACCTACCCTCATCACCAGTAATCACCCGACTACTACAGACTTCAGTGATAATTTAGAGACATTTTTCTAGCATTTAAAGACATTTGCGTGTGTGAGACATTTATAGTAAATTGCTTGTGTACTCTAAACCTTGTGTTTTCAGTGTAGCCTCAGTGTTTCTTTGACTCATTATTTTTACAATATTTTTCAGTGTTTTCACTCATCTTATATTTTTTTTATCTGTGTTTTTTTTATGCTACTCGTCTGTAGTAAGTATTATTGTGTAGTGTACCAGTCAGTCACTCTGTGTGAAGTGATTCATTTTTTTTATTGTATTCTTTCAGCGTTGTATTCTCCAGTAATTGTCATTGTATTTCATGCAGTGCTATTCACCCCAGTATACCAAATTATCCATTTATTTCTATGTGTGTCTTTTTTCGTATGCCAGCAGTGTCTCATTCCTCTAATTTTTTCGCAGACTGTGTACCATTATTTTTGCCAGCAAATTTTTGTCGTATCAGTCACAGCAAGATTTTGTTGTAAGAATATACTAAAATAATGAAGTGTGCCCTGCCACTGTAAGTGTGACATTACCCGTTTTGTTCCTTTGTTTTATTTTATTCATATTTTTATATTTCTTTGAACAAATTCACTCTTGATACAATTTCAATTACTTTTAACGTAAAGTGTTTTCTTTACTCTGCTTGAGTAAATTGTTTTGTCTAATTTACAATTAAGAGTTAAAGTGTTCAATCAGTTTTTTCTTCATATTTTAATTTTATTTTTTAACCCGAGTTTTCCCAGTGACACTTTACTACTGCAGTGATTATTTCTACACCTTATTTTGTTGCACTTGTTCTGCAGTGAATTATTTTCTTTTATTGATATTTTTATGAATTATATTTTAATTTTGTCTATGCATTCTTAGAAAATACTTAAATTTCCCAGTTAACAATTTAGTAATTTTATTTTATACTTTTTACATTGATTTAAAATTTTATTAATTAATTTCTTTATTAGCAAGAGTAAAGACAGCTCATTTTGCATTTAATTCAGTCTCCAGTAATATTTTTACTTGTATATTTCAATGTAAATTTTTTTTATCTTGGCCAATAGTCCTTTAAATTGAGTTGTCCTTCCTCTTGCAGTGTATCTTAGACATTTTTTTTTTACTTCTGCAGAATTAGTTGCATATCTTTTATTTCAATTCTAGAATTTTATATCATTTTTATTGTTCATTATTTTTGCCTTATTTGTTCTCGTGTTACTTTGCCATTATGTCTCACATACCGTCAAGTGATACTTTAGTGAATGTCGATACTCAGACCTCTCAGGCTACTGTTGCCCCTGTCATCAGTCCTCACAGTTCCTTACCGACTGACAGACCGACCCAGACACCGAGATACTATAGTTATACTCGTGATTCCCTTGATGCGTTACCTTTATTCAATGGCCATGTACATAGTCTTGAAGCATGGTTTGCAGCCATTCGTTCTCGTGCTAGTGCTCTAGTTGAAGGTCCTCCTTCAGAGGAAAGTCTTATCAGACTTGCTAAAGAAGCTCTTTATCGATCCCCTGCTGCTGTTCACGTTGTTGATCTCCTTGATATGCGAGACTTCAGGAATCTTACTAAGTGGTCACAATATGAGGAACTGATTCGTTCTTTCCTTGTCCCAGAAAAAAACAGCTGATCCATATGTCGTTCTTAGGGAACTAGTGAATGCTACACCCATGAGTAATGAATCGTTGAGTGCATTTGCTGTTAGATTAGACAAACTTTTATCATCATTTATCAATGCTGTCCAATCATCATCTTTTGTCCCTGACGAGGATAAACCATCCACAGCATCGTTTGCTAAAATGGCAGCTTTTGGAGCAATTAAAGAACTAATGCCACCTGCTTCTGTGTGTGCTTATGAGGCTCATCCTCCAACTGTGACGATGGAACCACTTACAGCCTTAAATCATGTACGTTCCTTGTGCCCCCAGGGTACTTTCCCTTGTATCAAAAGTAATGTCACACATATGCCTCAGTCTGCACCACCTCTTGTTTGCGCCACAGAGACAAATCGTGGTCGTCAACCATCTCAGAGATCACCAAGAACCAGTGTACAGAGTCGTTATACACCTCGTAGTATTCGTAGTACATTCAGTAACCATAGTCGGCGGACTTGTTACAACTGTGGTTTCCGTGGCCATATTGCAATTAATTGTCCTGATAGTTACCCTAAGAGACGTCGTACTGATGATGAGTACCCAGATCTTCCCTACTGTACTTATCATAGAATACATGGACATGACACATCTGAGTGCAATGCTCTCTATAACCTTCAGTACTCTAGGTCTTTCTTTGGCCGTTCCAACCGCAGAACCCGTAGAGGAAACAGATATCGTGGTTCTCAAAATAACCAGAACCAGGCTCATTCTTCCAATTCTCAAACTAACCAGAACCAGGCTCGTTCTTCCAATTCGGGGGAATTCGAGCGCCCCAGTCAAACCGTCCCATGGTGACAGTAGGTGATAATGAGTACACCATCCCCGTTCACAATTCCTTTGAAGCCTTAAGCAGTCTCGAGAATGACAATCCTGCTGATGATGTTGCTTCACATGTCTCTGACATAGATGATTTTGGGGATGAAGTGGAACAAGTCTTTTCTGATGACAATCCACCTTTTTGTTTGCACATAACTTCCAATGCAACCATAGGCCCTATAGTGCAAGCATCTGTTTATAATGCGCCCGTTCATTTGTTCATGGACTCTGGTGCGCAAGTCAATATTATTAGGTCTAGTTTGTTTAAGGATAAGCAGTTACGACATGTCCTTCTCGTAGAACCGACTCATGTGTCCTCCCTTAGTGGAGTAGCTGGTTCTCACCTGCGTGTCCGAGGTCGGACTTCCCTAACCTTTTCTATCCAAGGTAGAGACTTCACTGCTTCCTTCCTTGTTGTCGACCAGATTACTTTCCCTGGTGACCTTCTACTGGGCTTTGCTTCCATGCGAGACTTACGCATTGTGCTCGACCCTTATCGATGGCATGCCCAAATTGACGACTTGATCGTTCCATTCTGGGGTTACCAGCTTGGATCAGAAATCTGTTATACTGCTGCAGAGTATGATGTACGGATTAAGTCCTTACAAGCTAATGCATTCTCCAGTAGCGTACCCAAGCGGTCAGGCACTGGTAATTCTGTCACTCCCATCAGTGTTCCACCTATACCTTCAGACTTGCAGGATAGTCCGATGCCTCAAGTGTCCGAGGACACTCAGATTGCCTTGAGTGCACAACCTATTCCTGCAATGCCTGCTAGTTCGAGTAGTAGTTTCTCCACAGGGGACGCCTTGTCGGAAAACAATTACTTGCAACTAGTAATGCCATCTCTTGTTAATGTCACATGCCGTCTGCAGAAAGACGTCTCTGTTGCGGCTAGTGCTCTCACTAGAGTGTCTGTTGTGGTGGCAGCGGTGGGATTGAACTCTTGGATAGTCAAGGTCCATCTGGCTAACCTTCCAGTAGGTTGTTTGTTCTGGAATAAGGGTATCAGTGGGGCATGGTCTGTCAAGACATGAACAGAGTACTGATAAATAATGTCTCGGAAGTGCTTTAAAGACCATACTATTGCTAAAGCTTCTTGCTCAGTTACTGTATAATTACGTTCAGCCTTTGTAAGGACTCGGCTAGCAACTCTGCCTGAGTCACTGTATATTCATATTGTGCTGACCTGGCATTATTCAAAGACCCCCTCACATATGGGTACTGTGGGCGGCCAGTCAGTCAGTGTTACGAGAGGAGCGAGAGAGATAGGTACGGCTGTAAGGGCGCACTCCACCTTGTCTGTAATTATACGTAATACCAGCCTACGTGAGTATTTCTTACCTAATCCACGTGTCGAACTCCCACATGATAGTAAATGCTGCAGCGAGGAGACAGTTGGACGCAATGGAGATGTCCTGTCTAAGGGCAATGTGTGGTGTAAATATTATGCAGAAAATTTGGAGTGCAGAAATTAGGAGAAGGTGTGGAGTTAATAAAAGTAATAGTCAGAGGGCTGAAGAGGGGTTGTTGAGGTGGTTTGGTCATTTAGAGAGCATGGATCAAAGTAGAATGAAATGGAGAGCGTACAAATCTGTAGGGGAAGGAAGGCGGGGTAGGGGTCGTCCTCGAAAAGGTTGGAGGGGGGGGGGGTAATGGAGGTTTTGTGTGTGAGGTGCTTGGACTTCCAGCAAGCGTGCGTGAGCGTTAGATAGGAGTGAATGGAGACGAATGGTATTTGGGACCTGACGATCTGTTGGAGAGTGAGCAGGATAATATTTAATGAAGGGATTCAGGGGAAACCGGTTATTTTTATATAGCAGGACTTGAGTCCTGGAAATGGGAAGTTCAGTAACTGCACTCTAAAGGAGGGGTTCGGGATATTAGCAGTTTGGAGGGATATGTTGTGTATCTTTATACGTATATGCTTCTAAACTGTTGTATTCTGAGCACCTCTGCAAAAACAGTGATTATGTGTGTGAGGTGAAAGTGTTGAATATTGAAAGTATTTTCTTTTTTGAAGATTTTCTTTCTTTTTGGGTCACCCTGCCTCGGTGGGAGACGGCCTTGTTAATACATATATATATATATATATATATATATATATATATATATATATATATATATATATATATATATATATATATATATATATATATATATATATATATATATATATATATATATATATATATATATATACACGCTACACTCACCGGATGTAAACATGGCCGGGACCAGAGGTTAACTACACCGTTCCGTCCATCTACTCACTTTTCCTAACTCACACTCACTGCAATTTAATCCCCGAATAAAAGAATTATAGCGCAATACCCGCGAGAGAAAGCATTACATAAATTCTATTTCGCGCCATTAAGCCGCAGGAGTAAGAATCATCAATGATGTTTTCCCAATTATTAAGTACGTAGGTGGAATCATTCCCCTGACGTCACTGGAATGTCTCTGGCGTCACCAAACGTCGATCGCATCCCGCAGAGTGATGAAGGAGCGTTATTTACAGGGACATTGATCCAAAGGTTATACTAACATGCCTGCGAGGATGTGATGTATCTCTTGTCATACCCTTGCGTGTTGGGCTGTGTAGTGCGTCGCCTTTATCGGAAGCCTCGTAAAAAAAAGAGACAGTGTAAAGGTAACGGAAAATGAAACTGCCAGAGGATATTTACGCTGGTAGTAAGCAAGGGTTGTCGGAGAAGATAAAATGTCTCTGGTTGTAAATAATGTAATGGACATTAAACGGTCCCGAAGAGGGGGGGGGGTGTATTTTACTTATGAAGACGGCCCATAGTGAAGATAAAAGAAAAGAGATTTTTAAGGTGTTTTGAGGTGTAAGAAAGGGGTGTAAATATATAAAGTTAAAACCACTTTCTGCCCTTCATATCTGTCTGTTTGCTTGTGGCTTCTCTGGCTAGTGTAGTTGTCTGTCTCTCTGTTTGTCTATACTTATAGTTACAACACTAGATCTCCTTACGTACTATTCCTGCCCTTGATTCAGTATCTGAATCTTTTAGGTGCAATATCTAATTTGACACATTATCTGATTTTGATACATTACGTGACTTATTTAAATACGATACGTGACCGAGATACGAGATCTGACTTAGTTACAAGAAATGACTTAGATGCGAGATTTGATTTGCTTAGATACAAGACCTGACCTTGCATTTCACTCTCTCTCTCTTCCCTACCTCCTTACCATATCTCCCCCATGGCCACTTTTCTTTTCTCCCCCTCTTCCTGCCCCTTTTCCCTCTTCTCTCTCTCCCATCTTCCTTCCCCCCTCCCTCCTTTCCCCATTCTCCTATTCCCTCACATTCTAGCA